>NC_088380.1:161737500-162045000 GCF_037993035.2 Macaca fascicularis
TGAGTTTTTTATTCAACCCTCTCTTTTTTTTTCTTGTAATTTATTTGTTGGAGACAATTGGTTGTTTTGTAGCGTTTTCCATACCTTGGATTTTACCGAGTGCATCCCCATGATATTACATAACATGTTCTCTTTTCTCTGTTTCCTATACTGAATCTAGGGGCTTGAGCCCCCAGTTTCATTTTGGGCAGGAAAGACTACTTTGTGAATGGTGGGTGGTGTGTTCTTCCATCAGGAGGCACATAACACCTCCTTTATCCATTAGTTTATTAAGGATTACAAGATGATGCTATTATAATTTGCTATTCCTTCATTACTAACTTTATACAAGTGAAACTTTTCCTCATCTACTACTTGGCAACTTAATGGTACAGTTTGTATAGGAAAGACAGGATAAGTCCTGTCTTTTTCTTCATTCACCAGTTTTAAAAATAACAAGTTGGCTCGCTAGCATCTTCTAATGGTAACTAATTTGTATTTTTCCTGGTTTTATTATGAACTTATGGCTTTAAACATATTTCATGTTTAAAGGACAATAACTACTATAGTTATTGTCCTCATTAATGCTTGGCTTGTCCCATCTTTGACTTGTTGGGCATCCACAAGTTGGCTCCTGAGTGCCTTTGACATGACCTTGGTAATCTTTGATGGCTTCTTTGCTTTCTAATATGACAAGATGTTCTAGGCTGATTTGGTATGTTATCTGCTTGAGATCTGCAGTCAGCCATTTCTTCCAGAAGTTTTGGTTTTCTTCAATAGGAAATGATATTTCAAGACCGTAATCTGGGAAGTAGGGGTGCTAATTGCTACTAGATTGGTCATTGCTTCTACACCTTTTCAGTGGAGAGATCTAGTACTTACTGGATTTTGGCTGAACCTCTTCTGCTTGTTTCCATACCAAGAATCCCAGTACTCAGTGACACTGAAAAAAAAGGATAGCATTAGAATATTACACAATTATTCATTTGCTTATTTCAACAGAGGTTTTTAAGCTGGAGGATGACATGAGTAGCTCTGAATTATAGAAGGGTAACTCATTTAGTACTCAAGCAGAGAAAGATGGATTGGAACTGGGCAAGTTGATGGAAGAGAAATCAATCTAGAGGCTATTGCTATATAGGATGGTGGCAATTAGAATGGAGAAGAGGTAAAGCATTTGAGAACGATTTCAGGGGAAGCATCTGTAAGACTTGGTAACTAGCTCTGGCAGGATGAAAATCATTGGGAAGTCGAAGATAAACTAGCACACCATTCAAGAATGATTTTATTTAGTGATATAGGGGAGTAGCAGATGCTGGGGAAGATGAGAGAGGGAGAATGACTAGTTGTATACTATTAAAGCAATTGAAGTGTGGGGGAAGAGGTCAAGGAATAGTGAATTTGGGATCTTCATCAAGTCTCAGCCCATTAGTTTAGCATTCAAAGACAACCACTCTAGCCTCAGTGACCTTACCAATATTTTCCAATATTTAACAAATTCTCTGACTCAGTCAGACCTCCTCTTATTTCCCAACTCTGTACCTCTGCATAGATGATGTATGTCGTTGCCCCATTCCTCTGATAATTAGTGTATTAGTCCATTTCACACTGCTATAAAGATACTACCTGAGACTGGGTAACTCATAAACAAAAGACATTTAATTGACTCACGAGAACAGCATGGGGGAAACTGCCCAGCGGTCCAGTCACCTCCCACCAGGTCCCTCCCTCAACATGTATGGATTACAATTGAAGATGAGATTTGGGTGGGACACGGAGCCAAGCCGTATTGATAAAGATGTTCAAGATTCACCTGAAGTCACCTCTGAAATCTCCTGCTGTTTGCTATATTTTAGTTATGTGATTTCATATTGTCTTCTAATTGTTTTGTGCATTTGTCTTAGTTACTCAACAAAGTTGGGCAATCTTACAGGTCAGGTCAGAGAGCTCATTATGTCTTCTCTAAATCTTTCTTAGGAGTGGGTGACTTACAGAAGACAGTGTTATTGGCCAGTCTGGGCAAGAAATCTTGGGTTAATATCTATTAACGGTTTGACTTATGTGCGTTTACTTTCTCTCTTGTTAGCCTCTGTAACTGGCTCTTTGTTGTCTTTAAAAGTAGTCTCTATTAATGAATACCTCTAGAATATTTCCACTTGTGATCCTTAAATTGTTTTCATCGAAATGGAGCTGATATGGTTCAAAAGATATGTAAACTCTACAAAAAGTCCCCTAAGTGTCTGTTGTTTTATAGGCTTCTTTCATTTCAGTGTTTTACCTCAATCGTATATCCACACAAGTGCTTCTCTTGACATTTCTCGAAAATGGGAGAAGAAGAATAAAATTGTCTATCCCCCGCAACTGCCTGGAGAACCTCGGAGACCAGCAGTAAGTTCGTGGGTAGAACTAATCTCTTAAATCTGGTAATGCTCTTACTCTTAAGTGATTAGTAATGATTTATTATTCTGTTTTAAAAAAAATTATACAACCGTTTGCTCTAATTGGCACAGATGTACTAGATTTATCTCTTTGATAGTTGAAAAGGATTGTTATTCTTTACTTATTTGTGTTTACTTAACTTCCTGTATCTAGACCTTAACTCTAAACCTGTCTCTAGACCTTAACTCTAAAACTAAGCTCATAGTTTAAGACATACTGATTTCTGACTCTGAGAGGCTTGCTGAGGAGCTCTTAATGATGGAGCATATAGAGTTGGCAAGAATGACTTAAACTATTGGCCAATGTTTAAATTGTGTATATGATTTTCCAGTGTTACATATTTGAATATAGACACACTGTTTTTTGCTTGTTTGTTTTGCAATTTGAACCTAAAGTTTGAACTTAATCATTGGGTTCCTACTGGAGATTAATCTTGTCGTTATCTGCACAGAATAAACAAATAACTTTTCAACTTTCATATTTTGTCATGACATCACAACTTGAAAGATTTGTCAGTCTAGGCTATTAAGTATTAACTCCATTTTGTTAGTTTTATTTTATTTTATTATTTTTGAGACAAAGTGTTGCTCTGTCGCCCAGCTGGAGTGCAATGGCATGATATTGACTCACTGCAACCTCCACCTCCCAGGTTCAAGTGATTCTCCTGCCTCAGCCTCTGGAGTAGCTGGGATTACAGGCGCCTGCCACGACGCCCGGCTAATTTTTGTATTTTTCATAGAGACGGGGTTTTGCCATGTTAGCCAGGCTGGTCTCCATTTTGTAATTAACCAAAATTTACTAAATGAAATGTTACATAATTGCACAAATATCATAAATAAAAAATTTTCTGTAACTAATGAACTTTTTTTGCTTCTTACCTGAGCTCTTTGGAATCAGTTATTAATTGGAAATAAATTATAACAGTATTTGTCAAGTCCAGAATCTAAAAGCACAATTTTGTTGTGTGTTTGTTTTATATCTTTAAATACTAAAAAATGTACTTTAGGATATATCCCAAGTGGCAAAACGCAAATAGTTGGTAGTATGTCATCTGCTTAACTCTAGCAAATGATGAACACTATCAGTTCAGTAATTTGTTGTGTGTTGTATTTAATGAAACTATTCTGATTAACTTTTTTGTATCGTTTATCCTTCTTATACAAGTGCCTGTGGGAAGACATTTGATTCGATTTGATATAAGTACTTTGGAAAACCTTAATTTCTCTATTTTGCACAGATTTTGTTTCAGTAATCCTTTGAGGGATAAATTATGACATTTGGGAAATATGAACATTTTCTGACTTTAAATAGTATTTAGTAATTTAATATTGGTGTATCAGTTGTATCTTTTATGACTGGGAATACTGATACCCTTCATAAATACCTAACTTACCAGGAATAATTTATTCACTGGCCATATAGTTCATAATACTGTGCTATAATGTACAATGTCTCTTAGAATTTCCAATCTGCCAGCTGCAACCATTATTAAAATCAGTTTTATCTCTAGCTGAAAAGAGGGCCAGGTAATATCTACCATTCTACCTAAGTCTGATCTTTTGCATTAGAATATATAGTCAATAAATAATAGTGGATGGGATAGCGAACAAACCCCGTAGCAGTAAATTAAAATGAATGTTACCAATGTAGAGTTGTTTTAGGCTAGTCCTCATATTTTTAAGACTAACTTCGTAGTTTAGCTAGCACCAATTTCCAAAGAATATAGATTCTTATGTAGATTTTATTTTATATGGGGCTTCATATAAAGAAAATGAGCCAGAGAGAAATTAAAGGGCTTTCTTTATGATAGCCACACCTTGTTAATTCGGGCTTGAGTTTACTTTTGCAGTGTCTTTGAAAAAAGCTATGTTAAATAAATGAAAAGTGTAATGAGACTGTGTCAAAGCTCTTTGAGCTACCATTTCTTATTTTTCCTCTTTTTCTTCACTCCCCCAACAACCATTTCTATATGAGACATATTTTTAATTTATGAATTAGTCAATGTCCCGTCCCGCGGGATCGTCAAAGTAGGCCCTGAAAGAGGGGGTGGGAATTTGGGGAACAAGAGACACGAGAAATAGAGACAAGACAGTGTCCTGATCAAGTCTCGTTTATTGGCGGCAGTACAATGCCTTATATACGTTAGGAGGGGCAGGGGTTGGGCTGAGGCGGTGATGGTCTCTCCGCGGTGGGCGTGGCCAGGTAGGTTTCGGTTTCTTCGGTCGGACGTCACGTTGCGCCTGCTCCGTCAGATAGTGATTTTCGCGGGCGCGGGAAAAATGGGTGAAGAAGAAGCAGGAAGAGCGCCATCTTTTATGGGATATTAGTATAGGGAAGAAGGTAAATCTAGGGAGGAGGTATAGAGTGGAAATGTTTTTAGCTCAGGCGTCAATCGTCAATAATTACTCGCTATGGCCGGGGCGCACAGCTCCGGACAAGTCAACATGCTGATAATAATACATTAATGTGAATCGGAATCTCATAAAGCTCTAATAAGACTTTTTTTTTTTTTTTGAGACAAGGTCTAGCTCTGTTGCCCAGCTGGAGTGCAGTAGCATGATCTCGGCTCACTGCAGCCTCCACCTTCTGCGCTTAAGCGATTCTTGTGCCTCAGCCTCCCAAGTAGTTGGGGTTACAGGCGTGTGCCACCATGCCCAGCTAATTTTGTATTTTTAGTAGAGATGGGGTTTCTCTATGTGGTCCAGGCTGGTCTCAAACTCCTAGCATCAAGTGATCCACCCACCTTGGCCTCCCAAAGTGTTGGGATTACAGGTGTGAGCCACTGCAGCTGGCCTAGAACTTTTTTTTTGAGACAGGGTCTCACTCTGTTGCCCAGGCTAGAGTGCAGTTGTGCAGTCATGGCTCACTATAGCCTTGACCTCCTGGGCTGAAGAGATCTTCCCACCTCAGCCTCCTGAGTAGCTGGGACCACAGGTACGTACCACCACTTCCAGCTGATTTTTGTATTTTTGGTAGAGATGAGTTTTTGTCATGTTGCCCAGGCTGGTCTCAAACTCCTGGGCTCAAGCGATCTGCCTGCCTCGGCCTCCCAAAGTGCTGGGATTACAGGCATGAGCCACAGCGCCTGGCCAGAACTTTTATTAGGTAACCCTTTTTCCTCATTTGAATTATTATATGCATTTAAAAATAAATTGATTTATTTAAAAGTTATTGTTTTAGACATTTTATAATTTAGACATACATTTATTTCGTTTGAATAACTATTTTACGTATCCTATCCTCACTTTATCTAATTTGCTGTATAGGTCAGTTAATGGCAGAGATATATAACTAGGCCTTCCAACCTCCAACTTTGTTACTTTATCTATTTGCTTGATACTTACGTACTGAGACTTTGTCTCGTTTATCTTTAGAAAGTGCCCTTAGACATTTCACCTGTCCAAAGTAAATGCTGAGGTTTTTTTTCAGTTTTGGAAGAGGATGATTGAGTAATTTTCGCCTTTCTTGTAAACACTTCATTCCTTTTTGCCATCCTCTGGTCAGGATTACAATTTTTTATATGTGTAAAATTTGAGGGTAATCATACAAAATTAAGGTTTAAAGGTATCCCACCACAAGAATGCACAAATTAAAGGGTCTTTTCTGTATAAAAGATTTCGTTTAGTGGATTAATTTTTGCAGATTATTATTATCAGTCATGACAGTTCTTCCTCTCCCTGTCTCCCCAGGATACTTTATTGCTGAAAATGTAATTAGGCTATTGCTATAGTTTCAGGCTGTCTGCTTCTATTGCAGCTGAAATCTGCCACATATTAAAAGATGGCCACTTGAGAAAACTGTTCTTTCTAAGGCATTTGAAAATATCCAGCAGGAGTCAGAATGTTAGAAAGTTTTGAGACCTCCTTGCTACAGTTTCCCATAACACATATTTTCTAATTTTTTTTTTTTAAAGTGGCAGTTTGGTATAGTAGTGGAAAGAAAGTGGGTTTTAGAGTCAATAGAGGAACTTTTGAAAGTAGATGTGCTAGACATTGTATCAGGTGTATCATACTTTTTCTGTTCTTTGAATTCCAACTTTGTCTCTTGCAAACCTGTGGTCTTAAGTCACTTGATTTCTCTGATTTTCAGTTTATATAAAATGTTTCCTCTCTCAACTCATAGAGTTAGACTAAATGAAATAATGAGCGAAAAGTGCTTTTTGAACTATACATTGTAATTAAACAGGACATACCTACCACTTTAAATAGAAGATAATAAAAGCTAACATTTACTGAGACGTTACCATGTGCCAGTCACTATAAAATGGTTTCTTGGAATAGGTTATTTTATTTCCCTCTAATTATCATTTTATTTATTTTATAGAAGAGGAAAATTAGAGAGAGGTTAAGTAGCTTGCTCAAGATTATGTAGCTAGTAAATGACAGAGTTAGGATTCAAATCCAATCAGTCTGATTCTAGAACCTGTGCTGTTGACCAAACACCTAGAATATTGGCTTTTCACATGAAAACACTTATTTTGTCCATTTTGCCATTTTTCTCCTCATTAATACTGAACTTTTTCTTCTTGTACTTTTTCCTTTGTTCTTTTAATCAGCTAAATGTTTTCAAGATACTTTAATTTAAATCTTTTAGTATTTCTTTGGATAGAAATGTTGCAAGTGATGACACAAACCAGCCATTGTATAGTTTCTATTTCTCCCTTAGTAATCTTTTCACATAGTGAGACTTTGGAAAAATACAACTTTATGTAGGGGGAAATAATCTTTAAATTCTTAGTATTGTTTCTATTTCTTATGGCAGCATTTTCTTTAGGCCTAGAAAGTAAAAACTTTAATAACAGTATATGTTACTGCCATTTTGTGATAAACCTGCTAAAATGTTCTTTCTGTCCTTTGTTTTCCTATTTGTAAGGAAATCTACCACTGTCGAAGACAAATAAAATATAGCAAAGACAAGATGTGGTATTTGGCAAAATTGGTAAGCTACAATGACTATTACCATATAATAATTTAGGAATGAAGCTATGAGTTCCCCTCCCCAACCCTCACCCCAGGATTTGAAAAATAAAAAAGATTTGTGAGGAATATGATACAATTGGTAGGTAACCAAAAGAATGATTGTTCAGAGATGTATGATTTTCCTTAATTTTCACCTTTTTCTGAGAAACTAAATCACATTGGATAGATAGATACTAAAAGACATCAGGAGTTTGGCTATAACCAGAGAATCCAGGAAACCTACTTATTTATCTGTAAACTTGATTCAACCTGTTTTAAAACAGTTGGTTTTATGTTTTTTCCCCTAGGAAATGAAATTCATAGATGAAGGGAGAGAGAAGCATCACATGTACACATAATACATTTATCCTATAGGAGAAGGAGATGCCTTGAATGCCTAGCGTAGTCGTTACCAACCTGTAGTCTCTGTCATGTTTGCTGTCCTTTAATGTTATTGAAGCTATTACAGTCTCAGTTTTATGGTTAAAATGTTTGTTTCATTTTAGAGAATAGTATCTCCTCTCAAACTTGTATCATTTAGTATCATTTAGAGAATAGTATCTCCTCTCAAACTTGTTTTCTCTTTTGCTTGGGTTCAATTCACTGATTTTAGAAGTTACTCAAATCATGTAAGGCTTTCATTGAAAAGGAAACATTGACTTTGTAAACTAATTTATTTTCTTTTGTCTCTCACCCTTTAATTCTAGGTACGAGGAATGTCTATTGACCAGGCTTTGGCTCAGTTGGAATTCAGTGACAAAAAAGGGGCCAAAATAATTAAAGAGGTAAACTTACAAGTTTGGGTATGGTAGGGAATGGGGAACTGGGGAATGCAGCTGTTTTGCAATTATTAGTAAGCTTAGCCTAAATTATGAATACATTTTCTGTTGTAAATGCATACTCTATATAATACAGATTTAAGGTGCTCAGTTTATTAAATGTATGTATGCTTAGGAATGTTGTGTGCTTTAGGTGTTTATTTCCTGAGATGCTTTTATTTCCACCAGATATTTATCTGTTTTTTACTGCTTATGATGTGATGAACCTTAATTTTTAATGATTTGGGGCTTGATGCATATATGTGTATACATATACGTGTATATTTGTGTGCATGTATCTGTGTTTGTATATATATTATTTATTTCTTGGAGCAAGGCTGAACTTCAAGGTATATTTTTTCAAAGATTTTTTTTTTTTTCCTATAAAGGAGAATTTTTATAACTACATAATTTTGTAACTTAATGGAAAGAGCCCTGGACTGGAACTCAAGAGCCTTGGACTCTAGTATTTTCTCTGATCTTTTTCTTGTGACTGTGGGCAAGACACTTAACCAGTCAGTTTCTATTTTTCTCACCTAAACTATGTGGGATTGGATTAGATGGCTCCTAAAGATCCTTCCAACTCTAAATGTAGCTAATTCACTAGATACAAATGTGCTGATGGTAATTGTGGTGACTCATTCTAGGAACATGAATATTCTTTTTTTATTACATATATATTTTTCTTTTTTTTTTTTTTTTTTTGAGATGGAGTCTAGCTCTGCCAGACAGGCTGGAATGTAGTGGCGCGGTCTTGGCTCACTGCAATCTCCGCCTCCTGGGTTCAAGTGATTCTTCTGCCTCAGCCTCCCTAGTAGCTGGGACTATACATGTGCGCCACCATACCCAGGTAATACTTTTGTATTTTTAGCAGAGATGGGATTTCACCATATTGGCCAGGCTGGTCTCGAACTCCTGACCTCAGGTGATCCGCCCACCTTGGCCTCCCAAAGTGCTGTGATTACAGGTGTGAGCCACTGCGTCCGGCCTATTTTTCTTTTTTAATAGTCTTGTTACAAAAAGTTGTATTGATTATTGTGCCTTACCATCTGGGGATATCAGCATTATTTTCTATATATTCAGTTAATTCTCACCAAAAGTCAGTTCATACCTTTCAGTTTAGTGGTAATAGTTAAATAGTTGAGATTGATAGATTCAGACTTCTAAAAGGTTCCTTTGTAATGCTATGATTTTGCTATATTTAATTCAATGCAGAATGCATTTACAAGTATTCGTTGTGTACCCAGCCATGTACTACATTCTTTATCTTTTAAGGCATAAAATTTTGATCTGGTTTCTGTTATTTCTGACAATTGTCTTTTTTTTTTTTTTTTTTTTTTTTTTTGAGATGGAGTCTTGCCCTGTCACCCAGGCTGAAGTACAGTGGCGAAATCTCGGCTCACTGTAACCTGCACCTCCTGGGTTTAAGTGATTCTCCTGCCTCAGCCTCCTGAGTAGCTGGGACTACAGATGTGCGCCACCACGCCTGGCTAATATTTTTGAATATTTAGTAGAGAAGGGATTTCACCATGTTGGCCAGGATGGTCTCGATCTCTTGACCTCATGATCTGCCCACCTCGGCCTCCCAAAGTGCTGGGATTACAGGGGAGAGCCACTGCGCCTGGCCCAATTGTCATATTTTTACAAAAATGTGTTCTTGTATTTTTACAAAAATGTGTTCTGGAGGAAGTTAATTCGATATCCATGGAGAGTAAATTTGATAACCTCTTCAAGGAAATTACTATATCAAGTGTGATTTTCTCTACTTGTCTGATGTTAAAGGTTACTCTGCATCCAAAGTTTAAGAATTTTTATTTTATTCTAGTTTTTAATTAGATTATTGTTTTTTTGGAGGCAGAGTTTCACTCCATTGCCCAGGGCTGGAATATAATGGAACGATCACAGCTCACTGCAGCTTTGACTTCCTGAGCTCAAGGGATTTTCATCCTTCAGCTTCCCAAATAGCTGGAACTGCAGGTGTGCACCACCACCTCCAGCAATTTTTTTACTTTTGTAGAGATGGGCTGGTCTCGAACTACTGGCCTCAAGCGATCCTCCTGCCTCAGCCTCCCAAAGTGCTGGTATTATAGGCATGAGCCACCATCCCAGCTAAGACTTCTTAGTAAGATTAAGCTATTGAGTTTCATGAACTTTGTGTTTGTTTTTTAAGATAGGGTCTCTGTTGCCCAGGCTGGAGTGCAGTGGTGCAATCTTGGCTCACTGCAACCTCCACCTCCTGGGTTCATGTGATCCTCCAGCCTCAGCCTTCCACGTACCTGGGATTAGAGGTATGTACTACCACACCTGGCTGATTTTTGTATTTTCAGTAGAAACGGGGTTTTGACATGTTGGCCAGGCTGGTCCCAAACTCCTGGCCTCATGTGATCTGCCCATCTTGGCCTCCTGTAGTGCTGGGATCACGGAGGTGTGAGCCACCGCATCTGGCCTTGGGAACTTTTTGACAAGTTTCTGACTCAGAGACGTAATGTTCCTTCCCAAGAGTACTGCTTACAAGCGCTGCTATCTCCTTTATAGCTTACACACGTCATTTAAAACTTAGTAGGATGGGCTGTGTTCTGTGCATTTACAATTCTTGGTCTAAGGAAGGAAAGCTCCCGTCTCCTTTGTACTCTTATCATTTGATATTCTCTTTTTAAAATTGACTATGGAAGCATGTGATGAGCAGTCATAGTACAGAGATCATGAGAGATGAGAAACTTAATTCCATTTTACTTCAGGGTTAGCCAATTAAATGCTTTTCTTTTTCTTATTTAAGGTTCTCTTAGAAGCACAAGATATGGCAGTGAGAGACCACAATGTGGAATTCAGGTCCAATTTATATATAGGTAAGATTTTTAATATTCTTAGCATTAGAAAATGTCTTCCAGTAGTAATGCCATATTTTTTATCTAACAACAGTCTTTAATACCTAACTCCTCAGGACTTGGTTTGTCAATGAAAATTGCTAGTAATGGCTTATTCTTCAGCCGTATGCATGTCAATTTTAATTTAGTGTAAATGACAATAACTACTGTTTTACCTGTTCTGTAATGAGACTGAGATCATAAAACCAATTGCTAATAATTATTAAATAATAGATAACAAGACTGGTACATAGAGTGGTACTTTAATTGTAATATTATAACAAATAGTATAACACATTTTTAAAGTTGTTTGTCAACCAGAAGGAGGTAAAGAATCACAGGTGCATTTAAAAAATGTTTATTTATAATGTGCCAAGCCAGGTACCTAATCCATAAAGGTGTCCTGTAATTTAACCTTCCAACTATCAAAATGGAAGATCTGTTGAATTGTAAAAGCCAAGGGGCCTTGGAAGGCTCAGATGACCCAGATATGTTTGTTCCCTTGTTACTACATCCTGAAGCATTATCTCTGCTTTTACATGCTTGTTCCACATCAGATTAAATTAATGTAAGTTAAAATGCTTTGGGAAGCATGATGTTCTGTACAAATGTAAGGAATTGTTTTGCTGCAGACCTTCACACAGTTCTTTTCCGAGAAGGAGATTAATGTTTATTACAAAGCTCTCTTACCTCCTCCCAGCACCATGGGAAAGTGGAGCAGTGGTTGGAGTTACTGTTTTTTTCTCACTACAGCAGCAATTACTCCTAACCTCAGCAGTTTTATAATCAAACAAAGATGATGTTGGAGCAAAATTTTCTCAATCTGCCACACCTACATATCTAAGGATTATTTAGCTGAAAGCTATGCTAAATTCAAGATATGGGGAACAGCTACTCTCCAGATGGAGCAGAAGGGGCTGAATCATTACAGGGGGAATTAGTTGTATTTTATAATTTTTCAACAATTAGAGTGAAAAATGTTTATCTAAATTCTACTTTTTCACATAGCCTCTGTGCTGGTTAGGTTAAAATCTCAGTTCAACTCACCTGGAATTGATGCTGGCCATCACACCTCCTGAAATTCAAATTAGTTGATTTTCAGTTGAAATGCTTTATTTGAAAGCTGAATCTTGTATAATTTTATTCTGATACATGCAGAGATGCAGAGGGAAATCAAAATGGCAACTCAGAAGATGCAGGGTCATAGTAGTTAATCATAAGCATTTTCTTCTGGGAGCATTATGAATAAATAATGTTAGAGAGGGCTTGGAATCATTGGAAGTGATGAGGAGCAAGACCATTTGCTTAAAAACCTCTTGGTGATTTTTCCTGCTCTGATTCAGAATATCAAATCAAATTTAATTAATTTTATACAGTTTCACAGGAATATGAGATTCTTAGCTGACAGACTTTCTAATGGACTTCAGATACAAATGAAATACGATTTGTCTTTAAGCCTTTTTCAATAACCGTCTTTAAATCCTTTTCAATAATTGTAGTAAAGAGAGATAGGATAAAGAGCTTAATCCTGTTGTTCCAAATGAAGGAGCAGGGTCCACTGTTGCCATTAAGCAAAAACATGCTTAACCAATCCTAGATAAATAGCCCTTTATTTTATCTTTATTTTTGGAGATGACTTGCTCTGCCACTCAGGCTGGAGTCCATTGGTGTGATCACAGCTCACTGCAGCTTTGAACGCCTGGTCTCAAGTCATCCTCCTGCCTCAGCCTCCTGAGTAGCTGGGACTACAGGCACGTGCCAGCACACCTAGCTAATTTAAAAATTTTTTGTAGAGATAGAGGTCTCACTTAGATGCCTGTGCTGGTCTTGAACTCCTGGCTTCAAGCTGTCCTGCTGCCTCAGCCTCCCAAAGTGTTGGGATTACAGGCATAAGCCACGTTGTCTGACCCTTTAATCCAGAGTTCTTTTGCACATTTCTGCTGAAAAATCTCTGCCTTACCTGTACTCTCTTTTCATCTACTTCTGTGTTGATCACTTAAGTAGGGCTAATAAGTTTGGATTTATATTATGATTTTTAAAAGTTTTCATTCACTAAGTATTTTGATGCGTAATTCCATAATCAAAAGAGATGAGTACCCTCAGGAAGAGTATGATGTGTCAGACATTTTATCTCTGTATTTGTCAAGCTTCTTCTTAAGAATCATCTTGAGGTTGTTATTTAAAATACAGATTCCCAGGCCTCGGCACAGACCCGCTGGACTTGAAACCCCAGTGGAGAGGCCTGGGAAGCTGTTTATTTGATAAACAGCTTAATAATAATAAATAGTTTAATAAACTATTGATTCTTAACCATAAAATGTGGGAAACCGATTTATCTTACTGTGCTCTTAGAAAAGGCCTAGACATTTCATTCCATAAACTTCTGTTAGAGTTTTGAAAGACTAGTTACTTATTGGCTACTATTTTGATTCAGCAATGGTTCTTTCAGTATTCTGAAATAAGTATAGGCATTTTAAAGAAAGTACTTTTTTGATAGCATGTGTTCTCATTATATGGTAATTCTTTCAAATGCCTGTCATTGGTCTAAAGCTAATACCTGGTGTTGCATGACCATAGATTTAGAAAGTTCATTTCCCTTTCCAGCTTATAACGATGACTAAGGACACTGTGAATAGACCTTAACAAGTGGACGTGGACTAATAAAATGTCGCTGCTTAGTGATTCATGGCATCTAAAGTGAATCACTTTAGGGAAAGTGATGACTGACCTTGTACATCAGTCTTATTGGCTAAGAGTGATGAAGGTGGGAGGGGAGGGCCTCTAATGTTACAATTTCAAGATTTGTATTTACCTAAATACTACTAATAGGAAATATTTGCTATGTGTATATATACTTATTTATTTATGCATTTATTTATTTTGAGACGGAGTCTCACTCTGTACCCAGGCTAGAGTGCAGTGGTGCGATCTCAGCCCACTGCAACCTCTGCCTCCAGGGTTCAAGCAATTCTTGTGCCTCAGCCTCCCAATTAGCTGGGACTACAGGCATGCGTCACCATGCCCAGCTAATTTTTGTATTTTTAGTAGAGATGAGGTTTCATTATGTTGGCCAGGCTGGTCTCGAACTCCTGACCTCAGGTGATCTACCCGCCTCGGCCTCCCAGGGTGTTGGGATTACAGGCGTGAGCCACTGCGCCTGGCCTGAAAATATGGGCAATATTTTAAATTCATTACACCTGTTGGGCATTATCTATGGAAAAACACAGGTTGTCTTCACTTTTGAGATATCTTAATGTATTCTTTCATTCAAAAAATATTTGAGTACTTTCTGTGTGCATACTATCCACATTAAATAGGTGATGTTTTATCTTTTGTGTCATTTTAAAACATTTAACACTTGTAGTTCTTTGACAGTAGTATTTCTTTGGAAGAATGCATACAATATTCTTCTGAATTATAGTAATACCATGTATACCATTAGTATTATATGTACTTGAAAAACTTTGAAACTTATTTCAGAATTTGATTAGATTTACCAGAGACCTCTGTATTGAAAAAATGAAATTAATTAGCAGATGATGTATTGCAAAATTATTTCTGTTCCTATGGATTGTGAACTTTTGGGGCAATACAAAAAGAGTATAAGTTTGGTTGATGAGGTGACTTTTACAGATGCAACACAGATGCTTATAAAGACAGCATATGATTTGGGACAAAAAAGAGTAATACAGACAAATGGTATTGTTGGAGTAGACAAGAAAGATCAATATGGGTTAGAATAGTTGTGGAGACTTTCTAGAAAAAATTGACATTTGAAGATAGGCATTTGGGAGTCTGGAGGAATGTCCGGGAGAAGAGGAGATTTTTAAAATGGGGTAGCCATACATGCAGAGGTACATAGGTTGGAATAAGCAGTAATAGTGTAGTTCAATGAGGAGAGCAGTGTGAAGGAAGTAGAAGTTTGACCTCGAGTAGATAAAATGAGAAGGGTAGACTGGGCCTATATTCCAGAGAACTGAACACGGCAGGCTGTGCATTTGGTTCAAACTATATCAAAGAGGTTTGGGTAAGAGATTTACATTATTAAGATGGTGTTTTAAAACTATTAACGATAAGCAGTAGTTTTGAAATTGTGCTCTGTGGGGTGTCTAGGAGTGGGACCCTTGATATTTTGGTCACCACTATATCCTTGGAGCCCAGGACAGAGTCTGGTACCCAGTAGGAACTCAAAAATGTTTGTTGAGTGAATGAATTGGCACAGTTTTGGGTCTTCCTTGACCCATGTTTCAATAAGAACAGATCAGCATTACAGTGTTTTATACATCAGGCTTCTACATATTGTTTCATTTTACTTGAAATGGTTCCATATACAAAAGCAGTTTGAAACCCCTAAATATGGACTTAGTGGAGGAGAGTGGAGGAGAGGAACCAGAAAACAGTTTGGCAGCTATGCTCTAAGTCCCAATTTCATTTACACCTCAGGGTGGCTGTGTTGGGTATTTCCATTACAGTGTATTAAAGAATCTTAGGATGTTTTAGAAAAATTAATGTTTTTGTTTTGACATAAAGAAATGATGGCATCATGGCTTTAAGATATGCAGGTGATCTTTTATGGCTTTAAGATGGAATCATGACTGACATTTAGCAGGCATTGAGCTTCTGCTTTTGTGCAGATCTCTGTAAGTTTGTGTTTTGGGGAGATAGAAGGGAAGTGGGAGCCGATGTAGACCCTGATGGGATTGATCATTGTGATCTAGTGATCCACTGAATATTTGGAAATTGGTGCTTAAGCTGGATAGAGAAGTGATTTGGGATAGAAGCAGCTATCACATTTGTCAAATGCTTTTTAGAAGTTTTCTGGTCTCACTGTTCTTATTTGTAGGTTTCTGCTAGACAGGTTGATCCAGGGGACGCACTGTGATGGTGTTTTCTTATACAGTGATTTGTGTAATGCTGCTGTCTCTGGAAATTTGTAAACTCACTTTTTCAGTGCCCACTAAATGAAGTTAATAAAAGGGCAGTAGGTCTTTCCCTATCTCACTTGGATCCTAGGCAGTTTTCACTTTCATTCTTGGCTTTCGCTTTGGCAAAGCTAGCAGGCTTCTGCTGAAACCCACTTCACTAGAGGACGTTGTAGTTAGAGAGTTGTCAAGTGCATACTTTGGTATAGTCCCTATATTTATGAAGTTATGTCACAGTAAGTGTATATGAATGATGAGTGTTGAAATGGATAATTTAATATGTATTCTGTAGATTTTACCTTTTTATTTTTTATTTTTTTATTTATTTATTTATTTTTTTTTTTGAAGTGGAGTCTTGCTCTGTGCCCCAGGCTGGAGTGCAGTGGCGCGATCTCGGCTCACTGCAAGCTCCGCTCCCCCGGGTTCACGCCATTCTCCTGCCTCAGCCTCCCGAGTAGCTGGGACTACAGGCGCCCGCCACCTCGCCCGGCTAATTTTCTTGTATTTTTAGTAGAGACGGGGTTTCACCGTGTTAGCCAGGATGGTCTCGATCTCCTGACCTCATGATCCGCCCGTCTCGGCCTCCCAAAGTGCTGGGATTACAGGCTTGAGCCACCGCGCCCGGCCAAGATTTTACCTTTTTAAAAGGCTTATTAACTAAACAAGTAGCTGACTAAATACATTCAGAAAATTGTAGAAGGTGATTGGCTACTACTTTGAGTTACTGTGGGTGAACAGGTGAACAATTCTTCTTAAGTAATTTTTTTTTTTTTGAGACGGAGTCTTGCACTGTTGCCCGGGCTGGTATGCAGTGGTGGATCTTGGCTTGCTGCAACCTCCGCCTCGTGGGTTCAAGCAATTCTCCTGCCTCATCCTCCTGAGTAGCTAGGATTACAGGTGCCCACCACCATACCTGGCTAATTTTTTGTATTTTTAATAGAGACGGGGTTTCACTACGTTGGCCAAGGTTGAACTCCTGACCTTGTGGTGATCTGTCCGCCTTGGCCTCCCAAAGTGCTGAGATTACAGGCGTGAGCCACCGTGCCTGGCCCTTACATACTATATAAAAGATTTCTTTAAACTTTCAAGGTCAAATTTTGATATACAGAAGTGGGGAGGGGAGCTGAGGGGGCATTTGTGCCAGAGTTCCTAAAATTGGCTGTGAATCAGAATTTCTGGGGAGAGTTGTGGTATGGGTGTTTACCCAGGATGTAATTTCCAAGGCTCACCCCAAATATACTGAATTAGAATCCACAGAGGTGAAGTCTCAGCATCTGCATTTTAATTACATTCCCTAGGTTAGTGTGATGTGGCTTGTCAGAGAACCAGCATTTGGGAGCCATTGACTCCAGTGGCTTCTCATCACAATTAAAATAAAATAAAAAACTCCTTGCCAGAGCCTACAGCGCCCTGTGTAATCTTGACCTGGCTTTATCTCTAATCTCTTTCCCTTGTTTGTGCCCCTCTTCCCTTTGCTTACTATGCTTCAGCATGCTCATCTTCTTTCTTTTCCTAAGACAAGCCAAGTACATTCCCACCATTGGGCCTTTGCACTTGCTTTTTCCTCTGCTTGGAGTACCCTGCCCCTAGATATTCGCATAGATGATTCATTCTGGTCTTAGATCAAATGTCTCTTTCTCAGGGATGCCTCTTGACAATACCAGTCTGAAGTCCCCTGCACCCCACCATTGTCTGTCATCTGGTTCTGATTTATTCACAGCACTTGTCACTAACTGAAATTATTTTACATTTTTCTTCTCCAGAATGTAAACTGCTTGGAGGCAGGGGCCTTGCCAGTCTTGTGCACTCTTACTTCTCCAACACTAGAATAGTGCCTGGTCCTTAATGTTCAGGAGACGATTGTTTTGAGACAAGCCTGCTCTAGCCAACCAGTGAGCCCATGTAATCTCAGAATCCAGTCAAGGAAAGGACAGAAATTGCTCAGCTGATCAGGCTTGTGGATAACACTCATTTCCTGTAATTCTCTTTTTCTTCCCGTTTAGCTGAGTCTACCTCAGGACGAGGCCAGTGCCTGAAACGCATCCGCTACCATGGCAGAGGTCACTTTGGGATCATGGAGAGGGTTTATTGCCATTATTTTGTGAAGCTGGTGGAAGGGCCCCCACCTCCACCTGAGCCACCAAAGACGGCAGTTGACCATGCCAAAGAGTATATTCAGCAGCTTCGCAACCGGACCATCATTCACACTCTATGATGAGGAGATTCAGACTCCACAGTGTATATATTTTGCCATTTATTTTCTAAAAATAAACACAAATTGAAGACAAATGCTTTTTATGATTTCTCATTGAATTATTGAAACAGTGTATAACTGCTAGTTGTATATGAATATTTATAAGGCTTTGCCCATTTCTTTTGAGCCTCTGGGCATATTTGTATGCGTTTGCGACTTGGGAAGGCAAGTCAGCTTTAAACATAGTAACAAACTATATTTCAAAAGGCTTTTTGAGTAACTTTGAAAGGGAATGTTAACTTTCCAACTAGTGTCCTGCAGGTGGCTGTTTTGATACTGGACTTGAGCAGTGTGTTATGAGGTAAGAAAATTGTTTTTATTTCCCTTAATTTTCTCTTGGGAACATGGGAAGTTAGAGTGGCTGCATGTTGTTTCATTACAGTATTTTAGGGCTTTCAGTGGTACTGTTTTTCCTTTCACTGTTGGCACAGGTGAGTGAGTCAAGAATTATATTTTCCTTTACTGTTTTAGCAGTAACTTGAAACTACAGGAGTTTATTAGATATATGAATCTAAAACTCCAAAAACCTTTAACTTTGAAAATTTTCTTTTGGTTAAGTAAAGCCTGTTTTTATTTCTTCTTCCAACAGTGCTTTATATTGTTTGGATATCTTGTTTAGGATTGATTTATTTTTCAGGATAAATTCAATTACTGAGAGAGGAATTGAACCAATCTCAGCATTGCATTCTAAAATGAGGCAGTAGGTGGCACTCAACCTTTTATTAGCGAAAATTGTTAGTTTCAAATTAGAGTGTTCAACACTACTTCCCTCTCATTCATACACGTCTTCATTAAGAAGAGGCACTCTTTGTCTACGGCCCTAGTCCAATGTTTGTCAAACTTTTGTATGCAAAAGAAGAATTGAGGATGCTTGCTTGTTAATGCAGACTTCTGGGCCCCACCCCCAATGATTCAATTCACTAGGTCTTATGAGGGGCTGGTTTCAGAAATCTATGTTGTAAACAAACACTTCCAGGTAATTCTGTTGTAGGGGACTACACTTTGAGAATAGGCTCTAGGAGAATGAAGAATGTAGTTTTAGTGCCATGTTTTAAGGTGGCATTAATAATAGTTACTGTTTACTGGGAACTTAATATTTGCAAGGTCTGTGCTAGTATTTTACGTAATTCTTCACAACATCCTGCAAATGTAGGTATTGTTTTGCCACTTTACAAAGGAAGAAACTGAAGCACACAGAATTCAAATAACTATCACAAGTCACACAGCATGTAAATATCAGAGCTATGATTTAAAGTAGGTTTCTAGCCGGGCGCGGTGGCTCACGCCTGTAATTCTAGCACTTTGGGAGGCCGAGGTGGGCGGATCACGAGGTCAGGCGATTGAGATCATCCTGGCAAACACGGTGAAACCCCTTCTCTATTAAAAATACAAAAGATTAGCCGGGCGTGGTGTTGCGCACCTGTAGTCCCAGCTACTCGGGAGGCTGAGGCAGGAGAATGGTGTGAACCTGGGAGGCGGAGCTTGCAGTGAGTGGAGATTGCGCCACTGCACTCTAGCCTGGGTGACAGAGCGAGACTCCGTCTCAAAAAAATAAATAAATAATAAAGTAGGTTTCTAAAGTACCTGGTTCTGCATACCTAATGAGTATACAGCTGGGTTTTTGTGTCTCTCCAGTTAACCTAATGCATGGGTAAAAAGGCATCAGGGGTCAGTGGAATAAACCAAGATTTATGACAGATTCATTCTGGGTTCTAAGCTGTTGTAGCATGGAGTCATGGAAATAACACTGGAATGTTAAAAGGTGACCTTCATTCTAGTCTGCGCGTTCTCAGTAGCCAGAAAGAAGACTGGATATCTCCCTTCCCTTGCTGGCTTCCATTTCATTCATTTATGAAATGAGAGACTCAGTGTTCTCTGTAGACAACCTTTTTTAGAATCACTTGAAGAATTTGTTTAAAAATGCAAGTTCCTGGGCTCTACTCTCAGACTAAGTGAATCAGAAGCTTTGGTGTGGGAAACCATGGAACCTGCACTTTTAATAAATGCCCCAGTGATTTGCATGTTGGAGAATCACCACACCAGGTCACTGGGCTCTCATTTGGTGGGGATGCTCCACAATTGGTTTTGGACTTGTGACTTCTTGGGTGTGACTAAAATAAGTCAGGTGGTGCCATGCACATCATAAATATAAATTATGTAAGGGAAGGCACTGCTTCAGTCAGGCTATAAAAGCTATTTTGAAAGAGGTAAGGAAAAAATAGGATTGTAATGAAGAAAATTTGCTTGTGATCGCAGGTTAAGCCTTCATTTGGAACTGCTTCTAGTATGTTACAAAAAGTAATAACAGCTAATCTGTGTCACTGACTGTACCTGGTACTATTTTAAGCACTTTATATACATTATCTCAGTGAATCCCATTGTGACATCTGGCTAGTTTTCATGGCTAAGAGTGCACTTTCTAGAAACATCAATGTTAGAAAACATTGTGGTCCCCACTTGAAGTTTCACTTTGCATGTTCAGTGATACGGTTTGGCTCTGTGTTCCCACCCAAATCTCATCTCAAATTGTAATCCCTGTGTTTCCAGGGAGGGACCTGTAATCCCTACCTAATGACGGAGGGAGGTGATTAGTGATGGGTGTGGTGTACCCCATGCTGTTCTTGTGATAATAAGTGGGTTCTCATGAGATCTGATGGTTTTATAAGTATTTGAAAGTTCCCTCTTCACTCGCTGTCTTGCCTGCTGCCATGTAAAATGTGCTTACTTCACCCTCTCCCATGATTGTAAGTTTCCTGAGGCCTCCCCAGCCATGCGGAACTTTGACTCAATTAAATGTCTTTTCTTTATAAATTACCCAGTCTTGGGTATTTTATAATACTTTTAAATACAGTCTTGTATTTAAAATACTGCATTTTGGCTGGGCGCGGTGGCTCAAGCCTGTAATCCCAGCACTTTGGGAGGCCGAGACGGGCGGATCACAAGGTCAGGAGATCGAGACCATCCTGGCTAACACGGCGAAACCCCGTCTCTACTAAAAACACAAAAAATTAGCCGGGCGAGGTGGCGGCGCCTGTGGTCCCAGCTACTCGGGAGGCTGAGGCAGGAGAATGGCGGGAACCCGGGAGGCGGAGCTTGCAGTGAGCTGAGATCTGGCCACTGCACTCCAGCCTGGGCGACAGAGCGAGACTCCGTCTCAAAAAAAAAAAAAAAAAAAAAAAATACTGCATTTTAAATACAGTCTTGGTGTGAAAATGGACTAATATATTCAGAAACCATTATCTGTTATTCTTTAATGGCAATCTCTGAATGCTTGTAATTTCCTTCTTTTCCAAAGGATTACTGTAGACCCAAATTTTCATCATTGGAGTGTAGCACATTCAGAAAGTACACCAATTGCAAGTATACGGTACAAAATTATGATCAGCTATGAACATGTACAAATAACCCCCATTAGGACAAGAAATAGAACATGAATAGCAACCCTGAAGCCCCTACCTGTCCCTCCCAGTCATTACCCCGTCTCTCCTCTCAAAAAGTAATCATGATAGATTAAAAAAAAAAAAAAAAAAGGTCAACTTTTGTTTTTTCAACTCGATGTAATTTATTGGGCAACTATTATATACCTGGTACTGAAGATACAGGCAGTGAACAGAGTAAATACGGCCCCTGCCTGTGGAGCTCACTGATGGGAAAGACAACTGTACATCAGTCTTTGAAAGTGATTATTGTGCTGAGTCAATGGATTCAGAGGGACAGGGGGCTCTGAAAAATAGTTACTGCTTCTTTAGGAGTTTACTTAAAGAGACACAATTAGGAGAAAGGTTAAAAACAAATATATGGATCAGTAAAGAGCTATGATATCAAATGTCAACTTAGGGGATTTTATTTTATTCTGTTTTAGGGACAGAGTCTTGACCTGTTGCCTAGGCTGGAGTGCAGTGACACGATCATGGCTCATTGTAGCCTCAGCCTCCCAGGCTCAGGTGATCCTCCCACCTCAGCCTCCCAAGTAGCTGGGAGAAAAGGCTTGCACCACCACACATGGCTAATTTTTGTATTTTTTGTAGAGGTGGGGTTTTGCCATGTTGCTCTGACTGGTCTCAAACTCCTGGGCTCAAGTGATCCTCCCACCTCGGCCTCCCAAAGTGCTGGGGTTATAGGTGTGAGCCACTCACCCAACCTATTACAAATACTTTGAATGAAAGCAAGGAAATATTGGTAGGTGAATTATACTTGTGTACTAAAATAAAATTTTTAAAATTATCCAATAGGGACTTGAATGATTATTTTCACATATGGCCCAAGGAAACTCATACAAATTCTACTTTGGAAAGGAAGGGATGGCAATATTAATTTCAAAGTGCAATTTAAGGAAAAAGTGTTAAATGACCCTACAAAGGTTGTTTACACATGCAGTCAATTTGAGAAAATATACGTCTTCTGAAGAGCATTTGTAAATTCCATGTGTCCACGGTGGACCCCAATATGAGAAATGCTGATTCAAATGATTTATCTATTTGTCTGTTTATCTAAATGGTCACGGTCCTTTTTTTTTTTTTTTTTTTTCCCCGAGACGGAGTTTCACTCTTGCTGCCCAGGCTGAAGTGTGATGGCGTGATCTCGGCTCACTGCAACCTCCACCTCCCAGGTTCAAGCAATTCTGCCTCAGCCTCCCGAGTAGCTGGGATTACAGGCATGCACCACCACGCCTGGCTAATTTTGTATTTTTGGTAGAGATGGGGTTTCTCCATGTTGAGGCTGGTCTCGAACTCCTGACCTCAGGTGATCCGCCCACCTTGGCCTCCCAAAGTGCTGGGATTACAGGCATGAGCCACCGCGCCTGGACTAAATGGTCACAGTTCTTTACTCTTTTCATATATCGGTGCTGTTTGCAATGTG
The DNA here is from genome assembly GCF_037993035.2 of Macaca fascicularis. Classification (NCBI taxonomy): domain Eukaryota; kingdom Metazoa; phylum Chordata; class Mammalia; order Primates; family Cercopithecidae; genus Macaca; species Macaca fascicularis. Next base: position 161,760,595 of record NC_088380.1, read on the forward strand.
ACTTTGTATCTCCTCTTATTAAGAGGTGGAGTCTTTGAATCTAGGCTGGCTTTGTGATTTCTTTGGCCAACAGAAAGTAGCAGAAGTGACAGCTTTCCAGTTTTCAGTCTAGGCCTCAGAGGTCTTGTTTGCTTCCTCTTTTTTTCCTGGACCTTTGCTTCTGCCATGTCAACAAGCCCAAGCTAACCTGCTGGAGGACCAGAGACCACATGGAAGAGAGCAATGAATCACCCACTGACAGCCAGCCAACTCCTAAACATGTGAGTGAGCCCAGCCTATATCAGCAGAGCTGCCTACCCTATGGAAAACTGACTATAGAAGCGTGAATGAGCCCAGTTGAGATGAGAAAACCCACTATAAACTGACTTACAGAGTCATGAACAATAGTAACTGCTTATTTAAGCCATTGAGATTTGAAGTAGTTTGTTACACAGTAATAGGTGTGATAAATATTAAAAACTTTGTACCCTACAGAAAATACCTGTCCTTTTTAAATGGCTTTAAAAATTTATGAAATCGATTCTAGGGTTATCATAAAGGAACCTTAATAGATTCTTTCAAATAGAAACTATATAGATAACTTTTTAAAATCATACTGCCTTAGAACTGGAAATTTGTTCCTTTTTAAAAAAGGTTTAAATATAATTGAAGCTACTTGATAATTGAACACTCCTAACTCTTGATTCTTTGGGGGGAAAAGGATCATTAAAGTGGACATGACCTATGAATTCAATCAAATACAAATGAAAAAATTCTGTGTGGGAAAAGGGCATACAGGGAAGATTAAGAATCCTATGTAGTTAAAAAAAAAAAAAAAAAAATCCTTCGTAGGAATGTGCTGTTGTTATAGCCAACCTGGAAGTACATTTCTCAGAATTCCCTTCTCTGTAGAGTTGTGGGTTAGAATTGGCTGAAAGATGAATAGTATCTGGGAGTTGGAAGTGATGCTCTCGCAATCATTTTGGCATCCTGATACCTATTGTAGTGGTAACTCAGTCGAAGACACCATGCTAAAGCAGAAGCATCCCATGTCAGCATCTTGTAAGACTAATGTAGGAAAAATGAATTATTAAAAGAATATTGGATGACTCAAAGAATTCTTAAGTGGCCCAAGAACTAGATTTTAAAGCTACGTAGCCAGAAGCAATGCAATCAGGTGACATAGGAAGAAAACCATACCTCCTCACAATAGGACTGTTCTAGTGGAAAGGCTAGGATTCCACCATAGCTGCTCCTGAAGGGCCAGATGCCTGTGTATTGTCTGGATATAACAGACTCTGTAATCTCCTACTCTGTGACCACCTCCTCTCATTGTTCTCTTCCATCTCTGAATCAGTGTGGGCATAAATGACTGGCATATATTATAGGAATGAACCTTAGTTGTAAGTACAGAAATGTACTTTTTAGTTTTCTAAAGCATGCCAATGTCCTCCAGTCAGAGACCACCACAAATACAACTCTAGTTGAACAAGTTGGGTTAGTACAGCGAGGGAAAACATACACCATGGGGAGCTATGGGGTGTCTCAATAAGAGGTGTTAGAACCTATTATAGGATTTGGGCATTGGTTAGGTGATTTGTGGAGGGGCTAAGGAAGCAGATTTTCTTTCTAGATTGGATGCTGTTAGAAAGCAGATGCAATTCTATGATTATCTCAAGTTTTATCAAGAGGGAGGACAAATGAGAGTGAAAAAGGGGGTAAGTGGTAAAGAGTTAACAGTTACTCATTTTGGCCGAGAGAGAGGAACGTTTGCTATTTTGTGAGGGGCACAGTGAACTTATTTTTGCCTGAGCTTCAACAAAATGATGGTGTGGACTCGTCTTATCTTACTGAATCATGATCCCAGAGCAACTTTGTCTGGCTTTGATATTCTGTGACATGGTTTATGTCCAAGAGAGGGCAGCATGGCCTTGCTGTGAGTGCCTGGCCAGCTTCTGAATGTCAAGGGCTGCTCTTTTCTTTCTCAAATGCAAGAGAATAGAATTGTTGAATAAGCTGATTTATTGTTTCTGCCACAGGTATCACCATACTTAAAGTGAAGCTCTGGTGTTTCCCGCTAAGTTCAGGTACAAGACAAGTATGCCGACTATCCATGATCATTTAATGTTTTCTGAAAGTTTAGCCAAAACAGTAAAACAAATGAAATAAGAGAAAAATCTTTGGAAAGGAGGAGGCAAATTATTATTTACATATAATTGCCTATCTAGCAACCCAACAATGTCAACAGAAAAAATACTAGAAGTAAGTAGAGTTCAATAAGGCAGTTGGTTACAAAATCAATATGCAAATATATATATATATATATATATGTATGTATGTTTGTTTTTTTAAGAGACAGGGGTCTCACTGTTTCTGTTGCCCAGGCTCAAGCTCTGGGGCTCAAACCCTCCCACTTCAGCCTCCCACGTAGCTGGAACTACAGGCACATGCCACTGTGCCTAGCTAATGCTTATCTTTCAAAATCAACAAATCTAAAGAAAAGATAATTTTTAAAGGTATTAAAAATAGAAACTAAAATATAAAATACCTAGGAACAAACTTACAATAAGTACGCAGGACCCATAGAAATAGAACTGCAAAATTTTACTGAGGGATTTGAAAGAAGACTTAAATAAATGGTAGGGCATACCTATTCTTGAATGGCATAACTCAAGAATTCAACCACTTCAATTCTCATAAAAATGTCAAAAGTATTTTTTTAACTAGACAATATAATTCTAAAGTCACCTGGGAAGCTTAATAAAGGGATGAAGAATTTTTGGAAGATTGAGGGGTGACTTACACTGCTAGAAAGAAAGGTTTGTTATTAAAGCAGCATGATTCTTATGTAGCCTCCCAGAGAGGCTCCAGTATATAGATTTGATACAGGATAAAGGTGGAATTGAAATATACTTACACTTCTGCTTAGGATATAGCTGCAAAGCTCATCACTCTCACCGTAACAATGAAAATGACAGGTAAATGACAAAATCATTACTTTTGTTGAGCCCGTGAGAAAGAATAGCTTCTGAGGCAACCAAGTAAGCTAATTTAAAAGAGAGACAAGTTCCTCCAAGGAGAGATGGGCTATGCAAACTAACTCTGTCAGAGCACAGCATGAGGGGCCACCACCACTTTTTTTTTTTTCCCCCGAGACGGAGTCTCGCTCTGTTGCCCAGGCTGGAGTGTGGTGGCACGATCTCGGCTCACTGCAAGCTCCGCCCCCAGGTTCACGCCATTCTCCTGCCTCAGCCTCCCGAGTGGCTGGGACTACAGACACCCGCCACAGCACCTAGCTAATTTTGTGTGTTTTTAGTAGAGACAGGGTTTCACCATGTTAGCCAGGATGGTCTCGATCTCCTTACCTCGTGATCCGCCGGCCTCGGCTTCCCAAAGTACTGGGATTACAGGTCTGAGACACCGCGCCCAGCTGGGGCCACCACTTTTTAATTGGATTAGAAGAAATCAGGGAAATTGTTAAATGCTGTCAAAATCCATGTGTGGATTAGTGGGCATTTGTTTTATTATTGTTAGTGACACTGTGCAGCCTTCTGTGTATACGCCGTATTTTAAAGCAGGGAAAAAGTAAATTTGGGGTTCAAATGTAATTTCCTGCATTTTTACACACAGGGGAATTTAGGTACAGAGAGGCTGGGTCCACTGGTGAAGATCAATTACTCCCATTTCCCAGTTCAATTTTCCATTCCCTATCCAATGCTCTGCCAGCTAAAGCAGCCGCATGCTTTAGCACAAGTTAACAGACTCTGAACTTTTAAAATCAAGGCCAGTTTAAAAGAACTTAAGCTGCAGATATGAGATGTTTAATAAAAAATGAACACATATGGGCGAAATTTATCTCACTTGGGATGGAGAACGCTTTTTATAAAGCAAAGGCAGAAGCCATAAAGAAAAAGATGAACATCTTAGGAGTATTAAGAGATATATCTGGATGGTAAGATTATAGGCAACCTTTACTTTTACTTTGTGTGATTTTTCTATATTTTTGTTGTTTTCTAAGTGAAATATATATTACCTGGGTAATTAGAAAAAAATAATAAATTTAAAAATAAATATCACTTGGAGTACCATCAGCAGACCCAGGAATGGAAGAATGCAGGTAACTCAGGAGAAATATGTGCGTTTTGGCAGCTGTCATTACCTTGAGTTTTCACATAAAACCTTAAGTTTTATAGGTGGAGAGAAAAACCAGGGGATAGCACCTGATTAAGTGGCATTAAGTGGATGCTGGTGAAAAGGTGACCACATTAGAATGTTGAAATATGATGAAATTGTAGCGCAGGCCATCTTTAGATGTGCAGGTTGTGACCTGAGCAGAACTGTCTTCTGACCCATCCCTGCTCATCACAGATATTAAGAGTCTGAAGAAAGCTTGGCACCGGCAGGGTATAGAGAAATTAATAGGAAGTCTTGGTAAAGTCACAGAAGCAAGAGAAGCCCTTATACCCTCCACCCAGTGATTTAAAGTGGGAGAGAAGGAAAGAGAAGTCCCTTAGAGTTTATGCTTAGGCCTCAACTGACTTTCTTACTTTCTCTTTTTTTTTTTTTTTTTGAGACAGAGTCTCGCTCTGTCGCCCAGGCTGGAGTGCAGTGGCGCAATCTTGGCTCACTGCAAGCTCCGCCTCCCGGGTTTACGCCATTCTCTTGCCTCAGCCTGCCGAGTAGTTGGGACTACAGGCGACCGCCACCTCGCCCGGCTAGTTTTTTTGTATTTTTTAGTAGAGACAGGGTTTCACCGTGTTAGCCAGGATGGTCTCGATCTCCTGACCTCGTGATCCACCCGTCTCGGCCTCCCAAAGTGCTGGGATTACAGGCTTGAGCCACCGCGCCCGGCCGACTTTCTCACTTTCTATGTGGCTAGTTTCTTTTCTTTCCTTTCTTTCCCCTCTTTCTCCCTCTCTTTCATCTCGCTCTGTTACCCAGGCTGGAGTGCAGTGGCGTGAGCTCGGCTCACTGCAACCTCCGCCTCCCGGGTTCAAGTGATTACCGTGCCTCAGCCTCTTAAGTAGCTGGGGCTGCAGGAGTGCACCACCACACCCATCTAATTTCTGGTCGGGCTGGTCTCAAACTCCTGACCTCAGGTGATCCACCCACCTCAGCCTCCCAAAGTGCTGGGATTACAGGCGTGAGCCGCCGCGCACGGCCTAGTTACTTCTTTATATCCAAGTTCCCTGCTCTGATAAGATGGTGCAAAGTGAGAGTGTTCAATGCGGCTTTTCTCTTAATGACTTGTTTTCCCATAAGCCAACAGTGTTGATTGTGTTAATGGAGAGGATTTGCAAGCCCATGACTAAGTGACTAAGTGAAGAGTACAGACGTCTACGTCCATAAAACCTTGGCTTGATTTTTACTCCCCTCTCTGCCCTCTTTTCTAATATTTTTCTGCACTGTTAAAACCCTCCAGTGGCCTTCCACAGGTGTCAGGATAAAGTTTAACCTTCTTGTCTTACGAAGACCTGCTTTTCATTATAACATCAATGCTCATTACCACATACTTCAACCATACCAAATGAGCTCTGAATACCTATGGTCTCTTATTTCATGTCTCTGGGCATTTACAGTCTTGCTAATATTACCAGATGCCTACTATGTGCCTGGCACTCTGCTAAATGTATGCTCTTCCTCCTCATAACAATCCTTTCTTGTTGGCTTGAATACTTGAATATTGTTTCCATTTAACAAATGAGAAACCTAATGTTCAAAGAAATTAAATAATTTATCTAAGGTCACACAGCTAGTAAGCAGCAGAGCCAGAATTTAAACCTCTGTTTGACTCCAAAGTCTGAATTCTTTTTCAAAAAGATTATGGTAAACTATACATCACATAAAATATACCATCTTAGCTACTTTAAAGTGTATAATTCTATGGCAGTAACTACATTTACATTGTGCAGCCATCACCACCATCCATCTCCAGAACTTTTAAATCTTCCCCATCTGAAACTCTGTATCCATCAAACAATAACTCCTCATATCCCCTCCCAAGAACCCCTGACCACCACCATTCTACTTCTGTCTCTGTGTATTTGACTACTGTAGGCACCTGTTATAAATGGAATTATACAATATTTGTCCTTTTGTGACTGGCTTATTTCATTTGGTGTAATGTCTTCAAGATTCATCCATATTGTGGCATGTGTCAGAATTTTTTTTTTTTGAGGCAGAGTCTCCCTCTGTCACCCAGGCTGGAGTGCCGTGGCATGATCTCGGCTCACTGCAACCTCTGCCTCCTGGGTTCAAGCGATTCTCCTGCCTCTGCCTCGAGAGTAGCTGGGATTACAGGTACCCACCACCATGCCCAGCTAATTTTTGTATTTTTAGTAGAGAGAGGTTTTCACCATGTTGGCCAGGCAGGTTTTGAACTCCTGACCTCAAGTGATCTGCCTGCCTCAGCCTCCCAAAGTGTTGGGATTACAGGTGTGAGCCGCTGCACCCAGCCCAGAATTTCTTTCTTAAAGCTGGATAATATTCCATTTTATGTATATACCACATTGTCCATCTGCCGATGGACACCTGGGCTGCTTCTGCCTTTTGGCTGTTGTGAATATTGCTGCTATGAGCACGGGTGTGCAAATACCTCTCTGAGTCACTGCTTTCACTTCTTTTTAGTATATACTCAGCAGTGGAATTGCTGAGTCATGTGATAATTCTGTGTTCAATTTTTTTGAGGAACCTCCATACTGTTTTCATGGTGGCTGCACCATTTAATATTCCCACGAGCGATGCACTAAGGTTCCAGTTTTTCCACAATCTCGACAACGCTTTGTATTTATTTATATTTTTATACTAGCCATCCTAAAGGGTGTGACGTGGTATTTCACTGTGGCTTTGACTGGCGTTTCCCTAGTGATTAGTGATGTTGAGCATCTTTTCACATGAAGGCCTAAATTCCTAGGCCGGGCGTGGTGGCTCACACCTGTAATCCTAGCACTTCAGGAGGCCGAGGTGGATGGATCACAAGGTCAGGAGATCAAGCCCATCCTGGCCAACATGGTGAAACCCCGTCTCTACTAAAATACAAAAAATTAGCTGGGCGTGGTGGCAGGCACTTGTAGTCCCAGCTACTCAGGAGGCTGAGGCAGGGGAATTGCTTGAATTTGGGAGGTGGAGGTTGCAGTCAGCTAAGACTGCACCACTGCACTCGAGCCTGGTGACAGAGCAAGACTCTGTATAAAAAAAAAAAAAAAAAACTTAAATTCCTAACCTCTGCTTATTTGGAAAATTAATGAAATTCAATTTTTACCAAAGTAACAAATGTACATAGTGATATGGTTTGGCTCTGGGTCCCCACCCAAATCGCCTCTTGAACTGTACTCCCATAATTCCCATGTGTTGTGGGAGGGACCTAGTGGGAGATAATTAAATCATGGGGGTGGTTTCCCCCATACTGTTCTCGTAGTAGTGAATAATTCTCATGAGATCTGATGGTCTTATCGGGGGTTTCCACTTTTGCATCTTCCTCATTTTTCTCTTGCCACTGTCATGTAAGAAGTGCCTTTTGCCTCCTGCCATGATTCTGAGGCCTTCCCAGCCATGTGGAACTGTTAAGTCCAATTAAACCTCTATTTTTTCCCCAGTCTTGGGTATATCTTTATCAGCAGTGTGAAAATGGACTAATACACATAGTTAACACAATGAGATACTACTAACAGATTTATAGAAAAAAGTAATAGCACCCATTTCCCACCCCACACTAGCACCTGGTGTCCCTAAGACTGAGGTCATGTGTCAGGTGCCATTCTTTATTGTGCTGATGCAGCTTTTCTTATAATAATGAAAAACAGCTATTTCCTACAGCCATACCACTATTAAAGAGAAAAATAGAAAGGTTACCTGTTTCAAGGAAATTGGAAGAGCGCATTTAAAGAAAAATGATTTCTTTTGAGGCTGGGTGCGGTAACTTATGCCTGTAATCCAAGCACTTTGGGAGGCCAAGGCAGGTGGATCATGTGAGGTCAGGAGTTCGAGATCAGACTGGCCAACATGGCGAAACCCTGTCTCTACTAAAAATACAAAAATTAGCCGGGCGTGGTGGTGCACCCCTGTAGTCCCAGCTACTTGGGAGGCTGACGCAGGACAATTGCTTGAACCTGGAGGGGGCAGTGGTTGCAGTGAGCTGAGACTGTGCCACTGCACTCTAGACTGGGTGACAGAGAGAGACTCCATCTCAAAAAAAAAAAAAAAAATATTTCTTTTGAAACAGTTTCAAACGCTTAGGCAAGTTGTAAGAACAGTATATAGAACTTTGGCATACCCTTCATCTAGAGGTGCCGTTAACGTTTTGCTAATAGTCCCAGTAACACTCCTGATGGCAAAGGATCCTATCCAAAGTTTCATCAGCATTGCAGCCAGTTGTCCTTTTCTCTAGTTTCTTCCAACCTGGCATTGTTCCTCAGCCTTTTCCTGGCTTTCATGGCCTAGACAGGGGTGAAGATTATAGACCAGTCATTTTGTAGAATCTTCCTCTATTTGGTCTTGTCCTGTGTCCTCCTGGTTAGACCTAGGGTGTGCATTTTGGTAAGAATGTCACAGAGCTGTATTTTTTTCATTGCAACCCACTGGGTAGCACACGATGTCTATTTGGTTGCTGGTTTTTTCACTCGATTACTTATTAGGCTGGCATCTCCCAGGTGTCTACTGTAAAATTATTCTTTACTCTCTTTGTAATTAATAAGGATCTTGTGAGGAGAGACTTTGAGACTCTGTAGATATCTATTTCCTCATCAACTTTTCACTGACTAGAGTTTTAGCATCCATTGATTTTTCTTGACTGAATTATTACAATGAGGTTGCCAAATGTTGATTTTCTGTTATCATTACTTCTTCATCTATTAGTTGTCTTTCTACTATGAAGAAAAGCTTTCTCCTCTCATGTATTTATTCATTTATTCTTATCGGTATGGATTCATGGGTGCTTTATTTAATGGATTGTAATCTGTTACTGTCATTATTTATTTTAATGGTCAAAATTTCCCATATTTGGCCAGTGGGCGCCACTTCAAATTAGTTCCTGTGTCCTTTGTATGTTTCTCCATCATTGAGCACTACCTTACTTTATGACTTAAAAAGATGTTCCAGGCTCATCTTACTCATTCTCTGGAGTCAATGATTTGAAGACAGCAAATTTATTTGTAGAAATAGGACTATCCCTAAATGTTTAAAATGCAAAAACAGAGTGTGTTATCCAGTCTTTTTCATGTTCATACACTACCATCCAAATTTCACCTCTGTATTACTGCCAGATTATGAGTCACCCAGATTTGAGATTTCACCCCTGCATTACTGCCAGATTTGTTAGGTATCAACCCCAACAGAAGAGGTGTGCATTTTATTGGCAATTAAATATTAGCTGTGAACTTGAGCATTCATGAGGGGGAACACAGAAAGGACTGAACACTGATCTATGTTGCAGAATAGTTTGGTTTCCTCCTCTCAGATACTCAAGAGGCTGCCAGCATAGGAGCTCTGTCTAGAGAGAACAGTTTTTACATGTTTCTCTTTAATGGTAATAGAAGCAAAACTACTGTTGTGAAAAGACACTGGGTTTAGACTACACCATATGGCCCTGAGAGGTGTTCATCACTATAGACTGTAATGGCTGAACTCAAAATAGCCCATATTTCTACATTGATGGAGAATTAGCTACTGACTGCCAGGAAACACCCATTGTAGCAGCTCTTCAGCCATGTAATTTAAAATAATTACTAATTAAATGAAAATAAAAGAGAGTCCATAATAACAATAATAATCACTGTAGCATTGGTCATTACCCAAGTACTGTTTGTTGGAGTGTTACCTAGGGGAACATCTCTTGCAGAAGGGTGGAAGAACTGTGGAAGGAGCTGGGGGCTTTGTTGTTACTGCTTAGGTAGGGAATCAGGACCGCTCCAGAGTGCTTGGCAACCATAGTCCTAATTTGATATTCCATCCATATTGCCAATCTCATGTTGTTTCAAGGAATTTGTTCACTAATACAGAAGGCAGCATGCCATTAAAAACCAAGGAACAGCAACAGCTGTGTGGCACTCGTCAACAGATTTATATCATTGCAGGAAACAACTCAAGCAATTACCTTGTCTTTGACAAGCATCACTCTTATCCCCATCTCAGGAAAAGTGAGGCCCTTTTGCAAGAGGACCTTTGAGTGTATATGACCAACATTAAGTGGTTATGACAGGACGTATGGAATAGTGTACGTAGAGCCAGTTTCAGATAACTGTCCAGAGGCCTGTCTGTGTACCTAAGAAAGTAAAAGGTGGAGGCTATCTGGTTAAAGGAAGGCTTTCTGTTTTTATTGTTTGGGTGATCTGAAATAACATGCATTTCTTTACATATTCATTCACCCAGTGAATGTTTGAGTGCTACTATGCACCAGATATTGTTCTAGGTGCTGGGAATATTAAGATAGGCATGGTTGCCATCCTCAGGAATCTGACAATTCACTGGCTAGGGAGGAATATACAAATATAGACATGTAAAAAGTACCATGGAAGAAAAGAAGGGAGGGCTTGGGAGGATAGCAGGGGGACTCTTTCATCAATGTGGCATCTGTGATGGGCCCTTTGAGGAAGGGCCATTTTTGCTGAGGCCTGAAGTCAAAGGAGAGATTAGCCAGGAAATCGATTAGGGGAGAATATTCCAGGCAAAGGCAGTGCCATGAGCAAAGGCCCCAAATGAAGATGACCTAGTTCACTGGAGAAACTAAAGCAGAGTGTATGGAGAAGCACAGAAACACAGAGTCGGGGAAGATGCGGCACAAGGTACGAATAGGTCAACCGACTTCTGCGACAGGTGGTCTTGGAGAGGAGTCCAGATTTCACTCTAAGTGTAAAAGGAATCTTTGAAATTGGGGAGTGGCAGTGCCTGGTTGATGTCTGTAAAAGCTCAGTCTGGTCTCTGGTAGACAATGGCCTGTGAGGAGTGGGGCCTGAGCTGATGTCAGAAACCAGGTAGGAGGCCATTTAAGAATTCAGGTTGGCCAGGTGTGGTAGCTCATGCTTGTAATCCCAGCACTTTGGGATGCTGAGGTGGGTGGTTCACGAAGTCAGATGTTTGAGACCAGCCTGGCCAATATAGCGAAGCCCTGTCTCTACTAAAAATACAAAGAATTAGCTGGGTGTGGTGGCAGGCGCTTGTAATCCCAACTACTCGGGAGGCTAGGCAGGAGAATCACTTGAACCCAGGAGGCAGAGGTTGCGGTGAGCCGAGATCCCGTCATTGCACTCCAGCCTGGGGGACAAGAGCGAAACTCCGTCTCAAAAAAAAAAAAAAAAAAAAAAAAAGAAGAATAATTCAGGTAAGAAACGACTGTCCCTTGGACCAGGGAGACGGTAGGGGATGACAGGAAGTAGACTGACTGGAAATTCATTTAGGCAGTAGCACTGACTGGGGGTGGGCAGGAGTGCAGAGGTATCAGGGCAGGTTCCCAGATCTCTGGCTTGAGTGCAGGGTGAACGGATGTGCAGTATGCTGAGGTGGGAAGCATCAGAGGACAACTAGATCTGGAGATTAAAATACTCAGATTCGTTTATTGTGGTAAAATGAACATAACATAAAATTTACCATTTTAGACCAGATGCAATGGCTTACATCTGTAATCCCAGCATTTTCGGAGGCTGAGGCAGGAGGATCACTTAAGCCAGGAGTTCAAGACCAGCCTGAGTAACATAGTAAGACCCCCATATCCACCAAAAAAAAAAAAAAAAAAAAAAGGGAAAAAAGAGCCTTGCCATTTTAACCATTTCTAAGTATACAGTTCTGCTGCATTTGTTGTGCATCCTTCATTAACTGTCCATCTCCAGAACTTTACCATCTTTTCCAACTGAAACTCTGTACCCATTAAATAACTCCTTATTCCTCTTCTCTCCCTGTCTCTACTTCCTGTTCTATGAACTTGGATGCTTTAGATGCCCCACATAAGTGGAATCATACATTATTTGTCATTTTATGACTGGCTTATTTCACTTAGCATAATGTTCTCAAGGTTATTCCTAGTTGTAGTATATTACAGGATTTCCTTCCTTTTAAAGGCTGTGTGATGTTTCATTGCATGTACATATCACAGTTTTCTTACTTATTCATCCATAAATGAACTTTCAATGGCTGCCACCTCTTGGCTATTGTGAATAATGCTGCTATGAATATGGGTGAACGAATGTCTGTTTGATCCCCTGCTTCCACTTCTTTTGGGTATTTACCCAGAAGTGGGATTGCTGAATTATATGTAATATTTATGCTTAATTTTAAAATTTAATTTAATTTTAAAAATTGACAAATAGGCTGGGCGTGGTGGCTTATGCCTGTAATCGCAGCACTTTGGGAGGCCAAGGCAGGCAGATCACGAGGTCAAGAGATTGAGGCCATCCTGGCCAACATGGTGAAACCCCGTCTCTACTAAAAATATAAAAATTAGCTGGGCATGGTGGCGCGAGCCGGTAGTCCCAGCTACTCGGGAGGCTGAGGCAGGAGAATCACTTGAACCTGGGAGGCGGAGGTTGCAGTGAGTCGAGATCGTGCCACTGCACTCAGCCTGGTGACAGAGCAAGACTTGTCTCAGAAAAAATAAAAAATTGGCCGGGCGCGGTGGCTCATGCCTGTAATCCCAGCACTTTGGAGGCTGAGACGGGCTGATCACGAGGTCAGGAGATCGAGACCATCCTGGCTAACACGGTGAAACCCCGTCTCTACTAAAATACAAAAAAAATTAGCCGGGCATGGTGGCAGGCGCCTGTAGTCCCAGCTACTCGGGAGGCTGAGGCAGGAGAATGGCGTGAACCTGGGAGGCGGAGCATGCAGTGAGTCGAGATCACACCACTGCACTCCAGCCTGGGCGATAGAGCGAAACTCTGTCTCAAACAAAACAAAATAAAGCAAAACAAAACAAAAACACAAATAAAAAATTGACAAATAATAGTTGTATATACTTACGCAGCACAATGTGGTGTTTTCTTATATGTGTGCATTATGGGATGATTAAATCAAGCTAATACACATATCCATCATCTCACATACTTATTTTTGTGTGTATGTGTGCTCTAAACATTTAAAACCCACTCACTTAGCAATTTAAAAATATACATTGCATTATTATTAACTATAGTCACCATGGTGTGCAATAGATCTCAAAAACTCACTCTTCCTGTCAAGCTGAAACTTTGTACCCTTTGACCATCTATGCATCTACATTTAATTTTTTGAGGAATCACCACACCATTTTCCACAGTGTTGTACCATTTTATATTCCCGTTAGCAGTGCACAAATGTTCTGTTTTCTCCACCTTCTTGCCAACACTTAGAATTTTGTTTTTCTTTAATAATTATCCTAACGCATGTAAATGGTACCTCATTGTGATAAAACATAAAAATTTTTAGATATTAAATTTGAGATGCCTGATAGTCACAGTTGAATATTTCAGCCAGGATTTCGGAAGAAAAGTCTTCTGGTCAGTTTGAATTCCATCAATGAAGGTGTGCAGAGAACTCTTACGAATAACTCATCATGACCAGCTCAGTAGATCATGCCTGTGATCCCAACAATTTGGGAGGCTAAGGCTGACAGATCACTTGAGCCCAGGAGTTCGAGGATAGTCTAGGCAGCATGGCAAATCGTCATCTTTACAAAAAATATGAAAATTAGCCAGGCATGGTAGCATATGCCTGCAGTCCTAGCTACTCAGGAGGCTGAGGTGGGAGGATTGCTTAAGTCCAGGAGGTTGAGGCTGCAGTGCGCTGAGATGGCACCACTGCACTCCAACCTGGGTGACAGAGTGAGACCCTGTCTCTGAAACAAAATAAAAATCAATACCTAACTCATTATAGTGGACCGCCCATGTTTGTTCTTAAGACTTCCTATTCCTACGAGTGTGTCCACCATTTGAGAATGTGAACATTTGGATATTTGAGTTCATTTCTGGTGAACAAATAGTATTTTGCACCAGGTTCTTCCCTTTCTAATCCATGTTGTTCTCACTCCTGTGGAAATTAATGAAGAATAATTAAATGTCAGATGCAAGTAAAAGTGGTGAAAAGCTTCAGAAAGTAAGAGTTTACTGTCATTTTCTTGGTAGGCTGAAGTCAAGTTGTTTTAATAATCTTTTAGAGTGAATGGAAAGCATTTTTGTTTGTTTTTCCTTCTTTATAACAAAGAAAATTCAGTTTTAAAGTATTTTTCAATTTCTGAGCTTTCTTTCATTCTCCGATTTCTTTGCTTCTCAATGGGATAATATAAACCAATTTTCTGTTGTCTATTCATCAAAGCTGTCGATTTACCCTGAACAGAACGAAGAGAAGGATGTTATTAAAATAAAACAGTTTCCAATTGAGCTGCTAATAAATGCTGAAATGCATCTACATTTCTCCTATTGATTATCTCCTGCCGACAAAGGCAAACATGAGCTTGTACAGCATGCCGTCCGTGGAAATGAGAGATTTAATTAGATGAAAACCGAATGAGCTGGAAGATCTACTGCACTCAGTCAACAAGCGATTGTTATTCATAATTGGCTGTTTAAAAGGTCCCTGCTTATTGAGCCTTTTTCACTTAAAAAATTCCCTACAGTGCATTAAGACGAACGCAATCGTTAGTAAATTTTCCCCTGTGCATTTTACAAGCTCAGCGTCGTGGACTAGAATGAGCCCTGTCAGGCCATACATCAGGCGTAATAGAACATCTTGAAATTGGGAATTAGCAAACAAAAGCAGGGAGATAGTTTCCTCTCCATCTAGCCCCATGTCCAAATGCTGAAGGTGGAAAAAGAGGCGTTAGTGGAAGAGAGGTAAGAAGAGGCCCATAAACTCAGGGAGTGGGATTCTTTAGAACGCACTAGCTCTGCAGGTGCCTGCATTTAAAATTTAGTGTCTGGTAAATGCACTGATATTTAGTGAGGGGAGTATATTACAAAGTCGGTATTCATTTCACCAGGAGGATTTCAGACACCTCTCAGGTTCCCTGCTCTTCAAGACACAGTGGGGAAAAGAAAGATGGATAGAATTGTTGCCTGTGGCAGCCATGTGCCATTTAGCCTATACAAATGTTCCTTCTTGGAATCCCAAGCAAGTCACGAACCTTTGAAGGCTTTGGTTTCCTCATTCACACAATGGGGATATCGACTGCACCAATCTAATCCATTTGCTATGAGGATTAAATGAGATAATGTAGGTAAAGCTTTTAGCACAGTGACTGGGAACATATAAGCCCTAAATGACTGTCAGCTATTAACAATAATAATTCACCTTCCACATCTACAGGCTCTTAAAGAGAAGACAGTATTTCCTCTGTTTCTTTTATTTCCCATAGCATCTTGCCCAATGCCTTACATTTTTTGCTCTCCATAACAATTTTTGAATTAAAAGGAATGTCAATCTCTCAATCTTGAGGTTCTTAGAGATTCACATAGGAGTTGACAATTGTTCAACAAATGCGTATTTAAAATCTGATTTTTAAATAAAATCTTAAGATACAGGATACCACTTTTTCACCCAGGCTGGAGTGTAGGGGCCTTATCTTGACTTCTCGGGCTCAAGGGATCCTCCGGTCTCAGTCTCTCAAGCAGCTGGGACTAAAGGTGCATGTCACCATGCCCAGCTAATTTAAGAAAACTGTTTCATTTTGTCTTTCTTATTACAAAAGAAGTGACAGCTGCTCCTTGGCAGAGACAGTGAAAACAGTGGTCAAGAGGGCAGATGTGTGGGAGCCGGACTGCCTGAATATGCATTTCTTTTCTCCCCACCAATAGAACTATTGGATTGTAGAGGAATAAATAAATTAATACATATACAACACTTGAAACAGTGCCTAGAATATAGCATGTGCCCAATAAATACTAGCTAGCACTGAACAAAATGCAACAAAAAACTAGAGATCGCTCATTCTCAGGATCTTGAGCTAACTGCTAAGAAACGCTTACTGAGACCATGTGAGTGACAGTGCTAGGCATTGTGGGACACATATTAATAGCCCATTGATTAAACTCTTAGTGACATCAGGCACTGTGCTCAGTGCTTTGCACATATTGTCTCATCTAATTTACACAACAATCCTATGAGGTAGGCATATTATTATCCCCTATTTTTGAGATGAGAAAACAGGACCAGAGGCTTAGTAACTTCTCCAAGGTCATACAGGTGGTAAATGATGGAGCTAAGATTCAAACACAAGTCTCTTTGATTCCAGAGTTAACCTTTATGCACATCCTTAGAAGCCTGATACTGAGTTAAGATCAGGCAGCTCAGATGAGAGACAAACATGATCTAATTGAGGTGGGAGAGCCAGCAGAGGACAAAAAAACCAGACAACTGTAATACATTTGCTCCACGCTATAACTGTGACTCTTATAATCAGGCCTCAGACTCTTTCTTAACAGTGATTTTGACATTTGAACAAAGCTGGCACATGAGATGAAACCCTTCTGCCATCCCTAGCACAAGCTTTGTATTAAATACAGACTGAAGAAACTCAGAGGGATTCTTCTGAGAAGCCTTTATGGAGTTCCTAATGATCAGGCCTGATTCTTTATGTCATATTACACTGCATTTATGTGGCACCAGAATCTTGAGGGTAGAATTTTTCTTTTTTTGAGATGGAGTTTTGCTCCTATTGTCCACGCTGGAGTGCAGTGGCATGATCTTGGCTCACTGCAACCTCTGCCTCCCAGGTTCAAGTGATTCTCCTGCCTCAGCCTCCTGAGTAGCTGGGATTACAGGCATGCGCTAGCATGCCCGACTAATTTTGTGTTTTTAGCAGAGATGGGGTTTCTCCATGTTGGTCAGGCTGGTCTCGAACTCCCGACCTTAGGTGATCTGCCCGCCTCAGCCTCCCAAAGTGCTGGGATCACAGGCATAAGCCACCAAGCCCAGCCCGAGGCTAGATATTTTTTAATATCTGGCCCCTTTTAGTCACCACTGCTATATAAAAACACTATGGTATGTTAGTTCTTGTTTCTCAAGTGTAATCTTGAATCAAGTGGAACAGATAAACAACGTCAATGAAAATATCTTTTGCAGACACTGGCAGGATTTATCCTTTTGGAAATGAGGAGATAAAAGATGCATAAATGTTTAATTTGACTTTGGATGTTAATGTAACCATTGAGCACACTTGGTCCCCAAGCAAATTAATTGCTACAAAATGAGAATAAATGGCACACAGTCTGTATTGAACTGTTGTCTGTTGGATTAGCCACCCCTCTGCATGGTATCACGGTAACCAAGATTGACGAGCAGCTGTGCTGCATTAAGCACATTGGAATCCTTGGAAAACCTGGGGCCCTGATCCTCTAGGTTCAGGTTGGTTCTTGGCATGTTGTGGAGTGAAAGTTGTTTGTGCAATGAAGGTTCCCTCTCCCTTGGGGAGGATATGCAAGACTTGACTCAGAAGTCCCAGTGTAAGCCTGGCCAACATGGCGAAATGCCGTCTCTACAAAAAGTACAAAAATTAGCTGGGTGTGGTGGTGCGTGCCCGTAGTCCCAGCTACCCAGAGGCTGAGGTGGAAGGATCAATTGAGTCTGGGAGGTTGAGGCTGCGTGAGCCGTGATTGCACCACTGCACTCCAGCCTGGGTAACAGAGCCAGACTCTGTCTCAAAAAAAAAAAAAGAAAAAAAAAGGTCCCAATGTTAAGACTAGCTTCCCTAGTCCCTAGCTGTGTGACATTTAAAAGTCAAAGCCTCCCTGAGCTTTACTTGGTTTATCTGCAAAACAAAGTTGTGGCTAATAATTATATATATAGCATATATATATTTATATATAAATATGTATATATAATATATAACATATACAATATATAACACATATATTATATATTATATATAATTTATATATATTATATATAATTTATATATATTATATATAATTTATATATATTATATATAACATACATAATTTATATATATTATATATAACATACATAATATATATGATTATTAGCCACAACTTTGTTTATATATATAATATATGTAATATATATAATAACTTGTATTTTTAATTGTGGTAAAATACCTATAACTTAAAACGTATCATCTTAACCATTTTTAAGTTCACAGTTCAGTAGGCTAACAATTGTATTTAAGTATAATTTTAACTATACCAATATTACCCCCACTAGCCTGGCAGAATCATGGTGAGGGTCAACTGAGAAGGATGTGAAAATGCTTTGTAAGGTAAAATGTCCATTGCAGATATCAGTTGCTATGGTGGGCATGACTCCATTCTCTCTCTGTTTCCTGCTCTGGGGCTTGGACTTCAGATCCCTTCAGTTCTAACATTTTGTGGAAATGTTACTTCTTACCTGGTAGAGATTTCCATTTCAATAAGGAGTCAGGCTTTACACCAAAAGCGTGGAGTTTTCTCTAGTGAATCATCAGCATAATCATACATATAGCAGTTTGGTTACTTTTCTTGTCACCCTATGGAGGAAGCCATTGATGAAGTCTTCCTGGCTTGGTGATCCTGGTGTATCTCCATAGCCATATCTATTTATTTATTCAAACATATTTATCCAGTCCCTTCTAATTGTTAGGTCCTGTTTGAGGTCCTGGGAGCACAGCCTTGAACAAAAGAGACAAACTCCCTGTCCTCATGGAGCTTACCTTTCCTTGGGGAAGGCAGGCAACAAAGTAGATATAAAATATCAAGTAGGAAGTTCAGCTTGCAACTGAAGTCCTCTAGCCTCACTCTGGTGCTTTGAAACAAACAGGGCTTTCAGGAGCTGCTGATAAAGGAAGAGGATGCCAGCTGGTAGGCTGAGGCGGGAAGATTGCTTGAGGCTAGAAGTTGGAGACCAGCCTGGACAGCATAGTAAGACCCCTTCTCTACAAAAAATTTAAAAATATAGCTAGGCGTGGTAGTGCACGTCTGTAGTCCCAGCTACTCGGGAGGCTCAGGTGGGAGGATTGTTTGAGCCCAGGAGGTGGAGGTGGAGGCTGCAATCAACTATGATTGTGCCATTGTACTTCAGTCTGGGTGACAGAGTGAGACCCTGTCTCAAAAAAAAAAAAAAAAAAGGATGTCGAATTAGTTTAAAACAGGGCTGTGAAATTTGGTAAAGAGGGGACGACTCCGTTAAAAAGAAGAGGAAATAAACATTTCTTGAGGCTTTCTGATGTACCGGGCACCCAAATTACCATAATTCATTTATAATTTTGCATTCATTTGGATATTGGTCTAGCTGCCTTAATATAGAACAAAATAATAGTGGCTTTAATGAGGCAGAAGTTAATTTTTCTCTCAGATATACAAGTCTGGGCTAGTGAGTGGTTCTGTAGAGCAGAGCAGCAATATTGCCCTAGGTTATTCTAGAGCCTGGGCTCCTTGTATTCAGCTGATGCACTGTGTATGTCCCAGAGCACTGCTGCAGTGGATAGGGTCAAAGATGATGCACGCCACCCTTGATAATTGTGTTGCAGCCAGCAGGAAGAGCAAAGGGAAATGAGGGCATGCCCCCTAGTCTTAAGGGCGTGGCCTTGGAGTTATAGACATTACTTTCTCTTATATTTCATTAGCCATAGGGTTGTCAGATTTGGCATATAAAAATGCAGTACACCCAGTTAAATTTGAATTTCAATAACCATACTTTTTTGTACAAATGGGGCATACTTATACTAAAAAATTATTGGGCCAGGCACAGTGGCTCCCAGCACTTTGGGAGGCCGAGGTGGGTGGATCACTTGAGGTCAGGAGTTCGAGGCTAGCCTGGCCGACATGGTGAAACCCTGTCTCTACTAAAAATACAAAAATTGGCCGAGTGTGGTGGCATGCACCTGTAATCCCAGCTACTCGGGAGGCTGAGGCAGGAGAATGGCATGAACACGGGAGGCGGAGCTTGTAGTGAGCCGAGATCACACCACTGCACTCCAGCATGGGTGATAGAGCAAGACTCAATCTCACACACACACACACAAAAGTATTGGACTTTTAATTTGGGACATACTCGTACTAAAAGATTATTAGTTGTTTATCTGAAATTCAAATTTAACCCTTCATCCTGTATTTTATTTGGTAATGCTAATTGGCCAGAACCTGGTCACATGGACACACCTGGCTGCAAGAAAGCTTGGGAAATGTAGTCTTTAGCTGGATGGCAATGTGTCCAACTACAGCTTGGGGGTTTTTAATTACTGAAAGGGAAGCAGGGGAGAATGGATATGGGGGATGTGGTGGGATTAAGGATGTATATGAAGTAGGTACTAGCATCATCCTCACCTTGCAGATGAGGGAGACGCAGAGAGTCAGGACTGGAATCTAGGTCTGTGTCAGTTCACTGCTCTGCCAGGAGGTGGCGGGGAAGGCAGCTTTGAGAGATGGCGGGAGTTACTCAGCCAGCCCTTGATTCTGACATTGTGGCAGGAGCAAGAGGAAGAAGAACCCAGGCTGAAGAGGACCACTTTCTCCACCTTCTCCTGCACTCTTCTTAAACACTCAGTTCTGTCTGAGACCCAAGATCTAAGATAGTCTTGTTTGTTATTGGCTTCAATAGAATAAAATCTTGTCTCTTCCACCATGAAAAAAATAAAAAGAATACATGCTCCTGGAAGTTGGTAGCTGTGACAGCAATAGAAGTGTAAACTCTATGGCTAAGCACGGTGGCTTACGCCTGTTATCCCAGTACTTTGGGAGGCCAAGATAGGCAGATCACCTGAGGTCAGGAGTTGGAGACCAGCCTGGCCAATATGGCAAAACCCCATCTCTACTAAAAAAACAAAAAATTAGCTGGGCGTGGTGGTGCACACCTGTAATCCCAGCTACTTGGGAGGCTGAGGCAGGATAATTGCTTGAATCCGGGAGACAGAGGTTGCAGTGAGCCAAGATTGCACCATTGCACTGCAGCCTGGGTGACAGAGGGAGACTCTAAGAAAAACAAAAAAAAAGGTGTAAACTCTAGGAAGAGGAAAGTGCCTTTTATTCTTTGTGATCCTCAGGCCCTGGGTTGTAAAGGAAAGAGGTTTTGGAATCATGAGGGATTCATACCTGGTTCTGAATCTATTTACCAGCTGAGCCTTGTTTTTTTGTATCTGCAAAGTGGGACCGTAACACAGCTGCTATTTGCCGAAAGCATTAAAAGCGAAAATGTGCTTGAATCTGAAGGCTCCAATAAGTGCGATTCATTTCCCTTTCTTCTGCACGAACAAGGCAGCCGTGGTCGAGTGGCTGCCTCTTCCACTCTGCACCTGCAGTATCATTTTGAGCAGCTCTGAAAATTTCCCCTACCTTCTCCAAACAAAAGGGAAAAAGAATTCATAGATAGGAATATGATAAATCAGGTTCAATACTCATTGCCATGGCTACTACATGAAGTACCGGAATCAGTTTCAAAAAAAAGGAGATAATTTATTATAAAGATGTAATACAGTTCAGAGCTCCGATGCTGAGGGTGAAGGCCAATGCGGGAGATAGTTCAATTATGTGCCTGTCCACTGAGGACCTTGTGCTCAGGTAGAAGTTGCTATTTGGACTGCTGACCTCCAATCAAAATCAGTCCCATTTTTGACCCTCTTGATTCTGTCAAGCCAAGAGGATAAATATTGAATCACTGAGATTTCCTCATCATCTGCTCAGGAGAAGACATAATCCCTAGCTCATTGATTGAGTAGGTTTTGTTTAGAGTGGATGTGAGGTGAGTATAGGCAGAAAATTGGCCCGTCAAGGAGACAACAGCCAAGGGGCAGCACAATAGCAAAATGGGAAGTCAGGGTAGGCATGAAAAGGTGAATCATCTCCAGCCTGTGCTTTGGGAATTCATCCCCTATCTATAAAATGAGTAGCTCTCAACTATGTGCCTATGAGAAATCTCCTGGAGGAGATTCCATTTATATGTAATATCCGGAAGACGTAAATCCGTAGAGACAGAAAGCAGCTTAGTGGTTTCGAGAAGCTGGGGAGAAGGTGCAATGGGGAGTGCTGACCTGATGGGGCTTCCTTTAAGGGTGATGTAAAGGTTTTGGAACTAGATAGAGGTGGTGGTTGCACAGCATTGTGAGTGTACTAAATGCCACTAAGTTGTACCATTTAAAATGGTGACATTTATGTTATGTGAATTTTATCTCAAAAAATAGAAACAAAAATAAACAAAACCTCTCTCAGATCCCTTTCAACCACATCGATGCTGTCAAGGCAGCCTCTGGAAAGATAAAGATAGTGGCTGGGCTCTGACCCTAGGGCAATGCCCAGGGCTAAGTGTTGTGGGGATGTGGGTAGTCCTCACTCCCTCTGACCTGTTCCTCTTCTTACCCCTCACAGAAGAACCCACAGGGCTGCCTGCACCAATGCCAAGTGGTTAAGAGCATGGGTTTTCTGGGGGCCTTAACCTAAGTGTGAATCCTGACCAGGCCACCGTTGATGGTGTGAATCTGGATGTTAGAGAACCTCTCTGAGCCTCAGTTTCCTCACTTGTCTAATGGGGATGAGAATATCATGCTTTTGTTAGCATGAACTAAGTGTGTAAAGCATGTAACACAAGGCAGGGAGTATTCCTACCATTCAATAAATGGTAGTGGCTATTATAAATAATAATTCTGTTATCTGTTGTATCTGCCTGAGCATAGTATTGATTGCCAAGATCCAGAGGTAGCAAGAAGTTTTGTCTTCAGCTAAATCCTTTAAACACAATCCCAAAGCCCAACAGCCTATTGCAGGGTGGGAGGAATAGAGACTTGGCAACAATTGAAGATATTATTGTCGTAGTTTTTTTGTTTTGAAAAGATCTAATAAATAACGTTCTTCTTCCCTGTCTGAGTAAGTCTTAAACCAACTGAAAAATAAGACAAAAGGCAGCTGCTCAGGCAGCAGATGCTGGAAGCCAGGCCCTGGGCATCTTGCACTACAAATTTAGTGGCTTCAAGCAGAAGTTGGTGCGAGCATGGGCTTCGAAGGCCTAAAGCCTGCAGGGATTAAAGCCTGTAGTTTCCCTTCCCCTCCCCTCCCCTTCCCGTCCCCTCCCCTTCCCCTCCCCTCCCCACCCCCTCCCTTCCCCTCCCCTCCCCCTCTCCTCCCTTTCCCCTCCCCTCCCCTCCCCTTCCCGTCCCCTACACCTTCTCTCCCCCATCCCCTCCCCTCTCCCATCTCCTCCCTCCCCTCTCCTCCCCTCCCTCCCTCTCTCCCTCCCTCCCTCCCTCCTTCCTTCCTTCCTTCCTTCCTTTCTTCATGGAGCTTCGCTCTTGTTGTCCAGGCTGGAGTGCAGTGGTGTAAACTTGGGTCACTGCAACCTCCGCCTCCCGGGTTCAAGCAATTCTCCTGCCTCAGTCTCCCAAGTAGCTGAGATTACAGGCACCCGCCACCATCCCTGGCTAATGTTTTGTATTTTTAGTAGAGACAGGGTTTCACCATGTTGGCCAGGCTGGGCTCGAACTCCTGACCTCAGGTGATCCACCTGCCTCGGCCTCCCAAAGTGCTGGGATTACAGGTGTGAGCCACCGTGCCCAGCCAAGCCTGTGGTTTTCACAGAAGCACCACCTATATCATGTTTGCCACACCAACTAAACTGACCTTCAATTCCACTGCATGTGAATCTGCTGGGAAAAACAAAGTTCTAGAACTGCAGAAGTTTTTCCAGAAATCTGACAGTGTGACCATCCACCTGAAACAAGGCCTGCCTGACCAAATGCATTACGGGACAGCCATGGGGCTGAACTGTGGGAGGGACCATCTACTACCTGATCGCCCTCTATGTGCCTTCAGCCCCAAAACTAAGGAGTTAGTTAGGTTGCAGAGGACTAGTTTGCTTTTTGGTGTTAACCCTTTGAATTTTCCTTTTTCTTTTTTCTTTTTTTTTGAGATGGAGTCTCACTCTGTTGCCCAGGCGGGACTGCAGTGGCGCCATCGTGGCTCACTGCAACCTCCGCCTCCTGGGTTCAAGCCATTCTCCAGCCTCAGTCTCCCAAGTAGCTGGGAGTACAGGAGCCCGCTACCACACCCAGCTAGTTTTTGTATTTTTTAGTAAAGACAGGGTTTCGCCATGTTGGGCAGGCTGGTCTCAAACTCCTGACCTCAGGTGATCCTCCCGCCTCGGCCTCCCAGAGTGCTGGGATTACAGAAATGAGCCACCTTGCCCAGCGTGATTTTTCATTTTTCATTGTTTCTGTTAATTTTTTTTTTTTTTTACTTGGATGGCTTACTTAACATTATTGCAAGAAGAATAGAAAGATACGAAGACAGTGTTTCAGTTTGTTTAGGAAAAGCATATGGCTTCAGAGCTCATTCGATGGTTCAAACTATCATTTAAAGAAATGATGCCATGCTCGATGCTTGTGTTCCTGATTTCCCTGGTGGTTCTGGATGCAGGTTGCCCACGGGCTTATTCACGTCAGTCTGTGCTAAGGACCTTAGGGACTTGAGGTTGCATTTTTGAGCATGGGGTAGAGAAGCCTTTTTGGATTTGGATACAGCTGAAGAAAGAAGACAGAAGCCAAGGCCAGGAGCATGAAATGAGGGGCTCAAGTTAGTAGTCACCTTGGGAATTTTTCTATCTTACAGTAAAATCTTAATAGAAATTATCTGTTGTCTGCCTGTATTCATTGGGCAGTTCATTTCAAAAGGCTACTGGCCTCATCTCTGATCTTTAGTGAAATTGTATGTGTAATGCTGTGTATTTATTCCACCATGGGAACTGAGAACACCTGTTTAGTGTTGCACTTTAGACTGGTGTCTGCCTTGCTAATGCAGCTGTGCCACTAATTCTCTGTTATCTTTTACAAATATTATGGCTTTAAATTATGACTTATTTTGACTGTGGAATAAATACATGAATGAAAAAAAAAAAGAAAAATAAGGCTGGGGAGATATAACTGATTTTGAAGATAAATGGGATTTCATATTGCTGAACCCCCGAATGAGACTTCTCACCCCACCATAGACAAGGCTGGATCACTGGACAGCTGCCCAGATTGGGCTCTGTCCCTGATAAACTTACAGTGTGAAGAAACAGAGGGCATGCTAGCCCCTTGCAATAGGGCGCGTTCCTAAGCCCACCAAACAGGGCAGGCACTCTACTCTAGGAGAGAAGCCAGGAAGGCCCTAGGGGACCATCCTCCAAATGAGAAGGAAAGTCATGAGAGAGACAGAGAGATGCCTCTTCACATTGTGTAGCTATAGGCCTGTCCGAGTGGTCTCCATGACAAGGCAGGGGCTTACTAGACAATGGGATAGCTGTCCTACTTCTGTCCCCACATGGTCTGACATGGGGAACGTCACTCTACTGCTGGTGACCCTTCCCTTTACATTCAGTAAGAAGTCCTTTGTTACAAAGGAAATAGAACAGCAAACAAATAAACACAAAACCTGGAAACAGCCTAATTTTGCCCAACATTAGGGGAATAAAGTAAATTATAGAATATCCATTCAATGGAATAAGAAGCCATTTAAAAAAGCTGTTTGCAAAGGGCTTATAATAATGTGGGAGTTATGTGGCATTATGTTATAATGTCAAATGAAAAGAGTATGATATAGAATTGCACATATAGTATGAACTTGGCTATATTAAAACCTCACTAAGATTATACATAGAAAAATGAACAATTTGGGAGGAAGTTTCCAAAATATTCACAGTGGCTGCCTTTTTGGTTAATTTTTTCCTATAGCTTACAAATTTTCTATAATGAGCATGCATTTCTTTTGCAATGGAAAAACCCAACTTTATTAAAAAAATAAAACTTTTTTATAACGGCAAGGGTTACTCATTATCAGTCAAATCAACAATTTAGAATTTTATAGATTCATAAGATTACAGAATGCTAATGCTGCAAGGGACCTTAGAGATTGTCCTAGTTTAAAAATTAAGACTGGGCACGGTAGCTCACACCGGTAATCCCAGCACTTTGGGAGGCCAAGGCGGGCAGATCACGATGTCAGGAGATTGAGACCATCCTGGCCAACATGGAGAAACCCTGTCTCTACTGAAAATACAAAAATTAGCTGGGCATGGTGGTGGGCGCCTGTAGTCCCAACTTCTTGGGAGGCTGAGGCAGGAGAATCGCTTGAACCCAGGAGGCGGCGATTGCAATGAGCCGAGATCATGCCACTGCATTCCACCCTGGTGACAGGGCGAGACTGTCTCAAAAAAAGAAAAAGAAAAAAAGAATTATTATTGTTATTATTATTTTTGTGAGGGAGGGTGACAGATCCCCTTCAAGGATCTCCTAGAAACTACGACTTACTTCCTGAGAACTTTTTTTTTTTTTCCTGAGAAGGAGTCTCACTCTGTCACCCAGACTAGAGGGCAGCAGTGCCATCTTGGCTCACTGCAACTTCCGCCTCCCGGGTTCAAGCAATTCTCCTGCCTCAGCCTCCCAAGTAGTTGGAATTACAGGGAATTACCCCACCACGCCCAGCTAATTTTCTGTATTTTTAGTAGAGATAGGGTTTTACCATGTTGTCCTGGCTGGTCTCGAACTCCTGACCTCAGATGATCCGCCTGGCTTGGCCTTCCAAAGTGCTGGGATTACAGGCGTGAGCCACCGCGCCTGTCCCCTTCCTGAGAACTTAACACATTTAAACAACTATCATTTAAGTTGCTCTTAGTTTCCAGTTACAGAAAGCCCTCCTCAAAGCTGCTAAAACAATGAAGAAAATTCACTGGCTCGTGTAGCTGAAAACTTCAGCCACCTCTGCCTCTTAACAGTTACATCTCCACCACCTTGTCTCTCAACAGCTACAGCTGCAGAAAAATCTCATGCAATTGGTGGAACTTATCTTGCAACTGGAATCTTAACTTTGAGAAAAACGGATTAGGTTTCCAGTCTCTCCAGGTGCAAGGAAGACGGAATGGCAGTTGAGAAAGCCAAGCCACGGATTCTGCCATGAGGGATGCACGAATACTATGAGAAAACAGATAGAGGAGCAATTGGTCATCAGTGTGGTCACTGCACGGCCTTCAGCAAGCCCCTTCCCACTCTGGATCTCCATCTCCTCATCTCTAAAATGAGGCTGTTCAATTTTGTGATTTGTAAGGGCCTCTTCAGTCCAGCTATTTCAGAAGTCTGTGAAAGACACCCTAGCTCTGACCCAGAATTAAACAATTTTCTTTCTGGGAGTATTACCTTCCCAGCCGACAGGCCAGCCCCACACACATTTGAACATAATCATTAAACACCGGCAAGAAGTGCCACCCCACATGCAGTTTAATAATTCACATTCCAATCCAATTACTGTGAGTTACATAAACAAGGGCTTATTATAATATGGTTGCTTCCTCTGAGTAAGCAGCGTTTTTAGAAAGGAAATTACAATGATTATCTTCAAGATACAGGCATGAATAATATAATCATTCCTCCTCCCTCCTTGTTTTTCTCGTTTCCTTTCATGCTGTCTCAGATGGGAGGTCTCTAGCCCGCAGCGACTCAAGGCAGCACCTCTCCTCCCACCCTGGGCCCTTTCAGCTCCTGGACAGAGTTCCTCCCTCTCTCTTCATTAGAACCCATCTGTCCTGGGTCCTTAGGGAACTTAGGGATTTCTTAAGTGTCCCACTTATTATTTATTCATCTCTGATTTACTTTTTTTATTATTATACTTTAAGTTCTGGGATATATGTGCAGGATGTGCAGGTTTGTTACACGTGCCATGATGGTTTGCTGTACCTATCAACCTGTCATCTACATTAGGTATTTCTCCTAATGCTATCCCTCCCTTAGCCCCCCGACCCGCTGACAGGCCTCAGTGTATGATGTTCCCCTCCCTGTGTCCATGTGTTCTCGTTGTTCAACTCCCACTTATAAGTGAGAACATGTAGTGTTTGGTTTTCTGTTCCTGTGTTAGTTTGCTGAGAATGATGGTTTCCAGCTTCATCCATGTCCCTGTGAAGGACATGAACTCATCCTTTTTTATGGCTGCCTAGTATTCCATGGTGTATATGTGCCACATTTTCTTTATCCAGTCTATTATTAATGGGCATTTGGGTTGGTTCCAAGTCTTTGCTATTGTGAATAGTGCTGCAGTAAACATTATGTGTGCATGTGTCTTTATAGCAGCATGATTTATAAACCTTTGGGTATATACTCAGTAATGGGATGGCTGGGTCAAATGGTACTTCTGGTTCTAGATCCTTGAGGAATCGCCACACTGTCTTCCACAATGGTTGAACTAATTTATACTGCCACCAACAGTGTAAAAGTGTTCCTGTTTCGCCACATTCTCTCCAGAGTCTGTTGTTTCCTGACTTTTTAATGATTGCCATTCTAATTGGCATGAGATGGTATCTCATTGTGGTTTTGATTTGCATTTCTCAAATCACCAGTGATGATGAACTTTTTTTCATATGTTTGTTGGCCGCATACGTGTCTTCTTTTGAGAAGTGTCTGTTCATATCCTTTGCCCACTTTTTGATGCGGTTTTTTTTTTCTTGTAAATTTGTTTAAGTTCCTTGTAGATTCTGGATATTATCCCTTTGTCAGATAGATAGATTGCAAAAATTTTCTCCCATTCTGTAGGTTGCCAGTTCACTCTGATAGTAGTTTCTTTTGCTGTGCAGAAGCTCTTTAGTTTAATTAGATTCCATTCTTTGGCTTTTGTTGTCATTGCTTTTGTTGTTTTAGTCATGAAGTCTTTGCCCATGCCTATGTCCTGAATGGTATTGCATACGTTTTCTTCTAGGGTTTTTATGGTTTTAGGTCTTATGTTTAAGTCTTTAATCCATCTTGAGTTAATTTTTGTATAAGGCATAAGGAAGGGGTCCAGTTTCAGTTTTTTGCATATGGCTAGCAGTTTTCCCAACACCATTTATTAAATAGGGAATCCTTCCCCCATTGCTTGTTTTTGTCAGGTTTGTCAAAGATCAGATGGTTGTAGATGTGTGGCATTATTTCTGAGGCCTCTGTTCTGTTCCGTTGGTCTAGGTATCTGTTTTGGTACCAGTACCATGCTGTTTTTGTTACTGTAGACTTGTAGTGTAGTTTGAAGTCAGGTAGCATAATACCTTCAGCTTTGTTCTTTTTGCTTAGCATTGTCTTGGCTATATGGGCTCTTTTCTTGTTCCATATGATATTTAAAGTATTTTTTTTCTAATTCTGTGAAGAAAGTCAGTGGTAGCTTGATGGGGATAGCATTGAATCTATAAATTACTTTGGGCAGTCTGATTACTTTTGCATGTGAGTGGAAGAGTTTTGGGGAAAAAAGCAGCACAATGATAGTCAGTGGACTGTGTGCCTTTGGGCATTCATAACACTTTCTGGTCTCCAGAGTTCTATTTCTAAAATAAGGTGATTGAATTAGACCAGAAATTCTTAACCTGGGGAACATGGGCAGGCTTCAGAGAGCTTAAGAATAAAGCTCAGTTATACATAGTAAGTTGTGTGTGTCAGGGACATTCATATCCCCAGTTTCTTTTTCTTGTTTTGAGTTAAAGTCTCGCTCTCTCAGCCAGGCTAGAGTGTAGTGGCACAACCTTGGCTCACTGCAACCTCCGCCTCCCAGGTTCAAGTGATTCTCATGCCTCAGCCACCCAAGTAACTGGGATTACAGGCATATGCCACCACGCCTGGCTGTTTTTTTGTATTTTTAGTAGAGACGGGGTTTCACCATATTGGCCAGGCTGATCTCAAACTCTTGGTCTCTAGTGATCTACCCATCTCGGCCTCCCAAAATGCTGGGATTACAGGTGTTCCCCCCAGTTTCTATTTAGGAAATAATGTGGTCCCCAGGGGCATGAATTCCATATCAGCTTCAAGGCAGAACAGGTGATCTAGCTAAGGCAATCAGCTCTCTAGGTATCCCCTCACATTTTTTTATTTTTATTTTTATTTTTATTTTTTTAGAGACAGAGTCTTGCTCTGTTGCCCAGGCTGGAGTGCAATGGTGCAATCTCGGCTCACTGCAACCTCTGCCTCCTGGGTTCAAGTGATTCTCCTGCCTCAGCCTCCCGAGTAGCTGTAATTACAGGCCCCCACCACTACACCTGGCTATTTTTCATATTTTTAGTAGAGATGGAGTTTCCCCATGTTGGCCAGGCTGGTCTTAAACTCCTGACCTCAGGTGATCTGCCCGCTTCAGTCTCCCAAAGTGCTGGGGTTACAGGTGTGAGCCATCGCGCCTGGCTGATTTTTATTTTTTAGATGATGTCTCATTCTGTCACCCCAGCTGGAGGGCAATGGTACAATCATGGCTCACTGCAGCCTCGACCTCCCTGAGCTCAGCCTATCCTCCCACCTCAGTCTCCTGAGTAGCGTGAGGCACGTGCCATCACGCTCGGCTGATTTTTGTATTTTTTTTTGTGTGTGTGTGAGATGGAGTCACTCTGTCACCCAGGCTGGAGTGCAGTGGCACGATCTTGGCTCACTGCAAGCTCTGCCTCCCAGGTTCACGCCATTCTCCTGCCTCAGCCTCCGGAGTAGCTGGGACTACAGGTGCCCGCCACCACACCCGGCTAATTTTTTGTATTTTTAGTAGAGACAGGGTTTCACCGTGTTAGCCAGGATGGCCTCAATCTCCTGACCGTGATCCGCCCATCTCGGCCTCCCAAAGTGCTGGGATTACAGGCGTGAGCCAATGCACCCAGCCTAATTTTTGTATTTTTTATAGAGATGGAGTTTCGCCACATTGGCCAGGTTGTTCTCAAATCCCTGTGCTCAAGTGATCCACTCTGCTCGGCCTCCCAGATTGCTGGCTGGGATTGTAGGTGTGAGCCACCACGCCTGGCCAGGATGACACCTTAATCCAATGTGAGTAGTGTCTTGATTAGAAAGAAGAAAGGCACAGAGGGGAGAATGCCACATGAAGACACAGAGACACAGAGAGAAGATGGCTGTGTGAAGAGAGAGGCAGAGATTGGAATGATGCTGCCAACAGCCACGGAACACCTGGGGCTACCAGAAGCTGGAAGAGGCAAGGAAGGATCCTCCCTTGAGGCTTGTGAGGGAGCATGGCCCTGATGACACTTTGATTTCATATTTCTAGTCTCTGGAACTGTGAGAACAGAAATCTCTGCTGTGTTAAGCCACCCAGTCTGTGATTCTCTGTTATAGCAGGCAGCCTGAGCAGCCTGACACACCGCTGTTGCCAGGAGAATGGAGGAAGGCAATTGGCTAGGCTGAGGGCATATGGCCACCCCATGTGTCATGCTCACTCAAATAACCAGAGCTGTGAGAGAGGGAAAGCTGGTCCTCTAAAGGAAAACTGAGGAGCAGTTTCAAAAATAGGAGAAATGGAACCTTGCATAGGCAAGAACTGGACGTGTCCACTATAACATTTAATGCCCTATTTCAGCTGGGCGCGGTGGCCCACGCCTGTAATCCCAGCACTTTGGGAGGCTGAGGTGGGTGGATCAGGAGGTCAGGAGATCGAGACTATCCTGGCTAACACAGTGAAACCCCGTCTCTACTAAAAATACAAAAACAAAATTAGCCTGGCGTGGTGGCGGGCACCTGTAGTCCTAGCTACTAGGGAGGCTGAGGCGGGAGAATGGCATGAACCCAGGAGGCAGAGGTTGCAGTGAGCCGAGATTGCGCCACTGCACTCTAGCCTGGCAACAGAGAGAGACTCCATCTCAAAAACAAACAAACAAACAAACAAACATTTAATTCCCTATTTCAGGTCCTCAGTACTTCTTGCCTGAGTTCCTGATGGAATCGCCCAACTTTCTTCAAGTTTTCCTCCTCTTCTCTTTCCATCCTATTTTATACAAGATGCCTCATTTTTGGTTGTGCTCTTACCACGCTCCTGTGCAAAATCCTTCGAAGGTTCCCCAAACCAACAGAAGAAAAATCCTGCTCTTTAAACTGACCTTGACAGGCATTTTCAGGGTGGCTTCCAGCACCCGCCATCTCCATATGTAGAAATTCGATTTGCCCTCTAAAGTCTACATGAAATGCCGTCTCCTCCAAGAAGCTTCCCAGATGTTTTTTTAGTTGGAAGTTTTTACTGGCTTCTGAACTTTTTCTCCATTTTCATTAAGGTACTTGTATTAGTTCGCCAGGGCTTTCATAACAAAATACCATAAACTGGGTTGCTTAAACAATATAAATTAATTTTTTCACAGTTCTGGAGGCTAGAAGTATAAGATCAAGGTATCAGCAGGCTTAGTTTTCCTGAGGCATCTCTCCTTGATTTGTAGACAGCTACCTGCTTACCAGGTCCTCTCATGGCCTTTTTTTTTTTTTTTTTTTTTTTTTTGAGACAGAGTCTCACTCTGTGGCCCAGGCTGGAGTGCAGTGGCACAATCATGGCTCACTGCAGGCTCGATCTCTTGGGCTCAAGCAATCCTCCCACCTCAGCTTCCCAAGTAGCTGGGACTACAGATGCATGCCACTATGCTTGGCTTTTTTCCCCCCTTTTTTTAAAGAGATGGGGCCAGGCACAGTGGCTCACGGCTGTAATCCCAGCACTTTGGGAGGCCGAGGTGGGTGGGTCATTTGAGGTCAGGAGTTCGAGACCAGCCTGACCAACATGGTGAAACCCCACCTCTACTAAAAATACAAAAATTAGCTGGGCATGGTGGCGGGCACCTGTAATCCCAGCTACTCAGGAGGCTGAGGCAGGAGAATCGCTTGAACCCAGAAGGTGGAGGTTGCGGTGAGCTGAGTTCGCACCATTGTACTCCAGCTTGGGTGAAAGAGTGAGACTCCATCTCAAAAAAAAAAACCCAAAAGAAACAAAAAAACAACAAACAAACAACAACAACAACAAACCCAAGGAGATGGGAGTCTCCCTGTGGTGTTGCTGGTCTTGAACACCTGGGCTCAAGTAATCCTCTTGCCTTGGCCTCCCAGAATTCTGGGATTACAGGCATAAGTCACTGCAACTGGCCTTTCTTCCTCTTATAGAGATACCAGTCATACTGCATTAGGGTCCCATCCTAGATGCCTCATTTTAAGTTGCTATTTGATATCCTATACCAAATACAGGCACATGGATTAAGGCCCACCGATATGACCTCGTGTATCCCTGAATACCTCTTTAAAGACCCTGTCTCCAGATAAGGTTACAGTCTGAGGAACTGCATGTTGGCACTTTGACATATAAGTTTTGATGGGAGGACACAATTCAATCCATAACAGCACTTAAAACTTCCTATTTTATTTTACGGATATTTGTGTCCTTATTTTAACTCCCTTAGAAGGTGATAAGCTCCTTGAAAGCAGGAAGTATATCTTGTCTATATCCTTTTATCTCCCATAGTGTTTAATGGACTTTCTTGGACTTAGTAAATGCTCAAAATTTTTTGCTGAGTGAATGAATTGTATATAAAACAATTCTTGATTAATAATAATTTCTCATTTTCCAAATTTTGTATTAAAAAACTATATAGTGGAGATAGCATTGGGCTTGATGTCAAAGACCTGGGTTCTTTTCCCAACTCTGTCACTTTCTAGTTGTATGCACTTGAATAAGTCACTTAATCTCTCTGGGACTCCATTTCCTCATCTGTAAAGTGGGAATAATAACACTGTCCTGTTTGCTTTACAAGTTGTTAATGAATATTAATAAAATAGTTTAGTTACCCTCAAAATATTTGGGGGCACCTACTATGTACCAGGCATTGTTCTGGGCACTCGAGATATAATAGTGAACAAGCTGGGCCAGGTTCCTGTTGACAGAGGATTTTTCTCTTGGCCCCTTTGCTGGACTCGCAGCAGCAGTGCCCTGTCTACTTGGCCTGCCACACTCAGCCCCTTCCAGGAGGGAGCACATGAGCGAGCCAGTGTGGGATCTGGCTGGCCACTCTGAGCATGACACAGGAGCAAGCTCTGTGTGGGGCCCATGGCCAGACCAGGTGCAAGGAGCCCATAATACTGAAGCCCCAGAGGGAGTGTTAGGGTGCTAATTAGCTCTTTTAGTTCCGCCATACATAGCCTGATGGATGGTGGCATGTTAGCAGCTCAGTCAGCCCCTGGCCCCATCATGTGGAATGGCTGCTCTCTGCTGGCAGGGGCAAAAGGCCAGTGTGATAGCCTTTTTGGGTACCCATTCTCAGTGGGTCCCAAGCTCTTGTCCAGCATCCAAGAAGAATGAGGATATGCTGACAATCAAAGAGTGAGCAAGGCAGGGAGTTTTATTGAGTGATGAAACAGTTTTCTGTGGAGAGGAGATGTTCCCCTAACTGAATGTGGGAAAGTCTCCCCCAGTATGGCTGAGTCCAGGGCTTTTGTGGGCTCAGAATAGCGGGGGCAGGCCGTACATGGTATTGGAAAAGGCAACTTTCGATTGGTTAAGAGGCATTATTCAGAAAGACTCAATAGGGAAAGGGTGGGCAACCAAGAACAGAAGTTCTCACTCTGGCTTGTGGGTTTCATCCGGGACCAGCAGTCTGATCTTTCAGACTTCAGGCTGTTTTTTGGCTTAAAGGTGGGGTTTCACTGGTGACCTGCCCCTATCTGCCTGGCATTTGGTTGCCTCCTGTTACTATCACTGTCCTCATTCTTGTTCTTGTGGGGAAATAGGTGATTAACAAGAAATTATTAATGATGAGTACCCAAAACAATTTCAGAAAGTGCTAAGTTCAATGCAGACTATAAAGCAACGTATATGATAGTGGGGGTTTACCTCCTAGAAAGGAGCTTAGGAAAGACCTCTCTGAGGAGGCATTTGAGCTGAAATGTGAAGACTGAGAAAGAAGTGGCTATTCTGGGGAGTGAGAGGTAGGAGGGATGAGTATTCCAGGCAGAGGGAGGACAAAAGGCCCCGAAGCAGGAGAGAGTGAGTGTGAATATTCAGGTAAGCTAGTAGGGTAATGACATGTAAAATATGCAGCTCAGTCAAATGCAAGGCTTCCCACCCATCACCGAAAGACCCTAGGGTGGGGGTTTTATTTCTGACTCATTGGTGGTGTACAGCTGGGGCATCATTTCCCACGTATGCAGCCTTGGGCATATCGCCTTGCCTCTCATGGTTTCTCCTTCCCTGCCCTGCCTGGCTGCCAGTGTTGGGAAGGGGTCAAATGTGACCATGTGGGTAAAGGCACTTTGAAAATATGAAGCACTGTACATTTTCCAGGTGGTATCATTATTTGAAAACATGTTACCTACGATTAGGGATTTGGACTTTGAATTCTGCAAGTAGCTTGCTGATCAAATTTTCTGAGGAAAGCTGCAGTCACCACAGCTCAGAGCTCAAAAATGCCTGTCTCAGGCTTTTCAAAGCAAATTGATAAGAATCAAGTAGAGGTAGCTGCAGTGATGTGAAAGCTGTGTTTTGTGGGGGTTGAATTCTAACTTTCTTCCCTACTGAGACTCTCTATACACATGGTTTGGTGTGAGTAACACCCCTGTTTGGGCGTTTGGATGCCTATGAAACTATCTTGGGGTCAGGTCAGTGTGTGTGTGTGTGCATGTGTGAGAGTTTACATTGCAATAGAATATTCCAGAAAAGAGCCATCTGCTCAGATATTTTAAGCATCCCACTGCCCCCAGAACTGATGTGATTGAACATTATACACATACATCTTGAATAGTGAAATTGCACCCAGGCACGTATAAATGACAGTAGCAGAGCATTCTTTTTTTTTTTTTTCAACATCCTTTCTTGAGGAAAACTCTTTTTTTAGTTTTTTAAATTATACTTTAAGTTCTGGGATACATGTGCAGGACGTGCAGGTTTGTTGCATAGGTAAACACGTGCCATGGTGTTTTGCTGTACCTACATTAGGTATTTCTCCTAATGCTATCCCTCCCCTAGCCCCCACCCCCTGACAGGTCCTGGTGTATGATGTTCCCCTTCCTGTGTCCATGTGTTCTCACTGTGAGAACATGTGTTGTTTGGTTTTCTGTTCCTGTGTTAGTTTTCTGAGAATGGTGGTTTCCAGCTTCATCCATGTCCCTGCAAAGGACAGGAACTCACCCTTTTTTGTGGCTGCATAGTATTCCATGGCGTATATGTGCCACATTTTCTTTTCTTTTCTTTTTTTTTGAGATGGAGTTTCGCTCTTGTTGCCCAGGCTAGAGTGTAATGGTATGATCTCGGCTCACTGCAACCTCTGTCTCCCAGGTTCAAGTGATTCTCCTTCCTCAGCCTCCTGAGTAGCTGGGATTACAGGCATGTGCCACCACGCCTGGCTAATTTTTTGTATTTTTAGTAGAGACGGGGTTTCTTCATGCTGGTCAGGCTGGTCTCAAACTCCCAACCTCAGGTGATCTTCCCGCCTCGGCCTCCCAAAGTGCTGGGATTACAGTTGTGAGCCACCGTGCCCGGCCAGTGTGCCACATTTTCTTTATCCAGTCTATCATTGATGGGCACTTTGGGTTGATTCCAAGTCTTTGCTATTGTGAATATTGCTGAAATAAACATACATGTGCATGTGTCATTATAGTAGAATGATTTATAATCCTTTGGGTATATACCATTAATGGAATTGCTGGGTCAAATGGTATTTCTGGTTCTAGATTAACAATTATCCATCCACTCAACAGATACTGAGCATTTACTATGAGCAAGTTGCTGAGATAAACAAACATGCTCTCAAGTGGGTATCTGTTTCTATTGGTTGGACTCTTGGTCTCTGTCTGTCTCTCAATTTCTCTGTGTCTTTTTCCCATGTACTCCCCTGCCCCCTTCACTTATGAATTTGCCTCATTGGAATCAAGTTCCATTCAACTAGTGGGGCTTCCAAAATTGAGGCTTGGGGCATATCAAATGGAACAGCTAATGGTGACTTTTTTTTTTTTCAAGACAGGTTATCAATTATGAATGGCCAGGCAATTGCAGATCAAATGAGTCCCATTTCCCCAAATGATGTAGTAGATTTTAGAATGGGATGAAATGAAATGGAGCTAAAAGGCATTTTTAAAAAGAAGGCTGAGGGATTTGGAGTTGGAGGTATGAAGTTCAGGATCAAGGAGACTTCTTACTTTGATTTCAGAGTCTTGGACAGCTTGTGCACAAACTGGAGGGCCGGCAGCTGGAATGACCAGGACGCCTAGGTGCTGGGAAGGTTAGCAGGCTGGTGGTTGCGGGCTGCTGCAGTCTAAAGAGTGATACTGACTTCACATCAGCAGCGAGACTGCTTGCTTTCTCTGCCTCAGCTCCTGTTGCAATTTCTATGCCATCTATGTGGCCTGGACCTTGTGATTTTCAGAGATGAGAGTGCTGCTGGGAAGCTCCCCTGGACACATGCTAGAAGGAAGAGTTATCCTTGCTGCTTTCCTGGGTTTGCTCATCCAGGAGGATTGTGGCAGCTGTTGTGATTATTCTTTCCATCTCTGTCTCTGTTCTCTCTCTCTATATATTTATATATCTCTCTGTCTCTGTCTTTCTGTTTCACTCTGTCTCTCTCTCAGACAACCCCCCATCACCTGCTGCAGTAGCTTCACTTCCCAGCACCTAGAAACCCACACATTCTCAGCTATAGAAACAAGGAGGAAATCCCATGGAAGCACATTGGGCCAATTCGTGAGGGAAATTGATGACTATAAATTTTATGAATTCAAAAAGTTACTGAATAATACATGTTCAACACAGAAAAATTAGAAAATATAGGTAAACAAAAAAGCAAATGAAAATCATTGAGTGTATAAGGAATTTTTAAATTAAATACTAGTTTAAAAATATCAGAAGAGAAATTTATGAATGAAAACCAAATATTCAAATGCTTCAGAAGGGCATGAAATAAAGAGTGAGATCCTCTGTTGCTGGACCCCCAAGTCCCCTTCCCTTGAGACAAAAAATTCCAGAAATTTACTCTACCTGCAGAAATGTATGTCTCTATGTATACGATCTTAAAAGAAAACCACAAATGGAAGCATAATATACATACTGTTCTGTGCCATATTATTCTACTTAATAAATTCCAAATTCCTTACCATGATAGCACATATGGATAAATTGTGAATATGGCAAATATGCCTTAGTCATTGAGTGCCATGTTATGAGTACCATGTTAATTTGTGAATACCATGAATTATGAATACCATGTTAATTTGTGAATATCTCCGGAATACACATTGAAGCAACAAAGACAAGAAAAAAGGACACTCGGTACTACTGGAAAATGATACTTCATTATTTAGAATTTATCACATTTGTGCTATCTTTGTGGAAGGATGTGACAAATTAATTAATTGGCCTTTTCTCTAAACTGACCACTCCCATCACACAAATGCTCTGTGCACTCTGAATTGCTGCCTGTCTTTGATGTCAGCAGTGACACAATCCTCAAACCTTCATGGCATTTGGACTCGTTGTGTTCGAGGACACAGAGTAAGAGCAGAGCTGCTTCCCTGGGGCCTGGATGGTGCTGGTCTTGAAAGCAAGTGTTCAGGGAATGGGCCATGCTTACTAGAGTTGAGCATTGATGGACAAAGGAGCCAATATATTTTTTAATAAATAGTTTTTTTGTGACATGTGGGGTCTTCTAAAATAGGGGGCTCAGAGCAGGGCCCCTCCTGCCCAGGTCTATGGGTGGGACTCTACACTGGCATGACCGCACTGGTTGTTACAATATTGAATTATGTTCATAGAGTTGGTAATAGATGCTGCTTTTTGTCCCAAATGATCTCTCCCCATGGCTCCCCCTACCCTGGCCCTCCCCAGAAACTACCTTCCCTGCCCTCCTCATGATCCAGCAACTGAAAGGCTAATGCCGAGAACAGCAAAGGGCCTCTAGAACATGGCTCCAGAGCTGTTGCTGTGCCTATTCTTCTTGGAACAGAAGGGATGGAGGATGTCCTGATCAGGTGGTTACATATTTTTATTATTACCCCGACTTATGAGTAAATAATCAGTGAAAACTATGCCCTGGTTTCTCTAAAGACAATTTTGTGTCAGAGACCACTGATGATAAAAACAGGATGGGTGCTATGAGAAAACAAAGCCCAGGTGACAAGCTGGGATGCTATAGGTCACATCCATTTCATCAGGTGGCACATTGAGAGCCACCTTGACCACTTTGGTTTCTCTGGAACAAGCATCTTTGCTGCAGGAACCCAGCAGCAAAACAAACTGGAGTCATGAGGGGTGATTATCTTGCAACCACTGCTTGCCACATTATTTCAAGAGCGATGCTTAGGATCCTGAAAACACCCTGCCTGGGGTGGATAGCACAACATTTAGAAAGACATAGAGTTGGTGCCATTCTTCCTCTTCATCCAATAGATACGTCCCTTTTCCCCTTTAAGAAATGTGGCATTTAGGGTATTTAATTTAATTGGGTGGATTGGGTAGAAGTAGAGTAAGTTGCTTTTCCCTGTCCTTAATTCTGCTAGGTAACCAGGGACCAATTGGAACAAAACCAAATCTGATTTATCAAAGATAACATCTGTTAGCATGTTTTCTTCTTTCAGCCTTTTTTCTATGCACATAAATATAAATAAGTAGCTATACTTCTACAAAATTGGAATTATCATGTTTTATATAGTTTGTATTCTATTGTTTATACTTAACATTATATGGAAAGCAATGGCCAAATCATTAAGTATTCTTCTAGGACAGGATATTTAATGTTTATATAATGTTTTATCACAGGGCTACATCAATGTTTATTTAACACTTTTATTTTGGACATTTAGGCAATTTTCAATTTTTTATTAATATAAGTAACTGTATAATGAATAGTCACATCTTTTCACACATTCTTCCTTAGAATAAGGCATCTCAGCTTCAGAGATACTCCTTTTTAGTTCATATGCCAACTCTTCTTCTTAGTTGCCACCATTAGGTTTAATTTCTCCCACAGCTTTTTTTATGATCTCTGGACAAAGCACCTCTTGAAGTATCTCTGAACTCTCAGAAGCTTTATAGAAATAATCTGGAAGCTGAGCAGCAGTTCTAGTTCCTGTGCACTTCTGATTTACAGATTTCCTAGACGTGGGGCAGATAACGGCCGTTGCTGATGGCTCCATAGTTTATAGGGGTAGTGTAAGCACCTAATAGGAGATAGAATATTTTTTCCCTTTGCCTACTGCTATCCTCCTCCTCCCTCTCTCTCCTCTTCCTACTTCTCCTCCTTCTCCTTCTTCTCTCCTTCTCTCCTTCTCCCCTTCTCTCCTCCTCCTCCTCCTTCTTCCTTCTTCCTCCTTCCTCCCTCCTCCTCCTTCTCCTCCTCCCTCTTCCTCCTCTTCTTCTTCTTCTTCTTCTTCTTCTTCTTCTTCTTCTTCTTCTTCTTCTTCTTCTTCTTCTTCTTCTTCTTCTTCTCCTCCTTCTTCCTCCTTCTTCCTCCTTCTTCCTCCTTCTTCCTCCTTCTTCCTCCTTCTTCTCCTTCTTCTTCTTCTTTTTTTTCTCTCTCTCGCCCCCCCCTGCCCCATCATCTTTCTTGCGCTCTCTCTGGAAAAGACAGATTGGCATAACCCGAGTCACATACTCATATCTGGATCCATAAGCCATAGGCCAGGTAAGGTGGGTTACATTAAAGAAATATAGCAACTTCTACAACCCTATGCATAATGGGAAGAAGAAGAAATTCTTAGAAAATAGTGATTGGGCAAACAAGGCAACAGGGTCCAAAATAATTGAGTTTGATAAGGCAGGGTTCTAATCTATGGTCTGCCAGAAACTTGCTGAGTCACTCAGTCTCCTTCGCTAGGACTCAATGTGCTCCTCTTTGAAATAACACAGTTGGCTGGGCATGGTGGTGCATATATGTAATCCCAGCACTTTAGGAGGTTGAGGTGGGAGGATCCCTTAAGTTCAGGAGTTTGGGATCAGCCTGGGCAACATGGTGAAAGCCCATCTCTGCCAAAAACAAACAAACAAAGAAAAATTAGCCAGGCGTGGTGACATGCACCTGGGAGGCTGAGGTGGGATGGATGATCACCTGAGCCTGGGAGGTCAAGGTTGTAGTGAGTCATGCTTATGCCGCTGCACTCCAGCCTAAGTGACAAAGTAAGACCCAATCTCAAAAAAAAAAAAAAAAAGACACACAGTTGGCCTGATTGATTCCCAGATTCCCTCTAGGTTCCTCAGTTTGTTAGTGGTAAAGCTGAGGTTCCAAACTAGGGCTTCCGTCTCATGACATATCTCCTCCAGCTAGCAGCCTTCTCGAGTCCGTGCTGTTCTTTGTGATGAGTTCCCTGGCTTCCACCTCTGCTCCACCAGGCCAGAATGAAGACATTGACCTTTGCAGTTAACTTCCAAGAAAGATGTGTGTGTTTCTTGCTTTATGCTGTAGGTGAAATATGAGTAAATGAGATTTGGGGTAATTTTTCCCTGCTGACTCTGTAATTGCATTGTGATTCCAGAACTCTTTTTCCTTTACAGAATGTGAGATATTGGAAAGCCCTTAGAAGTCATTTAGTCTAGGAGTTATTAATCTGGATTCTGTGACCCTCTGAGATCTGGGAACACACTGAAATTAGAGGAAGAATGTATGTATGTACATTTTTGAATTGATAGAGGAGATCAATTTTTAAAGCCAGCTTATTTTTAACTGAGATACAATTAAGATCTTAAAATGTACAGATTAAATATTCAATTTGATAAGTTTCCACAAATATATAACTTGAGCATCCATCATCCAAAACAGGACCTAAAACATTTTCATCACACCCAAAGACACAACCCTTGTGTCACTTTCTAGTCAATCCTCCCCTGCCCCCTATTCCCCCAGCAACCACTTTCTGACTTCTATTTAATATGACCATAGTTTATTTTTTTATTGTTTTAGAATTTCATGTGAATGGAATTGTACAATTTTTGCTTTTTTGTCTTGCATCTTTTGCTCAACATATTTTTTTGTAAAAAGACTTACATTTTTTAGATCAGTTTTAGATTCATAGCAAAATTAAGAGGAAAGTACAGAGATTTCCCACACACCTCCTTCCCCTAGACATGTTATCAACATCCAGCACCAGAATGGTACTTTTGTTATAATTAATGAACCTACATTGACACATTGTTATCATTCAAAGCCAATAGTTTACATTAGGGTTCACTCTTAGTGTTGTACATCCTTGCCAGCATTTGATGCTGTCAGTGTTCCAGATTTTGGCTATTCTAGTAGGTGTGTAGTAGTATCTTAATTTACATTTTCCTGACCGAATATCATGTGGAACGTCTTTTCATGTGCTTATTTACCATGTTTATATTTTCTTTTGTGAGGTGTCTGTTGAAGCCTTTGGTCCATTTTAAAATCAGGTCATTTGGACAAATGTGTAATGACATAGATTCACCATTATAGTATAATACCAGGTAGTTTCACTGCCCTAAAAATCCTGTGTGCTCTGCCTGTTCATCCATCCCTCCCCTGTAATCCTTAGCAACTACTAATCTTTTTACTTCCTCCAGAGTCTTGCCTTTTCCAGAATGTCGTATAGCTGGAATTACACAGTGTGTAGCCTTCTCAGTTTGGCTTCTTTCACTGAGTCATAGACATTGAGGTTTCCTCTTTGTCTTTTTATGGCTTGAGTGGCTCATTTCTTTTTAGTGCTGAATAATATTCCATTGTCTGGATGTACTGAAGTTTGTCTATTTACCTACCGAAGGACATCTTCCTTGCTTCCAAGTTTTGGCAATTATGAATAAAGCTGCTGTAAACATCCACATGCAGGTTTTTGTGGGGTCCTAACTCCCTTGGATAAATACTAAGGAGTGTGATAGCTGGATCAGATGGTAAGAATATGTTATATTGCGTAAGAAACCACCAAACTGCCTTCCCAAGTGGCTATACCATTTTGCATTCCCATCAGCAATAAATGAGATTACTGCTGCTCCATATCCTTGCCAGCATTTGGTGTTATCAGTGTTCCAGATTTTGGCCATTCTAGTAGGTGTGTAGTAGTATCTTATTGTTTTAATTTACTTTTTCCTGACCAAATATGATGTGGAGCATCTTTTCATGTGCTTATTGGCCATGTTTATATTTTATTTTGTGAGGTGTCTATTAAAGCCTTTGGCCCATTTTAAAATCAGATAGTTCGTTTACTTATTGTTGCATTTTAAGAGTTATTTGTATATTTTGGATAACATTCCTTTATCAGATGTGTCTTTTGCAAATATTTTCTCTCAGTCTATGACTTGTCTTATTCTCTTGACAGTTTTGTTTGAAGAGCAGAAGTTTTCAATTTTAGTGAAACTTATTAATGATTTCTTTCATGGATTGTGCCATTGGTGTTATATCGAAAAAGTCATCTCATACCTAA
This sequence comes from Macaca fascicularis, assembly GCF_037993035.2. Classification (NCBI taxonomy): domain Eukaryota; kingdom Metazoa; phylum Chordata; class Mammalia; order Primates; family Cercopithecidae; genus Macaca; species Macaca fascicularis. The sequence continues at coordinate 161,803,568 of NC_088380.1, forward strand.
GTTCATCTAGGTTTTCTCCTATGTTATCTTCTAGGAGTTTAATAGTTTTGCATTTTATAGTTAGGACTATGATCCATTTTGAGTGAATTTTTGTGAAGGCTGTAAGGTCTGAGTCTAAATTTTTTTTTTTTTTTTTGCATGCAGAAGTGCAGTTGTTCCAGCACCATTTGTTCCATTTGTTGAAAAAACTATATTTGCTTCATTGTGTTGCCTTTGCTTCTTTGTCAAAGATCAATTAACTATATTATGTGGGTCTAGTCACTGTATCTATATGATCTCTCTATTCTAATACATTGGTCTACTTGTCTATTCTTTTGCCAATAGCACATTGTCTTGATTACTGTGGTTTTATAGTAAGTCTTGAAGTTGGGTAGTGTCAGTCTTATGACTTTGTTCTCCTTCAATATTATGTTTGCCATTGTATTATTATTATTATTTTTGCCTCTCTATATAAACTTTAGAGTCAGTTTGTCAATATCTACAAAATAACTTGCTGGGATTTTGACTTGAATTGCATTGAATGGATAGATCAGTTTGGGAAGAACTGACATCTTTAAGATATTCAGCCTTCCTATCCATGAACATAAAATATCTCTCCATTTATTTAGTTCCCCTTTGATCTTGTTCATCAGAGTTTTGTAGTTTTCATCATGTAGATCTTATACATATTTTGTTAGGTTTATACCTATGTCATTTGTTAAGGTCTAAAGTAAGTGGTATTGTGCTTTCAATTTTGAATATCACTTATTCACTATTGGTACATAGGAAACCAATTTACTTTTGTATATTAACCTTGTATCCTGCAAGTTTATACTATACTCACTTATTAGTTCCAGGACATTTTTCTGTTGTTGGTTAAAAAAGAATTTCTGGACTTACCCTCCCCTTCCCACCGTGCCGGCCTGCGCGCGCACATGTGCGCGCTCCGCCCTTGGGCCTTCCGCACTGCAATTGGTTGGCGTCTCTGGGAGGGATTTGAAACTTGGCGGTTAAAGCTCCGGCGGAGACAGGGCGGCGGGAGAGCCCGGGTGAACGGGGAAGGGACATTTAGTTTGAGACGGTGCTGAGATAGGATCATGAAGGAAGAGGTGAAGGGAATTCCTGTAAGAGTGGCACTGCGTTGTCGCCCTCTGGTCCCCAAAGAGATTAGCGAGGGCTGCCAGATGTGCCTTTCCTTCGTGCCCAGGGAGCCTCAGGTGGTGGTTGGTACTGATAAATCCTTCACCTACGATTTTGTGTTTGACCCCTCTACTGAACAGGAAGAAGTCTTCAATACAGCAGTAGCGCCGCTCATAAAAGGTGTATTTAAAGGATATAATGCAACGGTCCTGGCCTATGGGCAGACTGGCTCTGGAAAAACCTATTCAATGGGAGGTGCATACACCGCAGAGCAGGAGAATGAAGCAACAGTTGGCATTATTCCTAGGGTAATACAACTGCTCTTCAAAGAAATTGATAAAAAGAGTGACTTTGAGTTTACTCTGAAAGTGTCTTACTTAGAGATTTACAATGAAGAAATTTTGGATCTTCTATGCCTATCTCGTGAGAAAGCTCAAATAAATATACGGGAGGATCCTAAGGAAGGTATAAAGATTGTGGGACTCACTGAGAAGACTGTTTTAGTTGCCTTGGATACTGTTTCCTGTTTGGAGCAGGGCAACAACTCTAGGACTGTGGCCTCCACAGCTATGAACTCCCAGTCATCCCGATCTCATGCCATCTTTACTATCTCCCTAGAGCAAAGAAAGAAAAGTGACAAGAATAGCAGCTTTCGCTCCAAGCTGCATCTCGTAGACCTCGCTGGATCAGAAAGACAGAAGAAAACCAAGGCTGAAGGGGATCGTCTAAAAGAGGGTATTAATATTAACCGAGGTCTCCTATGCTTGGGAAATGTAATCAGTGCTCTTGGAGATGACAAAAAGGGTGGCTTTGTGCCCTATAGAGATTCCAAGTTAACTCGACTGCTTCAAGATTCTCTAGGAGGTAATAGCCACACTCTTATGATAGCCTGTGTGAGTCCTGCTGACTCCAATCTAGAGGAAACATTAAGTACCCTTCGTTATGCTGACAGAGCAAGAAAAATCAAGAACAAACCTATTGTTAATATTGATCCCCACACAGCTGAACTTAATCATCTAAAGCAACAGGTACAACAGCTACAAGTCTTGTTGCTACAAGCCCATGGCGGTACCCTGCCTGGATCTATAAATGCAGAACCATCAGAGAATCTACAATCCCTGATGGAGAAGAATCAGTCACTGGTAGAGGAAAATGAAAAATTAAGTCATGGTCTGAGGGAGGCAGCTGGTCAGACAGCCCAGATGTTGGAGAGGATCATTTTGACAGAGCAAGTGAATGAAAAACTGAACGCCAAGCTAGAAGAGCTCAGGCAGCATGCGGCCTGCAAACTGGATCTTCAAAAGCTAGTGGAGACTTTGGAAGACCAGGAATTGAAAGAAAATGTAGAGATAATTTGTAACCTGCAGCAACTGATTACCCAGTTATCAGATGAAACGGTTGCTTGCATGGCTGCAGCCATAGATACTGCAGTGGAACACAAAGCTCAATTGGAAACCAGTCCAGAGATGAGTAAGTCTTCTGACGCATTTACCACTCAGCATGCTCTCCATCAAGCTCAGATGTCTAAGGAGGTGACTGAGTTGAATAACGCCCTTGCACTGAAAGAGGCCCTAGTTAGGAAGATGACTCAGAACAACAGCCAACTACACCCCATTCAGTTTCAATACCAGGATAACATAAAAAATCTAGAATTAGAAGTCATCAATCTGCAAAAGGAAAAGGAAGAATTGGTTCTCGAACTTCAGACAGCAAAGAAGGATGTCAACCAAGCCAAGTTGAGTGAGCGCCGCCGCAAACGTCTCCAGGAGCTGGAGGGTCAAATAGCTGATCTGAAGAAGAAGCTGAATGAGCAGTCCAAACTTCTGAAACTAAAGGAATCCACAGAATGTACTGTCTCCAAGCTGAACCAGGAGATACGGATGATGAAAAACCAGCGGGTGCAGTTAATGCGTCAAATGAAAGAGGATGCTGAGAAGTTTAGACAGTGGAAGCAGAAAAAAGACAAAGAAGTAATACAGTTAAAAGAACGAGACCGTAAGAGGCAATATGAGCTGCTCAAACTTGAAAGAAACTTCCAGAAACAATCCAGTGTGCTCAGACGTAAAACAGAGGAGGCAGCAGCTGCCAACAAGCGTCTCAAGGATGCTCTCCAGAAACAACGAGAGGTCACAGATAAGCGGAAAGAGACTCAGAGCCATGGAATGGAAGGCACTGCAGCTCGAGTGAGGAATTGGCTTGGAAATGAAATTGAGGTTATGGTTAGTACTGAGGAAGCCAAACGCCATCTGAATGACCTCCTTGAAGATAGAAAGATCCTGGCTCAGGATGTGGTTCAACTCAAAGAAAAAAAGGAATCTCAGGAGAATCCACCTCCTAAACTCCGGAAGCGTACATTCTCCCTTACTGAGGTGAATGGTCAAGTTTTGGAGTCAGAAAATTGTATTACAAAGCAGATTGAAAGCCTAGAGACTGAAATGGAACTCAGGAGTGCTCAGATTGCTGACCTACAGCAGAAGCTGCTGGATGCAGAAAGTGAAGACAGGCCAAAACAATGCTGGGAGAATATTGCCACCATTCTGGAAGCCAAGTGTGCCCTGAAATATTTGATTGGAGAGCTGGTCTCCTCTAAAATACATGTCACCAAACTTGAAAACAGCCTGAGACAGAGCAAGGCCAGCTGTGCTGACATGCAGAAGATGCTGTTTGAGGAACAAAATCATTTTTCTGAGATAGAGACAGAGTTACAAGCTGAGCTGATCAGAATGGAGCAACAGCACCAAGAGAAGGTGCTATACCTTCTCAGCCAGCTGCAGCAAAGCCAAATAGCAGAGAAGCAGTTAGAGGAGTCAGTCAGTGAAAAGGAACAGCAGCTGCTGAGCACACTGCAGTGTCAGGATGAAGAACTTGAGAAGATGCGAGAAATGTGTGAGCAAAATCAGCAGCTTCTCCAAGAGAATGAAATCATCAAGCAGAAACTGACCCTCCTTCAGGTAACCGGCAGACAGAAACATCTTCCTAATGATACCCTTCTATCTCCAGACTCTTCTTTTGAATATATCCCACCTAAGCCAAAACCTTCTCGTGTTAAAGAAAAGTTCCTGGAGCAAAGCATGGACATCGAGGATCTAAAATATTGTTCAGAGCATTCTGTGAATGATCATGAGGATGGTGATGGTGATGGTGACAGTGATGAGGGGGATGATGAGGAATGGAAGCCAACAAAATTAGTTAAGGTGTCCAGGAAGAACATCCAGGGGTGTTCCTGCAAGGGCTGGTGTGGAAACAAACAGTGTGGGTGCAGGAAGCAAAAGTCAGACTGTGGTGTGGACTGTAGCTGTGACCCCACAAAGTGTCGGAACCGCCAGCAAGGCAAGGATGGCTTGGGCAATGTTGAATGGACCCAGGATTCTGAAGGCTCCTTCAAACTGGAGGATCCTACCGAGGTGACCCCAGGATTGAGCTTCTTTAACCCTGTCTGTGCCACCCCCAATAGCAAGATCCTGAAAGAGATGTGTGACATGGAGGAGGTGCTGTCAAAGAAGACTGCTCCAGCTCCCTCCTCTTTTGACCTCCCAGAATTGAAACATGGAGCAACAGAACACCAACAAAATAAGGCTCCAGGGAAGAAAAAGAAACGAGCTCTGGCCAGCAACACCAGCTTCTTCTCTGGCTGCTCCCCTATCAAAGAAGAAGCCCACTGAAGTTGGAGTCATCATCTCTACCTCCAGTCTGGCTTGGGAGATGCTTTCAGGTTGCAGCCAGAAGGGGTTTCTTAAATGACTTCTCTGGATTTCAGGTTTCTTGCTGTTGAAAAAAGGAACAAAGCATTACTAAAAAGAAGGTAACCTTTGTTGGATGTTGTCTCTCAGCCTCCAGCCCCAGACTACTACTCTCTGTTCTCCAGAAGGGTGCTAAACCACCTACTGAAGAGAGAACCAACTGACTTTCCTAATGACTCATCAGCAGCCAGTCCTCAGTATGATCAAGTTCCTTCTTATTTGTGAGCAGTTCAGGCTCTCCTGTTGGGGATGAGGCCAAGGCTTTCTTATCTTTTGGTTGTCTCTGCTTAATGGAGGAGCCTGGCTTAGGTTGGAGGCCTGGCTGAGATCTTTCACTCCATCTCAGGAATGGGGTTGTGATCTTTCCTGTCCTGACCCCCTCTGAATTGTAAGTGTTTCAATAGTTCACTTGATTGTATGCCATGTTGTTGAAGTAAATGAATTATTTTTCAATGTTAAGTAAATAAACCTTAGCCCATCTACTGTTTAAAAAAAGTGTCTCATAGACTATCATGCCATCTGTGAACAAAGATAATTTTGTTTCGTTGTTTTCGAGACAGAGTCTCACTCTGTTGCCCAGGCTGGAGTGCAGTAGTGTGATCTTGGCTCACTGCAACTTTTGCCTCCGCAGTTCAAGTGATTCTTGTGCCTCAACTTCCCAAGTAGCTGGGATTACAGGCTCATGCCACCACGCCCAGCTAATTTTTTGTATTTTTAGTAGAGATGAGGTTTCATCATATTGGCCAGGCTGGCCTTGAACTCCTGACCTCAACTGATCTGCTTGCCTTGGCCTCCCAAAGTGCTGGGACTACAGGCATGAGTCACTGTGCCTGGCCATAAACAAAGACAGTTTGATTTCTTCCTTCCCAATGTGTGTACTTATTTCCTTTTCTTGTCTTATGAACTAATATTTTCAGTACAATGTTGAAAAGAAGTGGAGAGAGAGGACATCCTTGACTTGTTCTGTATTGTAGTGGGAAAACTTCCAATTTCTCACCATTAAATATGATGTTAGCTGTACGTTTCTTGTAGATATGCTTTATCAAGATAAGTTCAACTTTGTTCCTAGTTTACTGAGAGTTTTCATCATAAATGGGTATTGGATTTGTCAAATGCTTTTTGTGCACCTATTGATATGATGGTGTTAATTTTTCTTTGTTAGCCTGCTGAGGTGATAGATGACATTGATTTTTGAATGTTGAATCAGACTTGCATACCTGGGATAAATTCTACTAGGTTATGGTATATAATTCTTCATTTTCTTTTCTTATAATGTCTTTGGTTTTGATGATATAATCACATCATGTTTTTTGAGATTCATTCATGCTGTTATGTATATTAGTAGTGTTACAGGATCTCTGGGGTATTGATTTTTCTGGCCAGAAACCTCTGTGGCCACAGCACCTTTGCCTGGGTTCTTGTCCAGCGTCCAGGAAGAATGAGGTACACAGACAAGTGAAGGGTGAAGAAGAGTTTTATTTAGTATTAGAACAGCTCAGAGTGGGTAGCTCCCTCTGTAAGCAGGTTGTTCCATCAAGTGTTCAGCTCTCAGCAGAGAGGACACCCTGGAGAGGGTGGCTCCTCTCCGCACACAAGTCATTCGGATGTCTCTGCAAGTCTCTGAAGCTCTCATCAGAGAGGGTCGCTCCTCTCTGCCGGCAGGTCGTCTCTGTGGCTCTCAGTGGAGAGAGTACTACTCTCTGCAACACGTCATCCCATCACCTCCAGCTATCAGCGGAGTGAGTGCTCCGCTCTGCAGCTGGTTGTCCCCTCGTCTTCTCTCTGCCCTCTCCCTCCTCTGGCTGTCCTCTGGCCTGCTCTGGCTGACCGCCTAGGGCTTTTATGGACCTCAGAGGGGAGGAAGTATGTGCTGATTGGTCCATGAGCAGCCATGGGCAGCAGGAAGAGGCACTAGAGCTCCCACTCCAGTCTGTGGAACTGGCGGCCCAGCCCCCAACCTTCAGGCCTTCCCTAGCCTGAGGGTGGGGCCTTACTGGGGACACTGTCCCTTTCTGCCAAGGAATCAATCTGCCTCCTGTTGTCATTCATGGCCCCGGGGCTCGGCCCCAACCCCCACTCCGAGATCACAGCAGGGCAAAGAGGGGCCAGACAGTGGAAGAAGGCACCCCGGAGCCTGCAGGGACGGCGAGGGAGCGGGGGAAATGGTGGGGGCGTGGGGACTTCCTGGGGCCCGGAGGGTGTAGGCTGCAGAGATGCCTGAGCCCTGCGCTTGGGAGGGCGGCCGCAGCTGCTCCCGGGAGCTCCTGCCCCGCCGACTCAGCCCCAGCTCCTGCCTGCTTCCTGCAGTGGGAGGCCCAGGTCTACAACTGCGGGTGTGGCAGATGCAGCTGCACCCAGGGGTGCAGATCCTGCCTGTTCCTGGCTTCCCCAAGAGCACAGGGAGGCTCGGATCCACAGCTGACGTTTGGGTGGCTGTAGCCCCAGGAGGGCGGGGCTCCTGCCTGCTTTGTAGAGCAGGAGGCCTGGGTCTGCAGCTGCGGTTTGGGTGGCTGCGGCTGCACGGAGAGCCCCGGTCTCAACTCAGAAGGGGCAGGGCTCCCGCAGACTCCATGGAATGTGCAGCCCCAGCCCCGCCTCTCTGCTGCAGCCAGCATGCCACTGCCATCAGTAGTTGGTTCCTTTATATGGCTAAGTAATATTCAATATTATGAATATATAACAATTTGATTGTCACTCTTCTATTGGTGGGTATTTGGATTATTTCCATTTTATGCTATTATGAATAAGGCTGTAATAAATATTCCTTTATGAGTCATTTTGTGGACATATGTGTCATGCGCGTCCATGTGAAGAGACCACCAAACAGGCCTTGTGTGAGCAATAAAGCTTTTTAATCACCTGGGTGCAGGCAGGCTGAGTCCGAAAAGAGAGTCAGGGAAGGGAGATAGGGGTGGGGCCGTTTTATAGGATTTGGGTAGGTAAAGGACAATTACAGTCAAAGGGGGTTGTTCTCTGGCGGGCAGGGGTGGGGGGGTCACAAGGTGCTCAGTGGGGGAACTTTTGAGCCAGGATGAGCCAGGAAAAGGAATTTCACAAGGTAATGTCATCAGTTGAGGCAGGAACAGGCCATTTTCATTTTTTTGTGGTGGAATGTCATCAGTTAAGGCAGGAACCGGCTATCTGGATGTGTCCGTGCAGGTCACAGGGGATATGATGGCTTAGCTTTGGCTCAGAGGCCTGGTAATATGTTTTCATTATTCATGGATTAATATTCAGGAATTGAAATGTTGGGTCATGAGTAGATGTATGTTTAACTTGAGAAGAAACTGACAAAACAGTTCTTCAAAGTACCTACACCATTTTATACTCCCACCAGCAGCGTAAGAGAGTTCGTTTTTCCACATACTAGTGAACACTTGGTATTGTCAGTTTTTGTAATTTTAGACATTCTAATGTATGTAAAATGGTATCTCATTGTGGTTTAAATTTGCATTTCTCTTATGACTAGTTTTATTGAGCATAGTTTCATGTGCTTATTGGCCACTTGGAAAATTTTTTCATAAGATATCTGTTTAAATCCTTTGCCCATTTAAAACCAGTTTGAATGACTTGTTACTTGGAAATAAAAGAGTTGTGATCAAGACAAAATCTACATGTGCCGATAGCCTAAAGTAACTGACACTGGTGTTGAGTATGGATAAATGAGTGTTTATCAAAATATCGAAGGTGACTGTAGCAGAAGGAGCAGTGTGGGCAAAGCTACAGAAGTAAGGAACAGTATAGTTTGTTCAGTGAATGAACCATAAGTAGTGGAGTGTGGTTGAGAATGGGATATGGGCAGCAGGGACTAGAGTTTTAAAGCATAGTGAGACATGGGGCTGGGGAGACAGGCTTTGCTGGCCTTATGTACCATGCGAAGGCATTTGGACTCTTCTAAAGTTGGTATGGAATGACTTGAGTTTTACTCAGTAGAGTGACATCATTAGATACACGTTAAAAATTCGCAGAAAAAATATGCCCACTTTATATATACCAATGGATTGAGTCATGGAAGACCCTTGAAAAGATATACTTTCTGGAGCCTGAGACACTTGTCACTGGCATGGGATAACAGATATGTTTAAAAGCCTATGACTAATATTGTTCAGCAAGGCATGCTAAGGTCTTGGTGCTCCTCAAAAAACATACGCTGTAGTTTTGCAATGGAGGCAGTTTACAGAATTAAAAATTTATTGTTTAAAACCTCAGTACTTAGAAATTATGCTTCTTTGCTTTTATGTCTTCATAACATATAAAAAAAAACGTCTCTCAGTTTTGATGGGGGACACTATCATAGGTTCCAAGTCACTTTCATGAGGAAACATCCAAAGGAAAACAGCTGCATTACCTGCATATGACAAGCCAGCTCAGCGATTGAAGACAGTCTAGAAGATTAAAGAATTACACCTTCAGCAGAAGGTAGGAGCAATGCTAGAAATATCTTATAACAGTTAGGGTTCTCAGATGCAAACAACAGAATCCACTTTTGCTGGTTTATTCAAAGAAGAAATTCATTAAAGGATATAAGAGGCTCACAGAATCTCAGGGAAGGCCAGAGATGAACCCTGGGGCTATTCATTTAGAAACCAAGCCCAAATCACACTGTGGGGTCACTACAATGAGGACAACACTATTGCTCGGCATACGTATGGTGCTATCACTGATCATGTGAGGGACTGAACCACAGAAGCTCTGCTACTACTGCCTCCTAAATCTCAATACTTTTATTACTTCAGTCATTACAATATGGATTTGGCATAGTGTCTGCTTTCTCATGTGATTCATTTGCAAAGTGAAGTCACACATATGTCTGACTGGTAGAACTAGATCACATGCTTAAATTTGAGCAGCAAGGGAGCCTGGGAAAGTGAGTTCTGGCTTCTTCCTTGGAGAAGATCGACTTATAACATGTTCACAAGATATTAGATGGTGAAAATGTCTATAACATATTATGACATTACTTGTCTCACATAGCAGCAATTTGCAATTAAAAGGAGAGTGAAAACACTTTGATCAGGCTCTGTCTCTCTGTTTCTTGTAAAATAACAAAACAAAACAAAACAAAAAATGTTTAGAAAGGGAGGAGAAATATCCCTAATTTTGGCAGGCCTAAAAGAGATTGTATGAATTTATCTGAGTTATTCGTATGAGGTTTTATACATCTACCTATTCATCTTCCTGTTCTGTAGCTGAGCTAGCATGCTAATAGCACTGTAGTATTAAAGAAGCTTTTGTGATCTGCCTGGGAACCTAATCACTACTTGTAACATGGTGCCAGGAAAAGAGACAGCAGCAACATCCTGGACAAGACTTTCCACTTCATGATTGATACTTTCTGCTACAGTCCTAGTCATGCTGACTGGAAGTTATCCTGGCAGGATAAAAAGTCATCTCTGGCATTATGGATCTTTTCAGGTTTCAATAAACAGACTCCATTCAAGCTAACTTACCCTAAAGGAGGACATTTATTATAAGGATACAGAGCTATCTCCTGGAACACAAGGGTAGGAAGTTCAACCTGGCCCCATGAGGGACTGAACCAGGACTCTGAAAACCCTCAGAAACCAATAGAAAGTGTGTCTGCCTCTCTTTGCCTGTCTCTCTGTCTGTCCAAGCATCTTTTGCATGATTTGTCATCTCTGCTTCTCTCTAAACATCTGCTTCATTCTCTTCCTCTGTACAGACTGGTGTCCTCTGCTTTTACATATATGGCAGAAAATGGCTAATTCACTCCTTACACATCCTTTCTGTTCAAGAGCCAACAAAGGCAAATGGACATTTCCAAGTCTTGACTCCAAATGCCTGGGACAGAGAATGCCTGCACTGGGTTGAATAGTGTATCCCCAAAATGTATGGTCTACTTGGAACCTCAGAATGTGACCTTACTTGGAAATAGGATCTTCACAGATGTAATTTATTAAGATGAGGTCATACGGATTAGTGTGGGTCCTAATCCAATGACTGAGGTCTTTATAGGACAACAGACATAAGAGAGAATGCTGTGTAAAGATAGAGGAAAAGATTGGAGTTACCCTGCCACAAGTCAAAGGATGCCAAGGAATACCAGGAACTACCAGAAGCTAGGAGAGAAGAGTGGAACAAATTTTCCTTTGGGCTTGCCATAGAAACCAACCCTGCCAACACGTTGATTTCAGATTTTCATCCTCTGGAACAGTAAGAGAATAAATTTCTGTTGTTTCAAGCCTCCCAGTCATGTCATTTGTTATGGCAGCCCTGGGAAACAGCGTTTCTTTGGCCCAACTGGGTCCAATGTCCACCTTGTGCTTTCATCTGGTTTGGCTGTGGCCCGGGTGGAGGGGTCAAGCCAGACGCTCCGCAGAAGAATCTCTAAGGGGATATAGAAGGAGCAGACAAATTGATGAACAGATATAATAATATTTTTTTGTGTGTGTGTGCTTCCTTATAACCAGAGGTGTCTGTGGGTACCTAGCAGTGACCAGAGGGAACAGCAGGACTCTAGATATAGTTCCTAATCATTAGTACTTTAGGAACAACTTACCTCTTGCTATTTGTGAAACGGGATTTTGGTAGATTGCAAAGATATCTGATTCTGATGGCCTTGCCACTTTCTTTGGATTCTGATGGCCTTGTCACTTTCTTTGGCCAATAGAATGCAAAAGAGATAGGCATCTGTTCTAAACCTAAGTCTTTTTTTTTTTTTCGAGAGAGGGTCTGGCTCTGTCGCCCCCTCCCACCTCAGCTTCCGGAGTAGCTGAGACTACAGGAGTGTACCACCATGCCCAGCTAATTTTTATACTTGCTGTAGAGACGGGGTTTTGCCATGTTGCCCAGCCTGATCTCAAACTCTTGAGCTCAAGCAATCTACCAGCCTCAGACTCCCAAAGTGCTGGGATTACAGGCGTGAGCCACCCCACCTGGCCTTCTAAGCCTAGGTCTTTAAGCATTGCATGCTTCCACTTCTTCTCTTGGAACCTCGCTGTTGTCGTGTGAAAAGCCTCAGCTAGCCTGCTGCATGATTAAAGAGATGTGACCCAATTACTTCTTTTGCCGCAGTGACCAGTCAGCCAATTGACCAACATGTTAGTGAGGTCACCCTAGACCAATCAGGTGACTGCAAACCCATGAGCAAGCCCAGTGAAGATCAGCTGAGTCAGGTCCAGATCAGCACAACCACCAGCTGACCCATAGACTCCTGAGCAATGTTAAAGGTTGAGTTACTACGTCTTAGAGTAATTTGTTATGCTGTGGCAGATTACTGATAGAGGGAGATTGGCAATCTGGATTTTGGTAAACCAGATATTAGAAAGGTAAGGATAGTTCGTTCATAAATAAAAATAATTCTTAAGTTTCATGTTAATAGCTGTATCAACTTGGGCAAGTCGTTTCAATTTCCTCACCTGATAACTGAAGTTAACAAAGTAGATTCTTTGGGGTGGGTTACTGGGCAGAGCAAATGGGAGAAAGTATGAGGCAGCACATTATAAAACAGCAGGTTGGCATCATTTCTCTATACTCTGTCCTTTGTTTCTTTATTATTAAGGTCGGTACAAAAGTGATTGTGGTTTTTGCCACTGAAAGTTATGACAAAACCACAGTCACTTTTGCACCAACCTAATAAAACATTAATAACTTTAGGAAATAATGGCATGGGCCTATTTTATAAAGTTGAAAGCAACTTGATTTTTGCCACGACCTAGGAGACCTTACGTGATCTGGCTGCTCAGTTCTCTTACTTTCCTACCTCTCTCGGGGGTGTCCTCTCTATTCCTCACACATGCCACATGCCTTCCCAACATGTGGAGAACTTTTGTACCTGCAGTGCCCTCCACCTGCGATAATATTCCCATCTCTCTCTCTCTCTTTCTCTTTATGTGAACCAGAATTCAGGAACAGTATACTTACAATGCAAATAGGATCATGTGAAGTAGCAATCTTAGTAATTAATGTATGTTCCCTATTTTGAGTCAGAGCAACCCAAAAGATAAGGAAAAACAAAAAACAAACAAACAGAAACAAACCCTTTGTCTTCTCCTATAGAGTCCCTTTAATTTAGGAATCAGAATCTTGAGCAACCCAGGAGAAGCATTGTGAGTTTCATGAGAGCTGGTCGGGGGGCCTTCAGAAAAGATTGTTTCCCAGTCATTATTCTCTCTTTCTTTCCCCCTCTCTCTTGCTTTACTGAGATAATTTTACACCATAAAATTTAACTGTTTTCAATGTACTATTCAATAATCTTTTTCGTGTATTTACAGAGTTGTACAACCACCACCACAATCCAATTCTATCATCCCCAAAAGAAACCCCATACTCATTAACAGTCACTCCCCATATCACCCCCAGCTGCAGGCAACCACTAATCTACTTTCCATGTCTATATATTTGTTTTTCTGGATGTTTTCTAGAAACGGAATTATACAATGCCACACCTCTTTTAATGGCCTTCTTGCCTTACTCTTTGCATCTCAGCTGAAATGTTTCCTCCTCTTTCCTTAAACTTCACTGTTATTCTGCATGTCATCTCCTCATTGTTTTTTGGTAGCACCTATGCCATTTGTAATTCTTTTATTTGTTTCTTTACTTGCTTCTGTCTGCCTATGCTACTAGAATATACTTATTCAGAGGGCAGGGGCAGTTTCTGTTTTACATTCTACTGTGACCCAAGACCTACTTAGTTGCCAGATGCAGAGTGGATGGATGTCCAGCAAATATTTGCTCGCTGAAAAAAGTTTTTAAAAAGTACTGGGGCAGCAGGATGGTGGAATAAGAGCCCTAGACTCTCCTTTCCCCCAGCAAATACACTGATTCAACAACAATTCATGGACAAATTCCCTTTGTGAGAAACACAGAAACTAGTTGAGAGGCTCTTTCACCCTGGGTGAGTACGAAACTTGACACATCAAAGCCAGTAGGAAAATTTGACGTCCTCTTACCTCAACCCTTACCCCTGGCACAGTGCCCTAAGAGTGAGAAGGACCACGCCTCCAGCTTCCAGCTTCTCCCTGAAGAGGGAAAGAATTGAATTGCATGTCCAATGCCCCAGCTTTTTCAGAGGTTCCTGAGGACTGCCTTCTGTCTTGCCAGTCTTGGAACACTGATAGGGCCTGGCATACTCTAATCGCCTAGAAGAGAGCAAAGATAGTAGTTTGGGCTGACAGTTGCCATAACTCCTACCCCAGCTTAGCACAGAGTGAGCATATGAAAAACCCTAGCTCTTGGCTGGGTGTGGTGGCTCACGAATCCCAGCACTTTAGGAGACCAAGGCGGGCAGATCACGAGGTCAGGAGATCGAGCCCATCCTGGCTAACATGGTGAAACCCCGTCTCTACTAAAAATACAAAAAATTAGCTGGGCGTGGTGGCGGGCGTCTGTAGTCCCAGCTACTCGGGAGGCTGAGGCAGGAGAATGGCATGAACCCCGGAGGCGGAGCTTGCAGTGAGCTGAGATCACGCCATTGCACTCCAGCCTGGGCACCAGAGCAAGACTCCGTCTCAAAAACAAACAAACAAACAAACAAACAAACAAACAAAAACCCTAGCTCCCAGCTCCCAGCTTCTCCGACAAGGTACAGCAAGAGTTGGTCTGCATACCCAATGCCCCACCTTTTGCAGGCACTGTCCAAATGACTGGATTTTGTCTTGTAGTGCTGGTAGAACCCAGCATAATCTAGCTGCCTGAGGGCTAGGGTAAACAGAGACAGAGGTTTATTTTATTTTATTTTTTGTTTTTTGCTTGTTGAGAAGGAGTCTTGCTCTGTTGTCCAGGCTGGAGTGCAGTGGCACGATCTCGGCTCACTGCAACCTCCACCTCCCAGGTTCAAGCAACTCTCTTGCCTCAGCCTCCCGAGTAGCTGGGACTACAGGAACCTGCCACCATGCCAGGGTAATTTTTGTATTTTTAGTAGAGACGAAGTTTCACCATGTTGGCCAGGCTGGTCTCGAACTCACTCAGGTGATCTGCCCGCCTTGGCCTCTCAAAGTGCTGGGATTACAGGAGTGAGCCACTGTGTCCCGCGGACAGACAGAGGTTTAGGCTGACAGTCTCGGTAGCCCCATTTCCTCACTCAGCCCAGAATTAGTGAATGAAAAGCCCTATCTCCCAGCTTCTTTGTGGGGAGGGAAAGAGTTAGACCACACATCCAACGCTCTAACTTTTCTGGGTGCTGCCTAAAGAACTGGCTTCTTTCTTTCTTTCTTTTTGAGACGGAATCTCACTCTGTCGCCCAGGCTGGAGTGCAGTGGCGAGATATTGGCTCACTGCAAGCTCCGCCTTCCAGGTTCACGCCATTCTCCTGCCTCAGCTGTCCGAGTAGCTGGGACTACAGGCGCCCGCCACCACGTCCGGCTAATTTTTTGTATTTTTAGTAGAGACTGGGTTCCACCTTGTTAGCCAAGATGGTCTCCATCTCCTGCCCTCGTGATCCGCCCGCCTCGGCCTCCCAAAGTGCTGGGATTACAGGCGTGAGCCACCGCGCCCGGTCAAGAACTGGCTTCTTTCTTGCCTGTCTCAGAGCAAGAATGGAACCTAGCATTCTAGTCACCTGGGGGCTAGTGAGAGAAAGATAGAATTTTTACCTAGCGCATAATTGGTCACCACTCACCCCCGCCCAGCTTGGTGCACAGTGAGCAGGTTAAAAAACAACACTCAAATTCCAGCTGCTCCTTGGGGGAGGAAAAGAGCTGGACAGTGTCTAATGATCTAAGTTTTGGGGGGCTTCCCAAGGAATTGGCTTCATTTTTCACTTGTCTCAGAGCACCAACTAGACCAAATGTACCTGGGAGTCACTGAAAATAAGGAAAGCGGGTTGGATTAGCAATAAAGGTTTGAGGCCCCAGAATTTCTAGCTGGGCTGGTTGATGAAGATATTCTCCTCTATGAGGCCAGTCCATGAAGACTAGGAGAGGTGGACTTTTTTTTTTTTTTCTAATGAGCAGACACCAACACAGAAAGTCAAAGTAAGTGAATAAATAAATATTCAAGGTAAATGAATATATAGGGAAATATGTTCCAAACAAAAAGGAACAAGATAAATGTCCAGAAATACCCATCATAAAGATGCTCACTGAGAGGACTTCCAGTTCCAAAAAAAGCTGGCTTTACTCCCCTTCACAGAAAACCAAAAACAAACATTCGGTACTGAGATTATCATAAAAAATATCCCAGAACTCAAATATGAAGATGAGATAGCTCCCAGGGCCTCAGAGAAGTGAAAAAAATTCTGAGCAAATAGTAAGAGAATAGGACTTCCACATCTGTGATGCTCTTCCCTCCATTCTACCTAGCACCAAGCATGTTGAAATATTTCCCCCCAACTCACTCTTTCTATACTGGAAACAGTGAGACTAAGGTGAACAACCATCTTAGATGCCCTGGCAGATTTGTCCCTTCCTTAAGCCCTGGGTAGCATCGAGAGTGTCTGAAGAGAGAAATATTCCTGAAGATAGGCAGAGACAAAGTGGGAGTTATGACTACCATTTCCAGACCTGGAGACTCTGCTCTGTAACTTGGCCAAAGGAGATGCGAAATCACAGTAGCGCACCACACTGAAGGTGGTTCATTCCACAGGTCTCCTGGGCACAAAACCCTAGCCAGCCTTCCCACCATGCTGGGATATCCCCTTTAGGAGCTTCTGCATTCAGGAAGGACAGTGCTTCGATTATTTACTGGAGCTAAGGAGAACGTGGGCTTAAGATGCCACCTAGAGCCAAAAGGGAGACTCTGACCAAACAGTAAACAACATCTAAGCAAACACATCTAATAAAAACTTAAGCCAGTTAGAGAATACTGGAATAACTAACTAAAGCAATACAAATACATAAACATACATCCACAAGAAGTAACAGCAATCAGGGGACCATGATCTCCCCAAACAGATAAAGCAAGGAACCAGCAACTGATCCTAATGAGATGGTGAGCTCTCTGAGCAAGAATTTAAAACAGTAGTTTTAAGGGATCTCCAAGATAACACAAAAAAGCAATTCAGAAATTTATCAGAAAAATTTAACAGAGATTGAAATAATTAAAAAAAAAAACAAACAGAAATCATGAAACTGAAAAATATATGTGCTAAACTGAAAAATTTATTAGGGGGTCTCAACAGCAGAATTGATCAAGTGGAGCAAAGACTCTATGAGCTAGAAGATGACTATTTGAAAATACACAAACAGAGGAGAAACAAAAAGGACGAAAAGCAACATTGCCTACAAGATACAAAAATATTACCTTAAAAGACCAAATCTAAGAATTATGGATGTTCATAAGGAAGCTGAGCAAGGGCATGGGGTAGAAAGCTTATTCAAAGAAATAATAACAGAAAACTTTAAAAAACTTGTCGAAGTTATAATATAAATAACCAGGCACAGGAAGGTCAGAGAACACCAAACAGCTTTGACCCAGATAAGACTACCTCAAGTCATGTAATAATAAAATTCTCAGAGGTCAAGGACAAAGAGAGAATCCTAAAAGCAGAAAGAGAAAAGAAGCAAATAATTTATAGAGGAGCTCCAATTCATCTGGCAACAGACGTCTCAGTGGAAACCATACAGGCCAGGAGGGAATGGAATGACATTTTCAAAGTGCCAAAAGAAAAAAACCGACATTCAAGAATACTATATCTAGCAAAATTATCTTTCAAATCTGAAGGGGAGATAAAGTTTTTTTCCCAGACAAACAAAAGTTAAGAGAATTTAGCACTGCCAGATCTATCTAATAAGAAATGCTAAAGAGGGTTCTCAAATCTGAAAGAAAAGAACACTAATGTGCCAAAACATTGAAAGTATAAAACCCACTGGTAAAATTAACTGCACAAACAAACCCAGAGTACTGTAATACTGTAATATTATTTCATACTCACAACTCCAGTATGAAGCTCAAAAGACAAATTTACCAAAAACAATAATAGCTATAGCAACCTGTTAAGAGTTGGGCAGCATAAAAATATGCAAATTGAGACAAAATAAAAATGTGGAGGAATGAAGTTAAGCTGTAGAAAGTTTTATTTTTCTGTTTTTTTCTTTGTCTCTATTATTTTCGTTGTGATCTAAGATAAGTTGTCATCTCCTTTTTTTTTTTTTTTTTTTCTGATACGGAGTCTTGCTCTGTCCACCCAGGCTGGAGTGCAGTGGAGACGGGCTCACTGCAACCTCTGTCTCCATGGTTCAAGCTATTCTCCTGCTTTAGCCTCCTCAGTAGCTGGGATTACAGGCAGGCGCCACCACGGCTGGCTAATTTTTTACTTTTAGTAGACACAGGGTTCCACCGTGTTGCCCAGGTTGGTCTCAAACTCCTGAGCTCAGGCGATCCCACATTGGCATCCCAAAGTGCTGGGATTACAGACATGAGCCACCGTGCCCAACCAAGTTTTCATCTCTTTAAAATATCTGATTATATCTATGAGATATTTTGTGTAAGCGGCCGGGCGGGTGGCTCATGCCTGTAATCCCAGCACTTTGGGAGGCCGAGGCGGGTGGATCACGAGGTCAAGAGATCGAGACCATCCTGGCTAACTACTAAACCCCCACCTCTACTAAAAAATACAAAAGAATTAGCCAGGCGTGGTGGTGGGCGCCTGTAGTCCCAGCTACTTGGGAGGCAGAGGCAGGAGAATGGCGTGAACTCGGGAGGCGGAGCTTGCAGTGAGCCCAGATGGCGCCACTGCACTCCAGCCTGGGCGCCAGAGCGAGACTCCGTCTCAAAAACAAAACAAAACAAAACAAAACAAAACACACACACACACACAAAAAAAAAAAAAAAAAAAAAAGAAAGAAAAAAAGAGATGTTTTGTGTAAGCCTAATGGTAACCATAATGTAAAAATCTATAATAGATTCTCTAAAAATAAAAAACAACAAATTAAAACACACTACCAGAGAAAATCACTGAACCAAAAAGGAAGATAGTAAGAAAGGAGAGAGGAGTTACAAAACAACCAGAAAACAAGCAACAGAATGGCAGTAGTAAGTCCTTAGATATCAATAATAACAATGAATGTAAATGAACTGAATTCTCCAATTAAAGGGCACAAAATGGCTGAATGAATAAAGAAACAGGACTCAACTATATCCTGCATACAAGAAACCCACTTCACTTATAAAAACACATATAGACTGAAAGTGAAGGGGTAGGGTAGAAAAAGAGATTCCACGCATCTGAAAACCAAATGATGAATAGAAGTGGTGAGAGTGGCCGGGCGCGGTGGCTCAAGCCTGTAATCCCAGCGCTTTGGGAGGCCGAGATGGGCGGATCACGAGGTCAGAAGATCGAGACCATCCTGGCTAACACGGTGAAACCCCGTCTCTACTAAAAAATACAAAAAACTAGCGGGGCACCTGTAGTCCCAGCTACTCGGGAGGCTGAGGCAGGAGAATGGCGTAAACCTGGGAGGCGGAGCTTGCAGTGAGCTGAGATCCAACCACTGCACTCCAGCCTGGGCGACAGAGCGAGACTCCGTCTCAAAAAAAAAAAAAAAAAAAAGAAGTGGTGAGAGTAAACATCCTTGCCTTGTTCTGTTCTTATGGAGAAAACTTTCTGTTTTTGCAGTTGAGTATTAATGTTAGCTGTAGTTTTTACATATATGGCCTTTATTTTAATTTAATTTTATTTTTTTGAGACAGGGTCTCTCTCTGTCGCCCAGGCTGGAGTGCAGTGGCATGATCTAAGGTCACTGCAACCTCTGCCTCCCAGGTTCAAGCAATTCTCCTGTCTCAGCCTCCCGAGTAGCTGGGATTACAGGCACCCACCATCGCACTCGGCTAATTTTTGTATTTTTAGTAGAGATGGGGTTTCCCCATGTTGTCCAGGCTGGTCTCCAACTCCTGACCTTGGGTGATCCACCCGCCTCGGCCTCCCAAAATGGTGGGATTACAGGCGTGAGCTACTGAGCCCGGTATATGGCCTTTATTATATTGAGGCAATTTCCTTCGATTCCTAGTTTGTCGAGAGTTTTTTTTTTTCATTAAAGGATATTGAATTTTGTCAAATACGTTTCCTGCATTTATTAAGATGATCATGTGATTTTTGTCCTTTATTCTGTTAACGTGGTGTATCACATTAATTGATTTTTATATGTTTAATCATTCTTGCATTCCAGGGATAAATTCCCCTTGGTCATGGTGTATGATCCTTTTAATGTGCTGTTGAATTTGGTCTGCTATCCTTTTGTTAAGGATTTTTACCTCTATATTCATCAGGGATATTGACCTGTAGTTTCTTTTCATGTGGTGTCTTTGTCTAGCTATAATAACAGAGTGATGCTCTTCTTATTAAATGAGGTTATAAGTATTCCCTCCTCTTCAGATTTTCTGGAGAATTTGAGAAGTATTTGTATTAATGCTTCCTTAAATGTTTGGTAGAATTCACCAGGGAAGTAATTTGGTCCTGGGCTTTTCGTTGTTTGGAGTTTTTTTTTTTTTTAATTACTGATTCAATCCCTTTATTAGTGATAGGTTTGTTCAGACTTTTTTTTTTTCATTAGAAAATGTAAATTTATTATACTCATGTTTTTTACAAAGATTTAAAAAAATTTTATTTCCACAGGTTATTGGGGGAACAGGTGATGTCTGGTTACATGAGGAAGTTCTTTAGTGGTGATTTGCGAATTTGCAGTCATTTATCCCTCACCCCCTTTTCATCCTTTCCCCCACAGTTTCCAAAGTCCATTGTGTCATTCTTATGCCTTGGCATCCTCATAGCTTAGCTCCCACTTGTGAGTGAGAACATACAATGTTTAGTTTTCCATTCCTGAGTTATTTTACTTAGAATAATAGTCTCCAATCTCATCCAGGTCACTGTGAATGCCATTAATTCATTTCTTTTTATGATTGAGTAGTGTTCCATTATATATATACACACACACACACATACACACACATACATACATACATACACATACATATATACATACATATATACAATATGTATGTATATTACAGTTTCTTTTCTTTTCTTTTTTTGAGATGGAATCTCACTGTGTCACCCAGGCTGGAGTGCAATGGCATGATCTAGACTCACCACAACCTCTGCCTCCCAGGTTCAAGTGATTCTCCTGCCTCAGTCTCTCAAGTAGCTGGGATTACAGGCATGCACCACCATACCTGGACAATTTTTGTATTTTTAGTAGAGATGGGGGTTTTGACATATTGGCCAGGCTGGTCTTGAACTCCTGCTCTCAAGTGATCCACCTGCCTTGGCCTCCCAAAGTGCTGGGATTACGGGCGTGAGCCACCTTGCCCGGTCTATATACCACAGTTTCTTTATCCACTCGTTGATTGATGGGCATTTGGGTTGGTTCCATGTTTTTGCAATAGCAAATTGTGCTGCTATAAACATACATGTGCAAGTACCTTTTCATATAATGACTTCTTTCCCCCTGGGTAGACACCCAGTAGTAGGACTGCTGGATCAAATGATAGTTCTATTTTTAGTTCTTTAAGAAATCTCCACACTGTTTTCCATAGTGGCTGTACTAGTTTACATTCCCACCAGCAGTGTAGAAGTGTTCCCTGTTCACCGAATCCATGCCAACATCTACTATTTTTTTTATTTTTTGCTTATGGCCATTCTTGCAGGAGTAAGGTGGTATCACATTGTGGTTTTGATTTACATTTCCCTGTTTATTAGTGATGTTGGGCATTTTTCATGTTTGTTGGCCATTTGTGTATCTTCTTTTCAGAATTGTCTATTCATGTCCTTAGCCCATTTTTTGATGGGATTATTTTTTTTTTTCCTTTTTGTTTTGTTTAGTTCATTGTAGATTCTGGATATTAGTCTTTTGTCAGATGAATAGATTGTGAAGATTTTTTTCCCACTCTGTGGGTTGTCTGTTTACTCTGCTGTTTCTTTTGCTGTGCAAAAGCTCTTCAGTTTAATTAAGTCCCAACAATTTATCTTTGTTTTTATTCTATTTGCTTTTGGGTTCTGGGTCATGAAATTCTTGCCTAAGCCAATGTCTAGAAGGGTTTTTCCAATGTTATCTTCTAGAATTTTCTTTTCTTTTTTTTTTTTTTTTTTTTGAGACGGAGTCTCACTCTGTCGCCCAGGCTGGAGTGCAGTGGCCAGATCTCAGCTCACTGCAAGCTCCGCCTCCCGGGTTCACGCCATTCTCCTGCCTCAGCCTCCCAAGTAGCTGGGACTACAGGCGCCCGCCACCTCCCCGGCTAGTTTTTTGTATTTTTTAGTAGAGACAAGGTTTCACCGTGTTAGCCAGGATGGTCTCGATCTCCTGACCTCGTGATCTGCCCGTCTCGGCCTCCCAAAGTGCTGGGATTACAGGCTTGAGTCACCGCGCCCGGCATCTTCTAGAATTTTCATAGTTTCAGGTCTCAGATTTAGGTCCTTAATCCATCTTGAGTTGATTTTTGTATAAGGTGAGAGATGAGGATCCAGTTTCATTCTCCTACATGTGGGTATCCAATTATTCCAGCACCATTTGTTGAAAAGGGTGTCCTTTCCCCACGTTATGTTTTTGTTTACTTTGTCAAAGATCAGTTGGCTGTAAGTATTTGACTTTATTCCTGGGTTCTCTATTTCTGTTTCATTGGTTTGTGTGCCCATCAGTACCATGATGCTTTGGTGACTATAACCTTATAGTACAGTTTGAAATCAGGAAATGTGATGCCTCCAGATTTGTTCTTTTTGTTTAGTCTTGCTTTGGCTATGCGGGCTCATTTTTGATTTCATATGAATTTTAGAATTTTTTTTCCTAATTCTGTTAAGAATGATGATGGTATTTTGATAGGAATTGCACTGAATTTGTAGATTGCTTTTGGCAGTATGGTCATTTTCACAGTGTTGATTATACCCATCCATGAGCATGGGATGTGTTTCCATTTGTTTGTGTCATCTATGATTTCTTTCAGCAATGTTCTGTAGTTTTCCTTGTAGAGGTCTTTCATCTGCATGATTAGGCATATTTCTAAGTATTTTATTTTTATTATTATTTTTTCAGCTATTGTAAAAGGGGTTGATTTCTTGATTTGATTCTCTGCTTGGTTGCTGTATCAAAGAGCTACTGATTTGCATACATTAATTTTGTATCTGGAAACGTTGTTGAGTTCTTTTTTATCAGTTCTAGGAGCTTTCTGGAGGAGTCTTCAGGGTTTTCTAGGTAAATGATCATATCATCAGCAAACAGTGACAGTTTAACTTCCTCTTTATCGATTTGGATGCCCTTTATTTCTTTCTCTTGTCTGATTACTCTGGCTAGGACTTCCAGTACTATGTTGAAGAGGAGTGGTGAGAGTGGGCATCCTTGTCTTGTTCCAGTTGTCAGAGGGAATGCTTTCAACTTTTTCCCATTCAGTATTATGTTGGCTGTGGGTTTGTCATAGGTGACTTTTATTATATTGCAGTATGTTCCTTATATGCTGATTTTGCTGAGAGTTTTAATCATAAAGAGATGCTGGATTTTGTCAAATGCTTTTTCTGCATGTAGTGGGATGATCATGTAATTTTTGTTTTTAATTCTGTTTATGTTGTTTATCACATTTATTGACTTGGGTATATTAAACCATCCCTGCATCTCTGGTATGAAACTCACTTAATCATGGTGGATTATCTTTTTGATATGTTGTGGATTTGGTTAGCTAGTGTTTTCTTAAGGATTTTAGCATCTATGTTTATCAGGGATATTAGTCTGCAGTTTTCTATTTTGGTTGTATCCTGTCTTGGTTTTGGTATTAGGGTGATACTGGCTTCATAGAATGATTTAGGAGGATTCCGTCATTCTCTGTTTTGTGGAATAGTGTCAATAGGATTGGTATCAATTCTTCCTTGAATGTCTGGTAGAATTCTGCTGTGAATTTGTCTGGTCCTGGACTTTTTTTTGTTGGTAATTTTTAAATTATCCTATCAGTCTCGCTGCTTGTTATGGGTCTGTTCAGGTTATCTAATTCTTCCCGATTTAAGCTAGGAGGGTTGTATCTTTCCAGGAATTTATCCATCTCTTCTAGGTTTTCTGGTTTATGCATGTAAATGTGTTCATAGTAGCCTTGAATGATCTTTTGTATTTCTGTGGTGTCAGCTGTAATATCTCCTGTTTTGTTTCTTATTGAACTTATTTAGATTTTCTCTCTTCTCGGTTATTCTTGCTAATGGTGTATCAATTTTATTTATCTTTTCAAAGAACCAGCTTTTTGTTTCATTTATCATTTGTATTTTTTTCTTTAAATTTCATTTAGCTCTGCTTTGATCTTGGTTATTTTCTTTCTTCTGCTGGGTTTGGGTTTGGTTTGGTCTTGGTTCTCTAATTTCTTGCGGTGTGACCTTAGATTCTCTGTGCTCTTTCAGACTTTTTGATGTAGGCATTTAGTGCTACGGACTTTTCTCTTAGCACTGCCTTTGCTGTGTCCTAGAGGTTTTGATAGGTTGTGTCACTGTTGTCATTTAGTTCAAAGAATTTTTAAATTTCCATCCTGAATTTCATTTTTGACCCAGTGATCATGCAGGAGCAGGTTATTTAATTTCTGTGTATTTGCGTGGTTTTGAAGGTTCCTTTTGGAGTTGATTTCCGGTTTTATTCTACTGTGGTCTGAGAGAGTGCTTGGTATAATTTCAATTTTCTTAAATTTGTTGAGGCTCGTTTTGTGGCCTATCATATGGCCTGTCTTGGAGAAAGTTCCATGTGCTGTTGAATTGAATGTATATTCTGCAGTTGTTGGGTAGAATATTCTATCTATCTATCTATCTATCTATCTATCTATCTATCTATCTATCTATCTATCTATATCTGTTAAGTCAGTTTGTTCCAGGGTATAGTTAAATCCATTGTTTCTTTGTTGACTTTCTGTCTTGATGACCTGTCTAGTGTCATCAATAGTGGAGTATTAAAGTCCCCCACTATTATTGCGTTGCTGCCTATCTCGTTTCTTAGGATTATTAGTAATTGTTTTATAAATTTCGGAGTTCCAGTGTTAGGTGCATATATGTTTAGGATTGGGATATTTTCCTGATGGACAAGATCTTTTATCATTATATAATGTCCTTCTTTGTCTTTTTATATGGCTGTTGCTTTAACATTTGTTTTGTCTGATATAAGAATAGTTACTCCAGCTTGCTTTTGGTGTCCATTTGCACAAAATGTCTTTTTCCAACTCTTTACTTTAAGTTTGTGTGAGTCCTTATGTGTTAGGTGAGTCTCTTGAAAGCAGAAGATAGTTGCTTGGTGAATTATCATGCATTCTGCAATTCTGTATCTTTTAAGAGGAGCATTTAGGCCTTTTGAGATATAAGGTATCATTCCGTTTATCCTGCTATTTGTTGCCTGTGTACCTTGGTTTTTTATTTTTGTTTTTTAAACTGTATTTTTATTTTATAGGTCCTCTGAGATATATGTTTTAAAGAGGTTCTGTTTTGATTTGTTTCCAAGATTTGTTTCAAGATTTAGAGCTCCTTTTTGCAGTTCTTGTAGTGGTGGCTTGGTAGTGGTGAATTCTCTCAGCATTTGTTTGTTTGAAAAAGTCTGTATCTTTCCTTTACATATGAAGCTTAGTTTTACTAGATGCAAAATTCTTGGCTGATAATTATTTTGTTTGAGGAGGCTGAAGATGGGGCCCCAATCTCTTCTAGCTTTTAGGGTTTCTGCTGAGAAATCTGCTGTTAATCTGGTAGGTTTTCCTTGATAGGTTACCGGTGCTTTTGTCTCACTGGCCTTGAGATTCTTTCCTTTATCTTATTTTTAGATAACCTGATCACATGTGCTTAGGCGATGATTTTTTTGCGATGAATTTCCCAGGTGTTCTTTGTGCTTCTATTGGATTTGTGCTTCTATTTGGATGTCTAGGGCTCTAGCAAGGCCAGGGAAGTTTTCCTTGATTATTCCCCCAAATATGTTTTCCAAACTTTTGGAATTATCTTCTTGCTCAGGAATGCTGATTATTCTTAGTCTTGATTGTTTAACACAATCCCAGGCTTCTTGGATGTTTTGTTCATATTTTCTTATTCTTTTTTCTTTGTCTTTGTTGGAGTGGGTTAATTTGAAAGCCTTACCTTTGCTCTCTGAATTTCTTTCTTCTACTTGTTCAGTTCTATTACTGAGACTTTCCAGAGCATTTTGCATTTCCATAAGTGTGCCCATTGTTTCCTGAAGTTTTGTTTTTTTATTTGTGCTATCTATTTCCTTGAATATTTTCCCCTTCACTTCTTGTATCATTTTTTGGATTTCCTTGCATTGGGCTTCACCTTTCTCTGGTGTCTCCCTGATTCGCTTAGTAACTAACTTCCTGAATTCTTTTTCAGGTAAATCAGGGATTTCTTCTTGGTTTGGGTCCATTGCTGTTGAGCTAGTGTGATTTTTTTTGGGGGGTGTTAAAGAGCCTTGTCTTGTCTATTACCAGAGTTGTTTTTCTGGTTCCTTCTCATTTGGGTAGGCTCTGCCAGAGGGAAGGTCTAGGGCTGAAGGCTATTGTCAGATTCTTTTGTCCCACTGGGGTGTTCCTTTCATGTAATATTCACCCCATTTTCCTAGGGATGTGGCTTCCTGAGAGCTGAGCTGTAGTGACTGTTATCTCTCTTCTGAATCTAGTCACCCAGCAAGTCTACTGGCTCCAGGCTTGTACTAGGGGTTGTCTGCATAGAGTCCTGTACTGTGAACTGTCTCTGGATCTCTCAGTCACGGATACCAGCATCTGTTCCAGTGGAGGTGGCAGGGGTGTGAAATGGACTCTGTGAGGTTTCTTAGCTTCCGTGGTTTAATGTACTGTTTTTGTGCTGGTTGGTCTCCTGCCAGGAGGTGGTGCTTTCCAGAGAGCATCAGCTGTGGTAGTATGTGGAGGAACAGGCAGTGGGTGGGGCCCTAGAACTCCTAAGAGTTTAGGCCCTTTGTCTTCCCTTACCAGGGTGGGCTGGGAAGGACCACTGGTTGGGGGCAGGGGTAGGTGTGTTTAAGACCAGACTCTCCTTGGCCGGGTCTTGCTGTGGCTGCTGTGGGGATGGGGGTGAGGTTCAGGTCACTGGAGTTATATTCCTAGGAGGATTATGACTGTCTCTACTGTGTCATGCAAGTTGTCAGGGAAGTAGGGGAAAGCCAGCAGTCACGGGCCTCACCCAGCTCCCACGTAATCCGAAGGGCTGGTCTCACTCCCACTGTTTCCCCACCACCCAACAACACTGAGTCTGTTTTCAGGCAGTGGGCGAGCAGGGTTGAGAACTTGCTCAAGGCTACCCGTCTTCCAGCTGCGAAAGCAAATGTGACTTTCCTTCTTCCCCCGCCTGTGGAGTCTGCATGCCATTGCTACAAAGTTCAGCTGGAGATTTCCTTTTCCCTGTGGGCTTTTCCCAGTGCCTCTGGCCCCTCCTCCTGAAGGACCCCTGTGAGGCCAGACAAAAATGACTTCCTAGGAGATCCAATGAGCTCCCAGGGCCTTTCCTGCTGCTTTCTCTACCCCGGTATTTCACTCAGCTCTCTAAATTGACTCAGCTCCAGGTAAGGTCAAAATCTTCTCCTGTAATCTAGGCCTTCAGTTTCCTCAGTGCAGGGGGTGTGTTTGGGGGTGGACAATCTCCCTTTCCCACTTCCACAGTTTGGGCACTCACAGTATTTGGGTTGTCTCCTGGGTCCTACAGGAGCAATCCACTTCCTTCAGGGAGTCTGTGGGTCCTCTTAGGCTTCCTGATTTCCTCCTGAAGTCGTTCTGGAGCAAAAATTCATGATGCAAGCCTCCACACACTGCTCTTTTCAAGTTGGAGCTGCAATCTAGTCCTGCCTCCTGTCCGCTATAATCCCCTCCCCATTGACAAAGATTTTAAGTCCAGGCTTTTTATTTATTCATGACTCAGTCTTGGTACATTGTATTTTTCTAGGAGTTTCTCCATTTCTTTTAGGTTATCCAGTTTGTTGGCATGTAATTGTTCATTGTACTCTCTTATGATTCCTTTTATTTCTGTGGCATCTGTTGTAATGTCTCCTCTTTAATTTCTAATTGTATTTATTTGAGTCTTCTTTCTTTCCTTCTAAACATTTGTCAATTTTATCTATCTTTTCAAAAAACTAGCTGTTCCTTTTTTTTTTCTATTCTCTATTTTATTTCTGCTCTAATGTTTACTGTTTCTTTCCTTCTAAAAGCTTTGGGCTTAGTTTCTTCTTCCTTTTCTTGTTCTTCCCTCTTAGTGCTATTTTTGCTGCATATTGTAAGTTTTGGTATGTTGCATTTTTGCTTTTGTCTCAAGATATTTTCTAAGTTTCTTAGTTTTAATTCTTATGCATATATGTATCCAGTTTTCCCAGCATCATTTATTGAAAAGACCATCCTTTCCCCATTGTAAGTTCTTGGCACCTTTGTCAAAGATGAATTGGTTATAAATGTGTGGATTTGTATCTGGATTCTCTATTCTGTTCCATTGGTCTACATGACTTTACTTCTCTAGCTATAAAAGTCCTAGAAGGCATCTTCTTCCAATAGAAGGCCTCCTTTCTGCATTGAAAATTTGTTGTTTAGTATAGCCTTCATCAATTTTCTTAGCTGGAACTTCTGGATTCTTTGCTGCAGCTTCTACATCAACACTTTCTGCTTTACCTTGAACTTTTATGTCATGGAGATGGCTTCTTTCCTTAAACTTCATGAACCAAACTCTGCTAGTTGCCAACTTTTCTCTGCAGCTTTTTTCACCTTTCTCAGCCTTCATAGAATTGAAGAGAGTTAGGGCCTTGATCTGGATTAGGTTTTTAAGTTTGGTTTTAAGAAATGTTGTGGCTGCTTTAATCATCTATCTAGACCACTCAAACTTTCTCTGTATCAGCAATAAGGCTGTTTCACTTTCTTATCATTTGTGTGTTTGCTGTAGTAGTATGTTTAATTTTCTTCAAGGACTTTTCCTTTGCATTCACAGCTTGACTCTCTGGTGCAAGAGTCCTAGCTTTCTGCTTGTCTTGGCTTTTGATATGCCTTCCTTATTAAGCATAATCAATTATAGCTTTTGACTTGAAGTGAGAGACACGCAACTCTTCCTTTCACTTGAACGCTTGAAGGCCATTGTCAGTTTCTTAATTAGCCTATTTTAATATTATTGTGTCTCAGGGAATAGAGAGGCCCATGGAGAGAGAGGGAGACAGAAATGGCTGGTTGGTGGAGCAGTCGGAACACACACAACACTTACTGATTAAGTTCACTGTCTTATATGGGTGTGGTTAATGGCACCCAAAAACCATTACAATAGTAACATCCAAGGTCACTGATCACAGATCACTATAATGGATATAATAAATAATGAAAATTTGAAATATTATGAGAATTACTAAAGTGCGGCACAGAGACATGAAATGAGCACATGCTGTTAGAAAAACAGTGCCAATAGACTTGCTTAATGGGGGGTTGCCATAAACTTTCAATTTGTAAAATTCAGTATCTGCAAACCACAATAAAGTGAAATGCAATAAAATGAGGTGTGCTTGTAATTAAAATCCAGTCAAAAGAACATGCTCACGATGGTGACAAAATATTGTCATTAACACTTGAGTGCCCGGTAAGAGCAAAGAACCATCTGGTTGTGATACACATCATTTAAAAATCCTCGATTTTTGGCTTTAACTTTTCAATGGAGGATATCCCTCCCATGGATGTTTTATATATTTTTCTTATTTGATCTTTGTGACATCTTATAATGAGCTACCTGAGTTTGTGACAAATTTTTTGGAATTATAATAGAAAACATGGAAATAACACATTTATCACTATTATTGCTGTTGTAATGAACAACCCAGAAGATATAAGGTGACATTTAAAAACATTAGTTTTCAAGAATGTAAAGACAAGCATATCTGAATAGATTTTTTTCCACAGTAGGTGGCTGCAAACTTTGTATAAGCCTGGATGTTTATACAGTAATAATCATGAATAAGTTTACACATTGTTCAAAATAACATGACACAATTTCAAAAAGTGTTTGCCAAGAATCTGTAATGTTACAGGCACTGTATTACATGTGCTCCCACTTGTCATGATACATGAGCTGAGTTCATGTGACTTGCCCCAGAGGGAGACAGGAGAGTGTTATGTTTGTAACATATATGCAGTATTAAAGGGATATTAATTATTATTATTATAACCAATGAGGTCACGCAGCTAGTGCTTTGCAAAGCTGAGGTAGAAACCCTAATCTGTTGATATTCTGAGTCCAATAGTAACAAAAAATAATGTGGCACTCAAACACTCTATTGTGAAATATATAAATATGTGTATATATACACACACATATTATTTAATTTTTGGCCTTAGGTTGGGCTGCTATAAGAAAAATACCATAGCCTGGGTAGCTTAACCAACAGAAATTTATTTCTCACAGTTCTGGGGACTGGGAATCCAAGATCAAGGTGCCAGCAGTTGTTGTATCTGGTAAGGGCTTGCTTTCTGGTTTGCAGATGGCTATTTTCTCATTGTGTACTCACAGGCCAGAGAGGAGACAGACAGTGAGTTCTTGTGTCTATTCCTATAACAGTACTAATCCCATTCATAAGGGCTCCAACCTCATCACATAATCACCTCTTCATACCATCACATTGGAGATTAGAAGGATTTCAACATGTGAGTTTTGGGGAAACACAAACGTTCAGTCTATAACAAGTTTTTTAATTAGGTTTATAGAAGTTTCTTGTTGCTGTTAATTGTTTTACTATGTCTTTCTACTTCTCTGACTTCACTGATTGATAGAACACAGAGAGAAGATCTTTTTGGATTTCATGTAATTATGCCTTGTCAGAGAAGAATGTGCTTTTCTAAATCTCATGTGGTCCTGAGAGGTGACAATGTGCTAGCAGCCCTCACTCTCGGGGCCTCCTCGGCCTCTTCATCCACTCTGGCAGCACTTGAGGAGCCCTTCAGCCTGCCAAGGCACTGTGGGAGCCCCTCTCTGGGCTGGCCGAGGACAGAACCGGCTCCCTCTGCTTGCGGGGAGGTTTGGAGGGGGAAGTGTGGAGGGAGAGGTGGGGGCGAGAACCGGGGCCAGCGCCAGTGGCCCCAGCATGGGCTTGGCAGGCCCCACACTTGGAGCACTGGCTGGCGCCACCTGCCCCAGGCAGTGAGGGGCTTAGCACCTGGGCCAGCAGCTGCAGAGAGTGCTCTGGGTCCCCTAGCCGTGCTGGCCAGCCGGGTGCTCAAATTCTCGCAAGGCCTCAGCTGCCTCCCCGTGGGGCAGGGCTTGGAACCTGTAGCCCGCCATGCCTGAACCTCCCTCCACCACTGTGGGCTCCTGTGCCGCCCGAGCCTCCCCAACCAGCACTGCCCCCTGCACCTTGGCGCCTGGTCCCATTGACTGTCCAAGGGCTGAGGAGTGTGGGCACATGGTGTGGGACTGGGGGTCAGCTCCGCTTGCAGCCCCAGTGTGAGATCCATTAGGTGAAGCCAGCTAGGCTCCTGAGTCTAGTGGGGACTTGGAGAATCTTTATGTCTACCTAAGGGATCATAAACACACCAATCAGCACTCTGCGTCTAGCTCAAGTTTGTAAAGGCACCAATCATGCTCTGTGTCTAGCTAATCTAGTGGGGACTTGGAGAATTTTCATGTCTAGCTAGAGGATTGTAAATGCACCAATCAGCACTCTGTATCTAGCTCAGGGATTGTAAATGCATCAATCAGCGCTCTGTCAAAACGGACCAATCAGCGCTCTGTAAAATGGACCAATCAGCTCTCTGTAAAATAGACCAATCAGCTCTCTGGAGAATTTTCATGTCTAGCTAGAGGATTGTAAATGCACCAATCAGCACTCTGTATCTAGCTCAGGGATTGTAAATGCATCAATCAGCACTCTGTCAAAACGGACCAATCAGCGCTCTGTAAAATGGACCAATCAGCAGGAGGTGGGTGGGGGTCAGATAAGGGAACAAAAGCAGGCTGCCTGAGCCCACCAGCGGCAACCAGCTCCAGTCCACTTTTACCTGTGGAAGCTTTATTCTTTTGTTCTTTGCAATAAATCTTGTTGCGGATTGGTCCACGCCACTTCTATGAGCTGTAACACTCACTGCAAAGGTCTGCAGCTTCACTCCTGAAGCCAGCAAGACCACCAACCCACCGGGAAGAACGAAAAACTCCAGACGCACTGTGTTTAAGAGTTGTAGTAACACTCACTGTGAAGGTCTGCAGCTGCATTCCTGAAGCTAGCGAGACCACGAACTCACCTAGAATGAAGAAACTGCGGACACACCACCATCTTAAAGAACTGTAACACTGCGAGGGTCTGCGACTTCATTCTTGAAGTCAGCGAGACCAAGAACTCACGAATTCTGGACACAGTCCAACCCTTTTATGTGACAGAGGGGAAAACTGAAGCTTAGAGAGGTTGAATGCCTCACTTGTTACTTGGTGAATTCGTGCCAGAACTGGGAATGAGAGCCCAGTTTTCCCTGATGCCACAGAGCACCTCTGGGAGGAGAAAAGACCTAGCTGGGTCTCACGTGAGAGCCTTGGCTTCTGTAGCCTTCCACACTGCAGTTAAGTATGAGAGTGAGTGGGGAAGAACTGCCAGAGGAGGCTGAGATACCCTCAGTAGGACTGAAGGTTACAACTGGGCTTCATACTGTCAAATGTAAAAACCCACAGCCAGGGAGCAGAAGGCTCTGTCTGGAAAATGGCTACAGTAGGCAAATTTCACGCTTTTGTATGAATGCAATCGTTGTCTAGTGACAAAATTATTAATGCCATAGGCTTTTCCCTCTGTGTTTGTCAGTCCTAGAAAGCCCCGCAGGACGAAATACTGACGTTAGTTTCATCTTCTCCATTTGGTCTACCTAAAATGTTTGCGCGCTCTCTCTGTACATCTTATTACAGCATAACGCAGCATGGAGTGGTGGAAGGAATTATGATTGAATCCAAGAATAGTGGGGAGAAGTTTAGAGACAAACTACTTAGGTTTGAGACACAGTTCTGCCACTGCCTGGCTGTGTTAACTTGGATGAGTCATTACCGTCTCTGAGCTTCTGTTTCCTTCTCTGGAAAATGGGATAATAATGGAACACATTGTGAGGATTAAATGAAATAGTATGTGTGAAGTTCTTGGCAAGGTGATAGGACATAATACATTTTCTGTGAATGTTAACCACAGAAAAAAATGTTGCTGTGATAAATGGGGAAAGTGACTTCCTATCTTTGGAGCTTAGATTTATCAAATGTAAATACAATAGTTGTAATAAAGACTCTTCCTGCTTGAATAGTCTATGATTCAGTCTTGCCTTGTACCCCATCGGAAATAACCCCTCCCTCACTTACTCCTTATTGCCCTGCATTTGGGCCTCTCTTGTGATGTCTGCTGCTCTGATTATAATTATTTTCATCTGTACCCACTTGAGGGCATGTTTATCTCAGCGACTTGTTCATAGTAAATGCTCAATAAATATCCATTGAGTGGATGGATAATTGTTAATCTTCTGGTCCCATGCAGCTCAGAGTGAGTAGCTGTGTTGAGCCTTTTAAAAAACCTTTAACTGCTGGGCGTGGTGGCTCATGCCTGTAATACCAGCGCTTTGGGAGGCTGAGGTGGGTGGATTACTTGAGCCAGGAGTTCAAGACCAGCCTGGGTAACATGCGGAAACCCCATCTCTACTAAAAATATAAAAAATTAGCCGGGTGTGGTGACGGGCACTTGTAGTCCAGTTACTTGGGAGGCTAAGGTGAGAGGACGGCTTGAGCCTGGGAGGTGGGGATTGTAGTGAGCCAAAATCACACCAATGCACTCCAGCTTGAGTAACTGGAGGAGACCCTGTCTCAAAATAAATAAGTAGCCTTATATTATGAAAACATTTCAAGATGTGTATATATAAAAGAAGATAGAATAATAAAGTGTACTGGCATGCATTTATCATTCTGCAACATTAATTGCCAATTTATGACTAATCTTGTTTAATTTATTCCTCACACTCCATCTCCTCCCCTCAAATTTTTCGAAGAAAATTGCAGACATAATATAAATTTATCTAAAAATCTTTGAGTGCACCTCTAAAAGAAAGGAGGCTTTCTTTTTAGACATATCCACATGGCTTTAAAGAACTCAATAATTTCTTAATATCATTAAATATCCAGTCAGTGTTCACATTTCATTTATCTGAATCAGGACTCAAATAAAGTACATCCATTGTATTGCATTTGTTTGATATGTCTCTTAAGTCTCTTTTGCATTGCTTTTTTCTCCCTTCAGTTCTGTCAGTTTTTTAGTGATGTATTTTGGGGCTCTGTTGTTAGGTGTATATATTTCTATAATTGTTATATATTCTAGATGGGTGACCTAAAAATTATAAAATGTCTTTCTCTGTCTCTAGTAACAATTGTTTTCCACTGATCTAGTTTGTGTAATATAGTATAACTATTCCAGCTCTCTTTTGATTACTATTTGCATAGTATATATATCTTTTCCAGTCTTTTTACTTGTGTTTTTGTATCTCACATGTGTCTCCTATAGGCAGCATATGGTTGGATCATTAAAAAAATCTATTCTGCGAATCTCTGCTTTTATTTTTAGAGATGGGGTCTTGCTGTGTTGCCAGGCTAGAGTGCAGTGGTTACTCCAGGGTACAGTCACTATGCACTATGCACTATATTGCTGAACCCCTGGGCTAAATCGTTCTTCCTGTCTCAGCCTCCCAAGTAGCTGGGACTGCAGGTGCACCCTACTGTTCCTGGCTCTGCTTTTTAATTAGAGTGCTTGATCCATTTCCATTAAATGTAATTACTGAGAAGGTAGATTTGTATCTGCAATTTTCCTATTTGTTTTCAATATATTTACATGCTTTTGTTCTTCTGTCCCTCAATTACTGCCTTCTTTAGTGTTACATATAGATTTTTTTAAATACCATTTAAATTACCGTGTTGTTTCTTTGATTATATTTTTGAATTTTTTGATGGTTTCTCTGGAGGTTACAATTAACATCTTAATTTATGACAATCTAGCTTGGATTAATACAAACTTAAATTTAATAATGTACAAAACTTTGTTCTTGCATAGCTCCATTCCCTTTCTCCTGGAAGG
Organism: Macaca fascicularis; assembly: GCF_037993035.2. Lineage (NCBI taxonomy): Eukaryota > Metazoa > Chordata > Mammalia > Primates > Cercopithecidae > Macaca > Macaca fascicularis. The sequence goes on from NC_088380.1 coordinate 161,838,345, forward strand.
GTTTGATTCCAGGCTCATTTACATGGTTGTTGGCAAAATTCAAGTTACTGAGGGCTGTTGGACTGAAAACCCCATTTCCTCACTGACTGTTAGTTGAAGACTGCCTCAGTCTCTTGCCTTGTGGGCTTCTCGGGCATGTGGCATCTTTCTTCATCAAAGCCAACAAGAGAGTTTGCTAGCAAGACAGAAATCACCATCTTTTGTGATCTAATCAATCATGGAAGTGAAATCCCATCATCTTTGTCATATTCTTTTGGTCAGAAGCATGTCACTAGGCAAAGTCCACACTCAAGGGAAGGGATAATTACACAAAAGTGTAAATGCTAGTGAAGGACGTAAAAGTATTTTACCACAAAATATTTTTCTTTGACTTATTCTGAAGTGGACCTGCAAAGCTGTCTTTTGTGGGGGGAATTTGCATCTGTGGATCTGTAGAGACTCTGTATTAAGGTAGCCTGCCCCACCCTGGTCCAGATCTAGGAAAGATTAACTGAGAGTCTGATACCTTTAGAATTGTGAAAATAAACATTTACCATCTATTCTGTCTGAGGTTTCACCTACATAACAAGACCACTTTTGCCAGCCAAGCCTCCTCTTCTCCCCATTCCATAATCTATCTTGCCACTAAAACTTGATTCATGAACATAACTTATTTTTGGCTATCGTCTGAACCTGCATTCTTTCTGTGACCTCAAGATGGTATACAAGCTTCTGTACCTCATTGATGGATTGGGTCTTTGTTTCAAAGCCTCCCATGTATGCATATTACATAAATTTGTATGCCTTTCTTTCCTATTAATCTGTCTCATGTCAATAATTTTTGAACTTCCACACTAGAAAATGGGAAACATTGGGGGCCATCTTATAAGTCTGCCTACCACAGAGGATATGATATGTGTATATGCATGCATGAGTATTGAATACCTATAATGTGTTATGCACTTGTATTAATCTGTTCTCATGCTGCTAATAAAAACATACCTGAAACTGGGTAATTTATAAAGGAAAGAGGGTTAATTGACTCACAGTTCCACATGGCTGGGGAGGCCTCGTAATCATGGTGGAAGGCAAATGAGGAGCAAAGTTACATCTTACATGGCAGCAGGCGAGAGAGCTTGTGCAGGGGAACTTCTCTTTATGAAACCATCAGATCTCATGAGACTTATTCACTATCACAAGAACAGCACAGGAAAGACCCGCCCCTATGATTCAATTATCTCTCACTTGGTCCCTTCTATAACACATAGGAATTGTGGGAGCTACAATTCAAGATGAGATTTGGGTGGGGACACGGCCAAACCATATCAGCACTATTCTAGGCACTGGGGATACAGCAGAGGGAAAACAGACAAAAATGCCTGCTCTGAAGGAGCTTACATTGTATTTTCTCTGTATGACAAGGACAGAGAGGCTCCAGCTGACAGCTGAGTTACAATTGGTTTATAAACAAAAAATAAAATTCTAAACCCCCAGCTGACTGAATGGACCCCCACTCTTCACCAAGGGCATTCCAAAGTAAACTTGAAAAACTAGTTCACGCCATGACGGGAAGTGGGGGTAGAGCATGCCTCATTATACCCTCTTCCCTTTGGAATTCAGGCACAAGTGACCAGCATTAACACTGAAAGATAAATCTTAGGACTGACAAAACAGACTCTTTGTAGCAATAAGGTACCAAATTCCAACCTGACTGTAGTATAGCATCACATGTCAAATAGCAGGCACTGAAAGGAATTGAAGAGTTTTACCCCAAAATGTATTTCTTTGACATATTTTGAAATAGCCCTGCAAAGCTCTCTCTTGTGGGGAAATCAACATTCTGTAGAGAATCCCTTTCCCTTTCCAGGTCTTCTCTCTGATCCAGGAGAGAATGAACTAAGAGTCTGGCACCTTTTTAGGTCTGATAAGAGCTCTAAAGCTGGCTACCTGGAGACTTCATCTACACAATAAGAATCTTGGTCTCCACAACCCCTTATCTAAACCCAGACACTCCTTTCTATTGATTCCAGGTCTTTAGATAATAAGTTAACCCTTTCAATCAGTTGCCACAATCAGTTGCCAATCAGAAAACTTCTGAATCTAAATATGACCTGAAAACTGCTCCCTCACCCCTACTTCGCATTGTCCCACCTTTCTGGACCAAACCAATGTGCACCTTACACATAGTGATTGAGGTCTGCCTGTAACTTCTGTCCCCCCTAAAATGTATAAAATCAATTTGTAACCCAATCACCTTGGGTTCTCAGGATCTCCTAGGGCTATATTACAGGTCATGATCCTCACATTTGTCTAAGAATAAATCTCTTTACATATTTTATGGATTTTGACTCTCTTTGTTGATAGGTCCTAAGTTATTGGTTGTTCTCTTCTGCAACTGGAAACATATCTGATCTTATGTGGGATAAAAGAATATCTTTCAATTTCTGAGATGTAAGAAGATTTCTTTTCTCACAGAGGACTAGGTGTTTATGTGTTTTTCTCGTTCTGCTGAGAATTTTGAGAATTCAGGAAGGACAAGGGAAAAGGAGCTCACCCTGCAACTTGTGTGAGGGCAAAGCAAGAAACAAGGAAGAATGTGAATGATTTTTTCCAGCAGAAAGGATGAAGAGACAGAAAAGGCTTCAAAGTTGTGATCCCAAATTTATCATGATCCCAAATTTATCACACAGTTCCATTCTCTAGGCCTTTAAGAGAAACATTTCCTATTGCTGTTTAGAGAAGCATTCGAAGCCTAAATTCTGATACCACTTCCCACTCCCCAATTCCCTCAGCACATCTCAGATCTCTGTTTTTAAAAATCTCTAGTTGATGGGATATGGGTTTGTTGGTACATTTGTTTCAGAGCCCAGTGTCCTTGCTGGGCTGGGTGGCAGCCGAGGCCTTCAGGGACTAAACTTCTTGTCTTAAGATCCTGAACATGGTCTAGAAAGTCTGCAACTGGGTTGGGAGATAATTCGTGGGTGGGGTGGGGGAGGTGAGGAAACAGAGTTCCAGCTAGATTGGGCTTGATGCTGGCAAATTATGAAGACATTCTGGTGGCTCTGCCATTATTTTTCCTCACTACCAGTTCTATCTTCCCAAACAGAAGCCGAAGGAAGCCAGATAGTAGCTAAGAGCGTGGGATTTGGGAAGTGACATTTCTGCCATTTGCTAATTATGTGAACCAGGACTGGCTCTGTGAACCAGCTTTACCTTTTGGAACCTCAGTTTTGCCTTTTATAAAATGGAGACCGTTATTCCTGCCAAACAGGGTTCTTTAAAAATCATGTGCAAACACGTGTAGTGTAGTGCCTGGCACATAAAAAAAAAAGCTCAATAAGTGGTGTCTGTTTCTAGGCAGGGCATATTTGGCAATCCTAACTTTACAGATGAGGAAGCTGAGCTGCCTGTGGTTTGAATGGGTCTGGGAACTCTGCTTCCCCAGTTCTCTCTTGCTGGAATGCCTACGACTTTTAGAATCCTGTTCCTCCTCAGGCTCTTCAGTCTTGAAGCCCTGGCAGGCCTTTGAGTGCTTTGTTTGCCCTGAGGAGGCAGGGGGCTGCTGGCAGGAACCATTCACAGCTCTGTCCACCTGAGCCAGAGTTGCTCCCTGCTCTCCTGCACCTGGCAGGGAGCAGGCTGGGACAAAACTGAAAGGGAACTTGAATAGGGATCCTGAAGAGGCACCCAGTGGGTAAGTGCTGACCTGCTGGTGAGGAACGTTTAAGGTGATTCTCTGACATTACCTTAAGAGCATTCTTAGACAATCCAAGGTGGGCACATTTTCTAAAAGGCAGAGAGAAATGCATTCCTGCTGTGCTCAGGAGACCAAATTTGAAGGCTCTTGTCCAATTAAAGTATTATCAAGAACAATTACTTCTCAAGATGATTTCTAAAGAAGTAGATGTTGATTCCTCCCCTCCCCCCCTACTTTTAGGAATGGAGAGGAGCTGAAAAGCCAGTGCCTGGCAGAAAACAACAGGATGTCTGAGGGTGTGCTGATATAGCCAGGCCTGAATTCTGTGTGAGAGAGTGTGAGTGAGTGTGAGTGTGAGTGTGTGTGTCTGTATTTTCCCTCACTGTTACCATGATGCTAGATCTTTTCCACTCTCTTACCTTTTAGTGGTTCTGAGGGGTTAGGTTACATATGTTTGAATCCTGTGTGTTCTTGAGGAAATATAGATAATAGTACCTGCCTCACAGGGTTGTTGTGAGAGAAGATGCACGAAAAGCACTTAGCAGGGTGCCTGGCACATAGTAAGTGTTCAATAAATTATATACGTTTTTCTACAACTTTTCTTTCTGTGTGTGCGTTTCTTTATATTATGGTAGGTATAGTTGTCCTAGTTGCAGGTAACACCAGTAGTTGCAGGTAAACTCTATGGTTTCTTCAGCACCAGGGGCAGCACCTGGCTCAGAGACAGTGCTCAATAAACAGCCAATGACTGAAAAAGTGAGTGAAACCACTAGCTTAAATAGAAATTGGAAAATAAATGTCACATAAAACCTGTATTAGTCTATTCTCACACTACTATAAAGATACAACCTGATATTGGGTAATTTATAAACAAAAGAGGTTTAATTGACAGTTCTACATGACTGGGGAGGCCTCAGGAAACTTACAATCATGGCGGAAGGCAAAAGAGAAGCAAGGCATTTCCTAGTGGTGGCAGGAGAGAGAGAGCAGCGAAGCCCAGACACTTATCAAACAACCAGATCTTGTAAGAACTCATTCATTGTCATGAGAACAGCAAGAGGGAATTCTGCCCTCATGATCCAGTCATCTCCCATCAGGTCCTTCCCTTGACATGTGGAGATTACACTTTGAGATGAGGTTTGGGTGGGGACACAGAGCCAAATCCTATAAGAACCCAAGGGTGGGTAGAAGGAAGGCTCCAAGAAAGGTCTCAGGAAGAAATGTAATCAGCGTCTGGAATGCCACGAGGACATACTTACCTTCTCTCTCCACCAATTCACAGTTACTTTGTTCTTTTTTCTCTGTAGTTTCCTCTGTTCTTCAGACTATCTGGTGAATTCTGTCCACCTCACAGTTATTAGTCCAGCCAATTTCAAATACTGATTGGATGTCTCTGAATCCCAATTTCAAATTTCCAGGAGTAAATCTGATTGGCTGAGCTTGCGTCAGGTATCCATTCCTTGTCTAATCAGAAATGGTAGGGAGTAGGGTCACATAGTGGCTCCCTGTCTCTCCTGTGGATGAGGGGGTGCGGGTTTCTACAGAAAGGGCTTGTGAGCCACCAGACATGCATTTCAGTGGCTGCCTTGTCCAGCTGAGTCTGTGGAAGAAGGGATGGGTGGGATCTGCAGAAGGGATGGCTGGGAAGAAATGTGTATGTAGAAATTACAGAACTAATAGATTCCCTGATCCTGTTCACACGGATAATATTGGAGTAGGATTTGAGGGATTTTTAGAAAATTCTTTCCAATGAGGCCTGAAAGTTTTCATCAGTCAGGTAACATTTTCCACTCTAATGGGAATAATGAGTGTTAATAATAAATGTAAGACCCCTATATCTTGAGCAAGGTATCATTGCACTCTTTCATGTAAGAGATTTGTGAGCTTACCCCGGGAGAACGAGTTACATATGCAAATCCTTGTCTTAGTCTAGAGTTCCCACTGGTCCTCTCTGTTGAGCTGTATGTCTCCCCAGCCTAGAGGTTCTCAGATTGGTCTTCCATCGACACTGTTAACACTGTTACCTAGGAACTTGTTAGAAATGCAAATTCATGGGGCCTACCCCAGATAATCAGAATCAGATGCTCTGTGGGGTTGGGCCCAGCAGGTTATTTCAAAAAGCCCTCCCAGTGATTCTGATGCACTTTAAAGCTGGGAAAACCACTGCCTTTTTCTGTTTTTAAGAGAGGCTTGCCCCTTGGTTCAAGGGTTCAAAGGATATATGTCTGTGAAGACTTCTCTGAGCAAGGTCTTTGAGATTAAGCCCTAAGGAGGCTTTGAGTGATACTGCCATGAGCTCCAACCATTGCTTCTTTCAGCCTTGGGAAAAGTTATAATTCCTTAAGGATGTTGACTTGAACATTCCTTACAGAAGCTGAGCTATAGAAGGTGACACTGCTCTCTGTCTTTCATCCTTTAGAGGATAAGTGATGTCAGCTTGAGGCTCATGCTTGGACAATTGACGTTTCCCACCTTAAGGTGGAGGGTGGGTAGCAAAGCACTCTGAATTGAATTACAATGGACCAATGTCAAATTTCAGTCTTAAGTTGTAAGTGGAAGAAAGGAAGGATGATTGATTCAGAATCTGCTGTTCCTTTGCATTCATTTCCACAATGGCCCCCTGAGGTAGATACAATTATCCTTAAAGAAAAGTGAAATAGTTTGACCAATATTAGTGAGTGGTAGAGTGGAGATTCAGGCCCAGACAATCATATACCAAGAACCAAACCTGTACTCACCAGGCTACAGTGTTGCCTGTGGTGCATTAGGATCCTCTTTTTTTCCTTATGTTTTTCCTTCTTTCTATCCCAGCATTGCACCCTAGTCTGTCCTGCACTGCATTTCCTCACCACAGGGAGGCTGGAACTTCTAGGCTTTTTGTCCTTTCACTGACTGACTTTGGTGGAGTTTGAAGGAAACAGGGATTTACAACTTTCCACAGCCCCATCCAGATTAGAAAGATTCCCCATGATATAGGGAGGAGAGCACAGGTGGAGAGGATGAGAGCCGTGAAGTTTGTGGATCTGCAGAGTGAGGTCCTACTCACTCTGCCCCCTGGCGAACAGCAAGAGAAAAATGTGACTCAGCCAGTTTTATTGGAGGGAGACAGAAATGGCTTTGAAGGGAGTTCTTGTCTCAGAAGCAAGACTGGTTGCTGGGCCTGAAAGTGTTGAGTGGAAAGGCTGTTATGATCTGAATGTGTCCCTTCTAAAATGTAGGTGTTACCAGTGTGATTGTATTAAGAGGTGGGGCCTGTAAGAGGTGCTTAGGCCATGGGAGCTGCTCCCTCATTAGCAGGATTAAGACCCTTTTAAGAGAAGCTGCATGGAGCAATCAGCAGCTTGCCCTACTGCCTTCTGCTGTGTGGAGATGCAACAAGAAGGCTCTTACCAGACCAAATGCTGGCACCTTGATCTTGGACTTTCCAGCCTCCAGAATCATGAGAAATGAATTTCTGTTCTTTATCAATTACCCTGTCTGTGGTATTCTGTTATAGCAGCACAAACAGACTAAGATAGAGCTAACCCACAGGAAAAGAGTAGCAAGAGAAAAATGTGGTGTAGTCAGTCTCATTGGAGGGAGGCAGAGAGGGTTTTGCAGGAACTTCTTGACTCCAAAGCAAGGGATGTTTGCTAGGCCTAAGAGAGCTGAGTGTGAAAGCTTACAAAGGCTCTCTCCTTGACCTAACTATAGTCAGGCCCCTCTAAGCCCTCCAGGTCCTGACCTTGGACTTTGTCCTGGCCCTCTCAGTCGAGTTTTAGGAAAAATACTTCTGAGTCAGTTTAACAAAAATCCCCTACCCTGTATCTGACTACTGTCAATATCTGATCAAATTTCTCATTCCCTACCCTTGATATCCTCTCACCCTGGCCTGCCTTCAGCAAGAATCCTGTTGAGTTGGTCTAGCAAGAATCCCCCTAGCCTTAATGTTTCCTCTTAGTAATTTTCCATTCACTGATTCCTGCTCTGCTCCTCGGCTACAAATCTCCACATGTCCTTGTTGTGTTTGGAGTTAAGACCAATCCCTCTAGCCTACTGCAAGACCCCATTGTAGTAGTCCTCCTGAATAAAGTGTGTTTTACTGTCTTTAACAACTGTCTGGACAATTTTTCTTTACCAAGGTACAGGGGCATCTTAGCAGTAGTTTGTAGAGACCTAAATCCCCACTATTAGCCCATTGGCTCTCAGAGACCTCTCCTCTGCTAGACTTTAACACAATTCGGGTGTTATTTGTGTAAAAGTGTATATGGGGTAGTGGTGGGGATGCAGTAAGGGGTACTATATTGATTGAAAATAAGTTTCTGCCATCTGGGCAGAATAAGAGCTCAAAACAGAAGTTTAGCTAAGTTACAAAAGATAGGATAAATTGTGTTTTTTGCACAACTGTGTGAACTGAAAATCATATCCTCTGCACATGTTTAACTCATGTTTTCCTCTCAGCAGCTCTGTGAGGTAAGTGAGGCTCCCTAGGACTCCTCTTTGTCACTAGCCATGGCATTTTGCAACATTTAGCTATGACATCCATCACATCCACCCTCCTTTAGCAAAAGAAAAAAAAAAAAAGAAAGTAGAAAGTGCTACGAATGGTTTGATGTCTCAGATTCACCTGTGTTTGCCACTAGGTGGGGTTGTAAATTGCAGAATGCCTGGGGTCTTGTTGGGACACGTTTGGAGATTATAGGATGAGCAGATTAAAACGACAAGAAGTGAAGGGTGACTAACTCTTGCTTTGTGCTCAGAAATAGCACTCTCTTCTTGCCCTGTGATAGCATTTAATACTCCTTATTTTGCTAAATTGGGTTTTCAAAATGGCATATGCAATGTTGCCTACAAATAGTTTAGAAGTTTATCAATGAAAACCATCCCCATTCCACTCCTCAGAGATATTCACTGGTAACAGTTTGGTGTGTATCTTTCCTGATATTTTTTCCTTTACCTTTAAGTGGATATACCCTTACATGTACATATGTGCCTATATAGGTATATCCATGTATACTCATACATAAATATTTATAGCACATACATTGTATTCCAACTTGTTTGTTATCATTTAGCATATCATTTTCCCAAGTTAGTACATTTTAAAAATAAACATTTTCCAAAGTTAGTATAGATAACTCTATCTTCTATATTGACTGCATAGAATTCTGTGGTATGAATGTACCACAAATTTTTAAACCATACTCCTCTGACTGGGCATTTAGATTTTTTTTCTCTCTCCTATCCTTCCTCCCTCCTGTTTAAAAAAATTAATTGGGAGGCCATTAGGCTGAGACAACTTCAACACCTTAGGTTTCTCAGAAGGCAAACCAAACCCTTATAAACAGTAAAATGAAACTTAAGCTTAAACAATCAGAAATTGCCAGCTAACCTCTAACTAGAGACTTTCCACTTTAAACAATCAAATATTTTCTCTGTCTTGTTTCCTCAAACACCTTATAAAAATTTTCTTTCCCACTCCCTTGGTGGAGACATGAACTGCTTATGGTCTGGTGCTGCCCAGTTCATGAATGGTTAAATGCTCAAATAAACTCCATCTTTTAATACCTCTTTTCCTTCTGTCCTTCCTTCCTTCCTTCCTTCCTTCCTTCCTTCCTTCCTTCCTTCCTTCTTCCTTCCTTCCTTCCTTCCTGCTATTTTTCTTGTTGCTATTATAAATGATGTTGCAATGAATATTTTTTTACTCATAACTTTATGCCTTGTTTTAATATCTACTTTTTTTTAGGTTGTTTTGTTTTACTTTTGCATCTGCTGGATCCTAAGTTATACACATTTACAATTTTGATAGCCACTGCCAAATTACCTTTCAAAAAGACTGTATTATTTTTAACTCCCACCAACAGAGTTACAAATAGCAATGTTTCTGAATTCTGCATTGTACTTCCCTACTTAATGACCACATTATCCTGCCAGACTGTAAGACTCCCTGAGGGTAGGAATCTGCCTGCCTTTCCTCAGCTGTGTCCTCAGCATTTAGCACAGTGCCTGGCCCACTACAGGTGCTCAGTAAGTATTTGTTGAGTGAAACAAAAGGTGCAGAGTGAACTCTCGCCAAAGGCTTCTTCTTAGAAGGTTGCCTGGGAAAATTTTAAAACAAGAACTTCTAATTCACAAGAAAAAAAATTAAGCTTGGAGGATGATAATTTTCTAAACTCACTTTTGTAGACTAAAAATAAAATCCTAAGTCCTCCACTGACTGAACAGACCCCCTTCTGGCTAAGGGGATCCTAGAGAAACTTTAAACATGAAATTCCCAGTCATGACAGGTAGGTCAGACATACCTTGTTATAGCCCCTGCCTTTTGGAGTTTAGGCACAACTGACCAGAATTAATTTTTTTTTCTTTTTCTTTTTTATTTTTTGAGATGGAGTTTTGCTCTTGTTGCCCAGGCTGGAGTGCAATGGCGGGATCTCGGTTCACCGCAACCTCCGCCTCCCAAGTTCAAGTGATCCTCCTGCCTCAGACTCTCGAGTAGCTGGGATTACAGGCATGCGCCATCACACCTGGCTACTCTTGTATTTTTAGTAGAGACGGGGTTTCTCCATGTTGGTCAGGCTGGTCTCGATCTCCCGACCTCAGGTGATCTGCCCACCTCGGCCTCCCAAAGCTCTGGGATTATAGGCGTGAGCCACTGTGCCCAGCCAGCATTAATCCTAAGGCCAATAAAATGGACTCTTTATGACAATAAGATACCAAATTATAATCAGGATCTAAGACCATCCAGACAATGGTTAAGTCACACGCTACTACAGGTCTCTCTGACTCAGTGTGTTGGTTAATAGACTTCCTTATTATAACCTAAAACATTCCTTTCTGTTGACTTCAAATTTTTAGACAAAGTTTTACTCCTTTAACCAACTGCAAATTAAAGAATCTCTGAATCCACATACAACCTATAACACTGCCTCCCCTTCAGGATATCCCACTTTTCCAGGCTGAACCAAGGTGTACCTTTCGTTTATTGATTTATGTCTTTACCTATAACTTCTGTCTATCTAAAGTGTATAAAACCAAACTGTAATCCAATAGCTATGGGCACACTTTCTCAGGACCTCTTGAGAGTGTGTTCCCTGGGCCATGTCACTCATATTGGTTCAGAATAAACCTCTTTGAAATATTTTACAGAGGCTGGTCATGATGGCTCATGCCTGTAATCCTAGCACCTTGGGATGCCGACGTGGGTGGATCGCTTGAGCTCAGGAGCTCAATACCACCCTGGACAACGTGGTGAAACCCCGTCTCTACAAAAAATACAAAATTCAGTTTTGTTTGGTGGTGCATGCCTGTAATCCTGCCACTTGGGAGGCTGAGGCAGGAGGATCGCTCGTGCCAGGAAGTTGAGGTTGCAGTGAGTCATGATCATGCCACTGTACTCTAGCCTGGGTGACACAGCGAGACCTTGTCTCAAAGTTTTTTTTTTTTTTTTTTTTTTTTTTTTTTTTTTTTTTAAGAGAGTCTTGTTTTTCCATTAGTACTTGGGACAGTGAAGCTAAAAGAAGTCTGTTTTTTTTTTTCCTCCAAATTTTCATATGTTTCTTTGGCTTGAGAGTAATACAAACAGGAAGAAGAAACTTTAGCTTCTGCAGGTGTGCTCAAGTTGGATATTTGCACATAAATGTAGACAATCGTCTCCTCTGGGAAGCTGGATATCCACACTGTGGATCCCCAGGCAATTTCTTTCTAAGTCTGTGACCTTGATCAATTGTCCTACTAAGTGTAAGGTACACTGCCAATATGTGACTTAGTCTCTTTGGCTGAGAGGCAATGTGTGGGTCTAGTTTGTGGCACAGAGGGCCTGGCTTAAGTGCTGCCTTTTTGCTCTGTGACCTTGGGCAAGTCACTTTGCCTCTCAGGGCCCTCACTTCCAGAATGGAGACAGTCATTTCTGCAGTGCCTGCCTCTTGGCCAGTTGTGACGCCCAGAAGCAGGCTGTAAATTGTAGTGTGCTATGCAAATGTGAAACATTAGAAGCAGAGTAGTTTGTTGGCATCTTGACAAGATGTTGTAGGGGAGGAAAAATAATTTTCTTTCTACCTTCCATTGTTTTTAGTTGGGATTTCCTGTAAAAAAAGACAGATACAAGAGAAAAATGAAGAGAAGTCTAATAACATGCATACCTCCTCCATACAGGGGAGATACTCAGGACATCTTAGAGCAAAATCTCAAGAGTAGATCTCAAAGAATTGTCTGAGGGTTCAGGCTTAAATACCATCATATCTCCCCACTCATCTGCTGGCCCTCCAACAAAGAAAGAAGGGTATGGGAAAGGCCAGGAAAAGCACTGTTAACAAGGGCAAGGTTTATTATACAGATTTAAGTGACCCTTCCCCATTGATAAGAGAATCTAGTGATTTAGTAATCTCTCTATTCCTGGGGCAGAGAGGGAGATACCCTTACAATAAAGATCTCCTTTATAGATGTAAATTTCTCTTAAAAAAGGATAACTTCTCTTGCTTGCAGAACTTCTCCTATGCCTGCTTTCCCCACAAATAATCAGTTCAAAATAATCCTTATGTTACACAGGCATATTTTGGGTTGATATATTCTGGTCATATTTTGGGGTGCTGTGTCCTGATCCCCTTCAACATAAACAAGGGAGAAGATCAGTGGGAAAATCAAGAGTCATGCTACAGGGAAACAGTGCTTGAGGGGCCACTCTGCAGAAAATGTTAAGTGACAAGAGGAGAAGAGGATGGAGGACGGGCAGGCACTGAGGACTGACGTGGAAGAGAGAGGAATGCAGCCAAGCCTTCCAGGGACAAGAAGGACTTGGCTCTATTGCCTCTGTGAAGCAGGGACCTGTCTTCTTGGGGCTGAATTGTTTTATTTGGTGTGTTGTTAACCTTTGCTCAGCCGTAGGCTGTGGTTAACTTGGGGTCATAGGCAGGGGGAGAAGGTCACAGCAAATTTAGTGGGAGGCATTTTGAGTACTTAAAGCCATAAATCCTCATGTACCTCGAGCCTGCTCAGGCTTCCCTAAACCTGGGAATTCAATTTTGTGCAGCGTACACAGTTTGCCAAGCACACTAAGTCATTGGGAGAACAACTTGATGTATTGCTGTGGGGAAAAAAAATTGCTGTGTTCCTTTCTTCATTCAAATTAACACCTTTTCAGACTGGGATGACAGGTGACTGATCACCTGAGAATATACCCTGTCTTCTAGTGATTTGATATCTCTTCTTTCTCTGTTTCCCTATCTGTATTTTCATGCCTTAAAAAGTAAAGAGAAAACATTATTATCATGATTGCTATAGAATCAGTACCTGATTCATAAGCCCCAAGCCTCAGGGCCTGGCATATGGTAGGCATTAATAAATGATGAATGAAAAAATGACTAGATTTGGTTGCTGTCTGCAGACTGCCCTGTTTCCTTCCCAGAGGGTCAGAGGAAGCTTGTGCTTTTTTTTTTTTTTTTTGGTGGGTGGAAGCAGTATGCACTGCTGCAGTGCAGGACATTGTATGTCTGCACTGCTCAGACTCTCCTTGGGTGAGAGACTTATTGTCCTGGCTTCTGAGAATGGTGGTAGCCCCTTGAGGAACTGCCTAAGTTGCAGAGAGCTGCCTCCCCCAAGGTCAGCCTTTTCCTCGGGTGTCCGATGTCCATTGACTCATCCATGCGGGGTTGTAAAGAGCTGGCCTTCTCAGCCCAACCAAGGACAATTCTGAAGGGCTGATCTAGCTCTACATCTCTTTGTGGGGTTGGCTGTCATTGAGCTGCATCACAGCTTCTTCTCTCTCTTCTGTCCCCTCCCTTCCACAGGTGTTGACCCAAGAGCGCTCCTCAGTAAACCTCCTATGAGATAAACTCAGAATGGGCTTCTCAGGGAGCCCAACCTGTGCATTTTATTTTATTTTTAGATCCCACTCTGACTTTCTTCCTCATTGGCAGAAATACCAGCTACCATTTATTGAGTGCTTACGGTCAGCTAGACACTCCACTTGCCTTGTCTCACTTAATCCTCATGACAACCCCAGGAGTGGCCCTGCTAGAATCTGCATGTTACAGGTGAGGGAGTGAGGTTGGGGATTCCGTGACTTATTCATAGACACAAAACCAGTAAGCGTTGGGGCCAGAGTTCGATCCCAGTTGGATTTTAGAGCCCAGGCTCTTAACCACTCTGCCGTTCCTCTAGTACCCCTGCTGGTAACTTTAGAAAAAAATTACCTGTGTTCTACAGAACCTTTGGGGGAATATTTATATGGGCCCACGCTGTGGGGCCTCTGTAGAGTTCACCAAGTACATTAGTGTCTTAAAAGCTCTGAGGTGTCCTACTGTAGGGAAACCCATCAATGTTTTCCAAGCTTATTTGACCCCAAAACCACACGTAGTGGCCCTATTGACATCCTAATGTTCTGTGGAAAAAAAAACTTCAGGAAACACAGGCCTAAATCTTAACAGCTTATTTTACTTTATGCAGAACTGGTAAATGTTTATGGGGTTACCTCCTTTGGTCCTGGCTAATTAGTCTGCTACTCTGAGCAAGTGGTTTCAAATCTGTACAATGGGGATAACATTTTACCTCATGAAGGTCACATAGTAACCAAATGAGGTAACAGATACAAAAATTCCAAAAATCACTGCTAACTGCAGACAAGGAGTTATTAAGCATGCATGTTTTAAGATTTAGAAATGTTAAAGTGCTAATGTGTCAAAAGCCATTTCCCACATAAAACCAGCTTTGAAAAATTTCTGGTGGGAGTCAGTTCTACACATACGTGTGTTAAGGACTGTTTGAAAGAATCATAATTAGAACACATAATGCATTAGAGTTAGGTCACTTTTGCAAAAGGAGATGTTTACTTACCAAATAAATTTTGAGCATGCAAATACTTTCTGAGAATGCTTATGTAAATGTTCTTGGGAATAAAAGTAAATGTAAGTGATGGGCCATATTTTTAAAGAACTTAGTGCTTACAGCATATAGAAGGTAAACACATGCCACACACAACCTGTTTTACCTGGCATGCCCATCTCAGAACTTGCTGGTCAGTCGCTGCACTTTTGCCTGTTGAACTCAGAAATAGGTGCAGAGCTGCAGAATTTTTTATTTTTATTTTTATTTTTGAGATAGGTCTAATTCTGTCGCCCAACCTCTCACTGCAGCTTCGACATCCTGGGCTCAAGCAATCCTCCTATATCAGCCTCCTGAGTAGCTGCGACTATAGTCATGCACCACCATGCCTGGCTATTTTTTTTTTTTTTGAGACAGAGTTTTGTTCTTTTGCCCAGGCTGGAGTGAAGTGGTGTGATCTTAGCTCACTGCAACCTCTGCTCCCCACCGGCTTCAAGTAAATCTCCTGCCTCAGCCTCCCAAATAGCTGGGATTATAGGTGCCTGCCATCATGCCCGGCTAATTTTTGTATATTTAGTAGAGATGGAGTTTTGCCACGTTGACCAGGCTCAGATAAGCTGATAATCCCGGCCTCAGATAATCCACCTGCCTCAGCCTCCCAAAGTGCTAGCATTACAGGCATGAGCCACTGTGCCCAGCCCTGGCTAATTTTTTTATTTGTACTTTTTGTAGAAACCGGATCTCATTATGTTGCCCAGGCTGGTCTCAAGCTCCTGGACTCCAGCATTCCTCTCCGCTTGGCCTCCCAAATTGCTGGGTGGCCATGAGCCACCACGTCCAGCCTACAACTGTAGGATTCTTGTCATAGCACTCTAGGAAGCCACTACTAATTGATCAGAGTCAGCTCATGAGATGAAACCTATTTCTATAGAAACCTGATGTACAGAGTCTAGATGTGCAAACATAAGGAATGTATATCAAGGGAGAATGTGACAAGTGCCAAAAGAATGGTAAAATCAGAGTGCATAATATGGATGATAGGCTAGGGTAGGCAGGGAGGGCTTCCTAGAAGAAGCAGGAGTTAAACTGGGCCCTGAAGGAGGGGAGGACTTGGATGGAGGACTTGGATGGTGGCCAGGATAGAGCAGGATGTTCTAGGACACCCCCCACAAAGGTGAATTAAATCCCAATACCTAAAAGGTAGCCTCTGTCTAAAATCTTTGCTGATGATCTCATCATTGAATGTGGACACTGATGTTTCTTAATCCGAGATTCTAGAAGACTGATACCTTTCAGAGTCTTTTTGACCTTCCAATTGACTGCCAGCATCCAGATTGTGATTTCAGTCTCTTGCCGAGTCAGAAACAGAGAACCCACGATTCCAGGAGCCCATAAATTACTTCTAGTTATTGCAATGACAAAAAGCCTCTCCGAAGGTGACTTGCTCACTCCCTGTTTTATAGCCTCATACATCAAAGAGGAAGATGGAGCGGAGTCAGTTTCTACGACGAGATCCAGGCTTCAGGAGAAACGGGTGGCAACTGTCTGCAAAACTGAGCACTTTCCATCAAAACTTAATTAAATTAGCCTCAATTCCATAAATAATAGGACAAAGTTTTCCTCCCCACACCCCTCCAGACCCCTGTGCCTTCTCCCTGTACCTCTTCAGAAAATAGAGTTCTGAGTGCATTGCACTAGGAGACAGTTTGTAAAAATTAGGCAATGATTAGTTTAATCCAGACTTTGCATTAATATACAGAAACTGAATATGCTGTGGGTTAGCAGGGGGAATGAGTTGCAAGATATGTGAGATGCTCAGTGAGGTGTAGAAGGAAGATAACCGGATGGAATGCCAGGGAGTTGGATTCTTGCCCTCAGTGCCTCTAGGTTGCCAGCTCTGTGACACTGAGCAGGTCTCTTTCCTTTTAGGTTCTCAGTTTCCCCATTCTGGTCATGTTTAAGGCTTTGTATCAGTCAGCACAGCCATCATACTGACTTATATCTCCAAGCTTTACTTCTCATTCATGCCACGTGTCTGCTGTGAATCAGCTGAGAGCTCACTTCCGTGTTCTCTTGCTCTGAGACTCAGGTTGATGGAGCAGCCACCATTTCCATTGCTGCAGGTTGCTGTGGCAGAGGGAAAGAACGTTCTGGAAGGTCTCCCATTGGCAATCAACTGGCCTGGAAGTGACATATGCCATTTCTCCCACAACACATTGGATGTGGCCAATGAGTCCCATGGCCATACCCAATCACAGAGGGCCAGAAAGTGCAATCCTACCATGCTGGCATTTAGTGAATAGCATTTATGAATATCCCAGGTCCCTTTCAACTCCAAAGTTTTATAATTTTCTAGTTTCCATTGAACTCTGAGTTTTTATTTCCACCTCTCACTTTGGTCAGGATTCTTGATGCTAAAGTAGATTGCCTTCATTCACCAAGTGCTGATTGACAATTCTTTAATTTCTTCATGGAGGGGTCAACTATCCCTTCATGGTTCCACTAGCTGTGTGTTCCTGGGCAACTGTTCTGTGACTCAGTTTTCTCATCTGTCCAATAGGAATAATAATGACGGCCAGGCATGGTGGCTCAAGCCTGTAATCCCACCACTTTGGGAGGCCGAGGCGGGCGGATCACGAGGTCAGGAGATCGATACCATCCTGGCTAACATGGTGAAACCCCGTCTCTACTAAAAAATACAAAAAACTAGCCGGGCGAGGTGGCGGGCGCCTGTAGTCTCAGCGACTCAGGAGGCTGAGGCAGGAGAATGGTGTAAACCTAGGAGGTGGAGCTTGCAGTGAGCTGAGATCCGGCCACTGCACTCCAGCCTGGGCGACAGAGTGAGACTCCATCTCAAAAAAAAAAAAAAAAAAAAAGGAATAATAATGACACCTACTTAATAAAGTCGTTGTGAGGATTAAATTAGTCAGTATTTAGAACAGTGTCTGGCATATTTCGAGTACTCAAAAGGTGTTAGATATTGGTGAGGAAGGCAATATAATGTGGAAGCTATGAGTGCCAGCTCTGGAGCTAAACCGCCTGGCTTTGAATCGTGGCTCTACCACTTACAGGCCATGGTACCTGGGGCAGGGTAGTTTTCTTATCTGTAAACTGGGGATAGTAATAGTGTCTATTCTACCTCAGTAGACTGTTATGAGGATTAAGTGAAGTAATACACCCAAATCAGTTAGAACAGTACCTTGCATGTAGTGAAGGCTTGAAATTATTAACCCTAACAATCATTACTGAGTATGTAGCATTTAACACTATTGAGTCCATTCTCTGTTTTTTGAGACTTTTTTTACTCTGGGTTTTTTTTTTTTTTTTTTTGGCCCCATTCTTTCCTGATTGTCCTCCTGCCTTTGTTGCGTTTTGTTTTTGGAGATGCTTCCCTATCCTTTACCGTTCGAGGGTCCCTAGAGTCTCATCCAAGGCTGTCTATGCTCCGTGCGTTCTCTCAATGAGCTTGTTCGTTCTCATGGAATCAGCTTTCACCTACTCACTGGTGGCTTCCAATGATTCACTTTCAAGCTCCACCTTTCTCCATGTCTACTAGATATGTTCATCTAGATATTACATGGTACTCCACATTTCTAGAACTGAACTCTTTTGTTTTTAAATTAAATACTAAAAGATTTGAACTTTTGTTTTAGATTCAGGGATACATGTGAAGGTTTATTATACAGGCAAACTCATGTCATGGGGGTTTGTTGTACAAATCATTTAATCATCAGGTACTAAGCCTAGTACTCAATAATTACTCTTTTCAGATCCTCTCCTTCCTCTCACCCTTCACCCTCTGTTAGGCTCATGTCTGTTGTTCCTGTCTTTGTGTCCACGTGTTCTCATCATTTAGCTCCCACTTATGCGTGAGAACGTGTGATACGTGTTTTTTTTTTTTTCCTGTGTTCATTTGCTAAAAATAATGGCCTCCAGCCCCATCCGTGTTCCTGCAAAAGATATGATCTCATCCTTTTTTATGGTGCCTAGTTTTCCTTGGTGTCTATGTACCACATTTTCTTTATCCAATTTGTCGTTGATGGGCAGTTAAGTTGATTCCATGTCTTTGTTATTGTGAGTAGTGCTGCAATGAACATATATGTGCATGTGTCTTTATGGTACAATTATTTATATCCCTTTGGGTATATACCATGTAATGGGATTGCTGGGTTGAATGGTAGTTCTGTTTTTAGGTCTCTGAGGAAATGCCACACTGCTTTCCACAATGGTTGAGCTAATTTACACTCCGACCAGCAGTATAGAAGCAGAACTAAACTCTTTATCTCCCTCTGTCATTGTCATCGACCAGCCACCACCTTCTTTTCTATTCTTAGCATGATGGCTCAGAGGATGAGCTTTGAAATTACATGTACCTAAGTTGTAACCATTGCCACATACTAGCTATGTGAGCTTGGGCAGGTGACCTAGCCCTTCTGAGCCCTGCTTTCCTAACCTCAGAAATGGAGATAATAATAGTACTTTCCTCATAGAGTTAGTCTGAAGATTGAATGGGACCATTATATAAACCACTATCATAATATCTGGAACATAATATATGCTCAATAAATGTAGCTACTGCTAATATTATCAAAATGATCATGACGATGCTTTCTATAACTCAGGTGCTTTCATCTTATTTAGGCATTTGTTTTCTCCTGCGTGGATTATTGTAGCAGCCTTCTGACTCATTTTACTCCTTGTCTCCTCTGGTCTTGCTCACCTCCACTGACTCTTATTTCCCCCAGAATTATCTTTCTAAACATAGCTTTGATCACATCATTCTGCTACTTAGAACCCTCAAATATCTCCTTGTTGCCTAAAGGATAAAAACCAAATTTATTAGCTTCAGGTGCCCCAACAGTGCTAACTTATAGGAGTGCTCAATAAATATCTATTGATTATTAATTTGCTTACTTACCTGTACTCCACATTGGCACACAGTGACCCATCAGTGTAGGAGGGCTGCAGCTATCCAGTAAGGTTTTGAGCAGGACCCGACGGCACACAAGTCCAGTGGGATGCTTTTCACATTATATTCTATGTAAGCGGCACCCAGAACTCTTTCTGGGGTTGGACAGAGCGACAGCCAGGAAGAGTTGTGGATCCTCATGTTGTCTCCTCTCTTGGGCAAGTCACTGAGTGGTTTTGAGCCTTAGTTGTGCATTGGGGGGTATTAAGACCTGAACTACTTTCCCTTACAGTTGTGGGAGGCTGGTGAAAGTGAACAGGCTTATGACCCGGGAAGTGCCGTCTTTCACAAATACTCCTGCCATTATTGTCACCAGTAGTGACTGTGAACAGTAAAGACCAAGAGGAACCTCATTTCTGGTAGTCAGTTTCTAAGATAAAAGCCCCATTATGAGCAGTGGATATGTGATAAGCCAAAGGAGATTCTTCTTCTTCTTTTTTTTTTTTTTTTTAGAGTCTTGCTCTGTCACCCAGGCTGGAGTGCAGTGGTGCAATCTTGACTCACTGCAACCTCTGCCTCCCAGATTCAGGCAATTCTCCTGCCTCAGCCTCCCAAGTGGCTGGAATTATAAGCATGTGCTACCACACCTGGCTAATTTCTGTATTTTTAGTAGAGACGGGATTTCACCATATTGGCCAGGCTGGTCTTGAACTCCTGACCTCAGGTGATCCACTCGCCTTGGCCTCCTGAAGTGCTAGGATTAAAGGCGTGAGCCACTGCGCCCGGCAAGATTCTTTATTTATAATTTAAACTACCTTTTTTTCTTATTTCAAAGACAATACTCATAATAGCAGGAAATAATAGTTTAGCTAAAAGGGAAAAATAAAAACACCCATAATCCCGCCCACACAGGAGCGACCATTACTAATTCCTTGATGTATTTTCTTCTAGAATCTTTCACAGGTATATGTGGTATATATACCATTTGATAGCTTGCTTTTTTCCCCCACTAATGTACCAGAAACCTCTTTTCACTTTAATAAACACACCTTCACAGTGTGATTATTAATGGCTGCATGTTATTTCAGGGTGAGGATACACCTTAATTTATTGAACCAACACACTCTGGCTGGCATTAAGGTTAATTCTTACTTTTTCCTGTTACAAATGGACTGCAAAGAATATCTTCACAGTTACATCTGTGTGCGTGTCCGTGTTTCCCCCCCCCACCCCGGTTAAATCACAGAAGTGAAATTATAGGGTCAAAGAGTAGGCATATTTTTAAAAAAGACTTTTGCAAAGGACTGCCGATTGCCCTCTGGTAAGAACTGTACGCTCAATTGGATTTTGAAGGTCATTCTACCGAATAGTGGAGGGTGCAAAATACATAAACTTTCAACTTTCAAATGGAATTACTCTCTGCTGGGCTGTAATATGGGTTTAATCAGAAACTTTTTGTAATTCTAGCTGGGGAATCCTGTTCAATGATAGAGGAGAAGGAATGCCATCTTCACAGTTTTTAGGCGATTTTCTTTTCTATGGATCTTTTTAACATCAAAAAATTGGAGTAGTATTTTTATAGAACATAGTTTTATTTTAATTGATTTTAGTAGAGATGGCTACTAGGTGTTTCTCCTCTCCTTCCAAGCATACGAAAAATGACATTGCCCAGTTCTTTGCTGGTAAGTGGGGCTGGAGACAGGGTCTAGCCAATGACCTGTGAACAAAATGACATGGATCGCTTCTAGAATGAAGGACTTAATTGCCGGCATAAGACCCCCTGGAGCTTTCTTCTGCATATTGACTTAGAAGGCCCCGTGCTACAGATGGCCCTCTGCAGGCTGGTGGCGCCTTTGTTAACTTGGACGTCTGAGCATCACCTGGAGAACAGTTGCCCTCAAGAATCATTTGTACCCATAGTGGACTTCGTGAGTGAAAAATAAAATTGTAGTGCTAAGTCACTAAGATGTGTTCTTTTTTTTTTTTTCCACCAAAGTATGATCTAATTTATCTCAGCTAATACAGTGACACAATTTGATTCTAGATGTAAGTTATTAGTCACTTCACAACTGTTTCTTAGAGTGCCTGTTCTGTGCTGGGTACTGTGAAGGACATGAAAAAGTGTAACCTTAATCTCTGCAAAGTATATACAACTTCTCTGGCAATACAGTTCATCTCTATTGTTGAATAATGTGTTTATATATCAAATGTCCTGGATTGACTTAAAGGGACTATGTCATGGCAAACTGGTTCACATATAACAGGAGTAATGAACATCTATAATTCTGTCTACCCATTGCTTGCTCCACCCTTCTCGTCTTCCTTTAGAAAACTGATCTCCTACTCTGTGTGGTTCCGGTGGGGTTACTAGCTATAATGCCTACGTCCCTGGCCATTGAAAAAGGCATATAACTTCCCAGGAAATTTTCGAATTGAAGATTGAGATGGTAGCTTTCTCTTGCCCCTGTGTCAACAAAATGTGAGAAACTCATCCCAGAAGTAATGTCCCTGAGGAGCCTGAGATAATGAGGACAACTTATAGACCAAAGCTGAGATGAACTCTGAGACACTGAATGGTGACCGATTCTAATGCTTCTGAGTGCCTGACTCCTGAGGCTGCTATGTACCTCAAGACATGTAGGTTAATACTTTCCCTGTCTTTCTTTTTGTTCAAACTGGCTTCTGTTTCTTCGAATAGAAAGAATTCTCAGTAGTGTAACAACTATTGTATTTGTTGATAAATAATAACATGGTAATAGCAAGCAAAATAAATAATATCACATACAAATCTCATTTCATCCTTTTAACAATCCCACCACGTTGGTATACCTACTAGTATCACCTCCACTTTACAGAGGAAGAGAATGAGGCTGGCCCAAGACAGGAAATTTACCTAAGGTCATACACTTGTTAAGTGGTAGGATGGAATAAGACTCAGGCAATCTGATTCCCAAGCCCATTGCTGTACAAATGTTTTTTAAAATTTATTTTATTTTTCTAAATTGACACATAATAATTGTACATGTTTATCAGGCGTATGGTGATGTTTCCATACATATCATGTATAGTGTTCACATCAGTGCGTGCAAATCTTAATATCCAGGTTTATAGAAAGCGTTCTCTACCTTTTGTTTCTCTATCTGAAATTTTCTACAAAGGATGACCAAATAATTTATAGTTGCTTTGCAGAAGTGAATACAATTTTTTCTCTTGCAGAAGTGAAATACAAACCCTTAGGTATTTTTTTTTTTTTTTTTTTTACTTTTTAAAGTATCTGAAAAACACTTGGCTATTTGCTGTAATTCTAGAATCTTTGTTTAGAAGTACTGAGTTTGAGAAGGTGAAACATGATAATAAGAACTTTTGATGAATGAATTAATGTTTTCATGCTGGATATAAACTTCATTTTTTTCTGTAGTACATCCCATAATACCCATTTAAATTTTTTATTTTAGATTCAGGGGTACATGTGCAGGTTTACTACATGGGTAGTAAACATGGGTATACTACGTGTATACATGGGTATACTACGTGATGCTGAGGTCTCGGCTTCTAATGATCCCATTGCCCACGTAGTGAACATAGTACCCAATTGGTAGTTTTTCAACTCCTACCCTCCTCCCTCCTCACTTTTGGAATTCCCAGTGTCTATTGTTCCCATTTATTTTTCTTTTTTTTCCTTTTTTTTTTTTTTTTTGAGACAGAGTCTCGCTCTGTCACCCAGGCTGGAGTGCAGTGGTGCAATCTTGGTTCATTGCAACCTCTGCCTCCTGGGTTCAAGCGTGCCTTAGTCTCCCAAGTAGCTGGGATTACAGGCATGCACCACCACATCTGGCTAATTTTTGTATTTTGAGTACACGTGGGGTTTCGCCATGTTGGCCAGGCTGGTCTCAAACTCCTGGGCTCAAGCGATCCGCCTGCGTTGGCCTCCCAAAGTGCTGGGATTACAGGTATGAGCCACTGCGCCTGGTCCCTAGTGTTCCCATCTGTATCTGTGTGTACCCAATGTTTAGCTCCCACTTATAAGTGAGCACATGTGGTATTTGATTTTCTATTCCTGTGTTAATTCACTTAGGATAATGGCCTCCACCTGCATCCTTGTTGCTGCAAAGAACATGGTTTTGTTCTTTCTTGTGGCTGCAGATGTTGTCCATTTAAAAAAATGTAATTGCTTTCTTTCCTTTTGAATATCAGGCCAGGCTGGATAAACCCACGGGTCTTTCTGGTGAGCTGGCCACAAGGGCAAGGGTGTGCCAGCTGCTGAGTGGGCTCTGAGACTTGTGCAGTAGATGAACGTGGCTGCTGTGCCGACCAGCGGAGCATGAAGTGGAGGGGAGGCTGGAGGAAGCAGTCACTCACTCAGGCGCCGGCAGTGTGGGAGCTGAGGTGGCAAGCAGGGTTGTCATTATGTTAATAGCATCCGTGGAGCCAGAGCCAGTGACCCCTTGGGGAAAGCAAGAACTCTTGAAGGTCCATTTGAAGCCTTTGCACCATCAGTTTGAAGGCTCTGACACTTGTACTTGGCACTTCCTAATTGATTTTATTTTTCACTTGCATAGAGAGTATTGCTCCATTAAAGTGCAATGACCTTGCAGACCTAACCGAAGTTTAAGGAGAGGCAGCATATTGGAGGTGGCAGTCTAATGCAGAGGTTTGGACTGTGGACTCCGGAGACAGACTGCTGGGATTAGAATCTCAGCCTTTGGCCTCAATGGTTGTGTGAGTTGGGGTAGGTGCCTTCACCTCTCTGCTTCCTTTTCTTCATCCGGAAAGTGGCAGTGATAGGAGTACTCCCCAATATCTTAGAGGGTTGTCCAAAGTATAAATAAATTAGTGCATGAAGAACACTTTGATAACACTGAACACTCTGTCATGGTTGATCAGCGGTAGAGGAGAAAGCTGTGGAGAGGGCTAACATTTGCATGTCAAATAGAGAAGTCCTGAGTGAGTCTTGATCAAGCCCTCAGCAGTTGGGTGACCTAGGACAAGCCACACGCTCTTTCTGACCTTGAACGAAATGTGACCAACTGAGAAAGCACTGTGAGGGATGTCTGACACATCAGAGGTGCTTAGCGAAGGGTACTTTCTTTCCCACTGGGCTCCAGTCTTCCCATCTGTAAGGTGACGGTGGTTGAGATCTTTTTTGTCTTTAACTGCCTAAGAATTTGGGTCTGATATCAGAGGTACTGATTAAAAGGGGTATTCTTTTTGGGACTGGCCAGGTGAGTCAAAGCCTCAGAGTGAGTAGGATTCCCACAGGGTTAATGGTCATCACCCAAGAGAGTTGCTATCCACTGTCACCCATGGCAGAGGGCAGGGTCCTGAGGGAGTGGGCGCGGGAGGAGGCAGCATAGAGAGGTGGCCGGGATGATGGACTCCAAACCAACTTTGCCACAAATTAGCAGTGGGGCTTTGCTGTTTCCAGCTTTAGTTGATCCAGCTGGAAAATAGGAGGACCCCTCCTGAGGGTTCTAAGGAGTGGACGGTGGTAAGGAATCCAGAGAAGGGGCATGGAGGCAGAGGGGTCTGGGAAATTCAGGAGAAAGTGGGGAGCCAGGGATGGAAGAGTGACTCAAACTTCATCTATCTCATAGTTGAGGCCAGATTTTATCTTTAGATCTGGAACATTTATAATCTTGATGTAATTCAGCATGTGGACTGACCTGAGAGTCGAAACCACTGAAATACTAATGATAGTGAAAACGGCTTATACTATGTGCCAAACACATGGCTCAAGGCATTATCTGCATTATCTCATTTGAGTTTTCTAGTTAATGCTAAGAGGTAACTACTATTACTGGCCCCATTTTACAGATAAAAAAAAAAAAAAAACCCTGAAGCTCAGATAGGTTAAGTAGCTTGCCCACAGTCACTCAGCTTGAAACCTATGAACTAGGAGCTGGAATTCTTTGTTGTTGTTGAACTTTGGGGCTTTTTAGATGCGGTCTTACTCCATCACCCAGGCTGGAGTGCAGTGGTGTGATCTCAGCTCACTGCAGCCTTGACCTCCAGGCTCGAGTGATCCTCCCACCTCAGCCAGAAATTCTGAGCAGCTGGGACTACAGGTGCACACCACCATGCCTGGGTAATTTTTGTAGAGATGAGGTCTTGCTGTGTTGGCCAGGCTGGTCTCAAATTCCTGGGCTTAAACAATCCTCCTGCCTCAGCCTCACAAAGTGCTGGGATTACAGGCGTGAGCCACCGCTCCCTGCTGACTTCTGGGCTTTTAATTTTAGTTAATTAATTTGACAAAAATTGTATTTATCTATAGTGTACAACACGATATTTGGAAATATGTGTACATTGTGGAATGGCTAAGTAGAGCTAATTAGCATATATATAATCTCCTATACTTACATTTTGTGGTGAGGGCCCTCAAAATTCACCCTCAGGGGTTTTCAAGTAGACATTACATTATTATTGACTATAGCCACCATGTTGTACAATTGATATTTTGAGCTCATTCCTCCTGTCTAATTTAAATTTTGTATCCTTTGACCAACATCTCCCCTTTTCACCCTCAGCCCCCGGTAACCTACATTTGACTCTGCTTCTATGAATTTGACTGTTTAGATTATGAACTGGTATTCCAGCCCAGGTAGTTAGATTGGACAGTGTGTATTCTTCACTGAAACAGCTTGTCCTCAGAGGAAGGAGGAACCAGGATTTCTCACTGCCTGTCACAGCGTGCTTAACAATTTCTGCTTTGGGTCACAGTGACCTGTTCCTATCTCAAAGGCTTTGTGTTTGAGGATCTGGTAAAAATATTTGCAAACCAAGAACAAATGTAGTTGTCCTCCCTAAGTATTCAAGTTTTGCTTCCTGGTGTGTGAAATGTAATATGGTCAGGTCAGCCCATTACTTCAGGTCCACAGTAGCTTTTGTGTGAGTAGGTGCCAAGATAGAAACTGCCAGTGTACTTAGATGTGTGGATGAATGAGAGCTAGGGAGAGCTATGAGCATGTTCCTTTGGGAAAGTGCTGCCGGTTCTAAATACAGTCCCCTTGCCCATCCCGGGAGAGCCTGGTGGTCCATATTACAGAAGGGAGAGGAACCTGGAGTTTTGGGAAGAGGGTGGGAGGGGAATTCAGGAAGAGGAGAGAGGCATCAGAAATCCCAGGTAACCTCCAGAATGAGTTTGCCAAGAATCACATGGGAAGACAAGAATGTCTGATGGACATTTTGTCGTGTTTTGTTGTGAGGTAGGTGATGTGAAGTCCTTTTCTGTGTTCTCTACGAAATCAGCAAATGCCACATGGCGCATTGTGGGAGGCAGAATAATGGCGCCCCAAAGACGTCCATGTCCCAATCCCTGGAATCTGTGAATATGCTACTTTACAGGGCAAATGGGACTTCATAGATGTGATTATATTGAGGGTCGTGAGATGAGGAGATTATTCTAGATAATCGGGCAGGCCTAGTGTAATCTCAGGGATCCTTAGAGAGTCAGAGAAGGAGACGTGACACTGGAAGCAGGTCAAAGTGATCTGTGGCCATGGTGAAAGAATGCAGCCAGTGTTTGGAAACTGGGAAAGACAAGAAAACAGATTCTCCCCTAGAGCCCCTGGAAGGAACACGGCCCTGCCAACATCTTGATTTTGGCCCAGTGAGATCCATTTTTGACTTCTGACCTCCAGAACTGTAAAGTAATAAGTGTGTGTGTGTGTGTGTGTGTGGTGTGTGTGTGTGTGGTGTGTGTGTGTGTCTGTAAGACAGGGTCTCACTCTGTTGTATAGGCTGGAGTACAGTGGCGTGATCACAGCTCACTGCAGCCTCGACCTCCCTGGGCTCAGGTGATCCTCCTACCTCAGCCTCCTGAGTAGCTGGGACCACAGGTGCATGCAACCACACCCAGCTAATTTTTGTATATTTTGTAGAGATGGGTTTTACCATATTGCCCAGGCTGGTCTCGAACTTCTGGGCTCAAGTGATTCTCCTGCCTTGGCCTCCCAAAGTGCTGGGATTGCAGGTGTGAGCAACCACGTCTGGCCAAATTTTGTTGTTTTAAGCCACTCAGCTTATGGTGATTTGTTACACATGCAACAGGAAATGAATACACTCGCGTTTGCAGGGAACATGCTGAGTTTCTCACCTTGGCAGCATGTGCTGAGCCCATGTGCAATAATGAAGGAGCCTGGAGGCAGAGAGGGCCCAGTTGTTCAGAACTACAACTGTGGACGTGTCTTAGACTGTTCTTTGCCACTCACACCTCAGATCCCAAATCCCATATCCTTTCAGCACCCCCGTTGCCACCACCTGGATCCATGACAATATCTTCTCTTGCTTTGGATAAAGGCAATTGCCTCCTAACTTGTCCCCTCCTTCTGCTCTTCAGATCTCCCTTCAGTTGCCTCTTGTGTCCTTGTTTAAGTCAGATCATATCACTTCCTGCTCAGAACCCTCCAAAATTCCAAGTCCAGGACCATGACGTACAATGCTGGGCAAGGTCTGGTTCCTGGCTGCCTCCCTGACCTCGTGGCTCTTCCTCCCCTTGTGATTTTCCTTGTGCTTTTCCATCAACACACAGACAGCCTTTGCCCTTGCTTTTCCCTCAGCCTGGATGCTCTTCTCCGAGACATCCTACTGGCTTCACATCCTTAGGTTCTTCCCAAAGTCACCTTCTCAGAGAAGACATTTTCATATTTTACCCCCTCCTCCCAACATTGATATCTCCCATTCTTGTTTTTTTATTCTTCTTAGCACTCACTACTATCTAACACTTAATCAATTTGACTTCTTTATTATATTTAGCATTTATCTCCCTCACTAGAATCTCAGCCCCACGAGGGTGGGGGTTTTTTCATTCAATGCTATATTCTCAGGACTTAGAACTGTGTCTGGCACATAGAAGTTGCTCAGTAAATATTTTTGAATTTATTGAACAAATGAAAGTGAAATGATGGGTATTTCAGGGTGGCTCTGGATCTTCCCTGGTCATGGAACTGGAAGGCTCAAGGGCTGGGAACTCCTGAATTGACTGCCTGGCCGTGTACTGATTCGTGGTTGTATTAGTTTGTTTTCACACAGCTGATAAAGACATACCTGAAACTGGGAACAAAAGGTGGTTTAATTGGACTTACAGTTCCATATGACTGGGGAGGCCTCAGAATCATGGCAGGAGGTGAAAGGCACTTCTTATATGGTGGAAGCAAGAGAAAAATGAGGAAGAAGCAAAAGCAGAACCCCCTGATAAAACCACCAGATCTTGTGAGACTTAACTATCACGAGAATAGCACGGGAAAGACTGGCCCCCATGATTTCATTACCTCCCCTGGATCCCTCCCACAACACATGGGAATTCTGTGAGATACAATTCAAGTTGATATTTGGGTAGGGACACAGCCAAACCACATCATTCGGCCCCTGGTCCCTCCAAATCTCATGTCCTCACATTTCAAAACCAATCATGCCTTCCCAACAGTCCCCCAAAGTCTTAACTCATTTCAGCATTAACCCAAAAGTCCACAGTCCAAAGTCTCATCTGAGGCAAGGCAAGTTCCTTCTGCCTATGAGCCTGTAAAATCAAAAGCCAGCTAATTGCTTCCTAAATACAATGGGGGTACAGGTATTGGGTAAATACAGCCCTTCCAAATGGGAGAAATTGGCCAAAACAAAGGGGTCACAGGGCCCATGCAAGTCCAAAATACAGCAGGGAAGACAAATTTTAAAGCTCTAAAATAATCTCTTTTGACTCCAAGTCTCACATCCAGGTCATGGTGATGCAACAGGTGGGTTACCATGGCCTTGGGCAGCCCTGCCCCTGTGGCTTTGCAGGGTACAGCCTCCCTCCTGGCTGCTTTCACTGGCTGGCATTGAGTGTCTGCAGCTTTTCTAGGTACACAGTGCAAGCTGTCGGTGGATCTACATTCTGGGTTCTGGAGGACAATGGCCTTCTTCTCACAGCTCCACTAGGCAGTGCCCCCCAGTAGGGACTGTGTGTGGAGGCTCCAACCCCACATTTCCCTTCTGCATTGCCCTAGCAGAGGTTCTCCATGAGGGCTCCACCCCTGCAGCATACTTTTGCCTGGGCATCCAGGTGTTTCTATACATCTTCTGAAATCTAGGCGGAGGTTCTCAAATCTCAACTCTTAACTTCTGTGTACCCACAGGCTCAACACTACATGGAAGCTGCCAAGGCTTCGGGCTTCTGCCCTCTGAATCCACTCTACATTGGCTCCTTTCAGCCACAGCTGGAGTGGCTGGAACACAGGGCACCAAGTCCCTAGGCTGCACACAGCACAGGGACCCTGGTCCTGGCCCATGAAACCACTTTTTCCTCCTGGGCCTTTGGGCCTGTGATGGGAGGGACTGCTGTGAAGGTCTCTGACATGGCCTGGAGACATTTTCCCCATGGTCTTGGGGATTAACATTAGGTTCCTTGCTACTTATGCAAATTTCTGCAGCCGACTTGAATTTCTTCTCAAAAAATGGATTTTTCTTTACTACTGCATCATCAGGCTGCAAATTTTCTGACTTTTATGCTCTGCTTCCCTTTTAAAATGGAATGCTTTTAACAGCACCCAAGTCACCTTTCGAATGCTTTGCTGCTTAGAAATTTTTTCTGCCGGATACCCTAAATCATCTCTCTTAAGTTCAAAGTTGCACAAATCTCTAGGGCAGGGGCAAAGTGCCACCAGTCTGTTTGCTAAAACATAACAAGAGTCACCTTTGCTCCAGTTCCCAATAAGTTCCTCATCTCCGTCTGAGACCACCTCAGACTGGACCTTATTGTTCATATCACTACTAGCATTTTTGTTAAAGCCATTCAACAAGTCTCTAG
Source organism: Macaca fascicularis (assembly GCF_037993035.2). Taxonomy (NCBI): domain Eukaryota; kingdom Metazoa; phylum Chordata; class Mammalia; order Primates; family Cercopithecidae; genus Macaca; species Macaca fascicularis. The sequence continues at coordinate 161,868,504 of NC_088380.1, forward strand.
AAGGTTCCAAACTCTCCCAAATTTTCCCCTCTTCCTATGAGCCTTCCAAATTATTCCAACCTCTGTCTGTTACCCAGTACCAAAGTTGCTTCCACATTTTTGGGGATCTTTTCAGCAATGTCCCACTCTACTGGTACCAGTTTATTGTATTCATATGTTTTCATGCTGCTAATAAAGACATACCTGAAACTTGTAACAAAAAGAGGTTTAATTGGACCTACAGTTCTATGTGAATGGGGATGCCTCAGAATCATGGCAGGAGGTGAAAAGCACTTCTTACCTGGGGACAACAAGAGAAAAATAAGGAAGAAGCAAAAGTGGAAACCCCTGATAAACCCACCAGATCTTGTGAGACTTATTCACTATCACGAGAATAGCATGTAGCATGGGAAAGACTGGCCCCTATGATTCAATTACCTTCCCCTGGGTCCCTCCCACAACACATGGGAATTCTGAGAGGTACAATTTAAGTTGAGATTTGGGTGGGGACACAGCCAAATCATATCAGTGATTGTGATGCTTCACCCATATATTAGTCTGTTCTCATGCTGCTAATAAAGATATACTTAAGACTGGGTAATTTATAAAGGAAAGAGGTTTTATGTACTTACAGTTTCAAATGGCTGGAGAGGCCTCACAATCATGGCGGAAGGTGAATGAGGAGCAAAGTCATGTCCTACCTGGTGGCAGGCAAGAGAGAGCTTGTGTAGGGGAACTCCTCTTTATAAAACCATCTGATCTTGTGAGATTTATTCACTATCATGAGAACAGCGTGGGAAAAATCACCCCCATGATTCAGTTACCTCCCACCAGGTTCTATGACACGTGGTAATTATGGGAGCTACAATTCAAGATGAGATTTGGGTGGGGACACAGCCAAACCATATAAAGCTGTTAAGTGGTTAGTAAGTCCTGGGCAATAAGAACTGCATTTCATTCCAAGAATTGAAATGCAATGTCCTAAGTGAAAGAGGAAGGCTGCTCAGTGGCCAAATAATAACCCAAGCAGTGAATCCTTCCTGGTTTGGTGAAGGTGATTAGAAGGTGCTGGAGGGTCTTACTCCAACAGGAAACCATTACAGTTGGAGATAAAAGGGAACTTAAAGCTTGTAAAGCCCTAGCCCTTCCTTTCCTAGATGAGGAAACTGAAGCCCAGAGACCTGCCCAAGGCCCAGTGCTTTGGAGTCTCTACTTTGCCTCTTACTAGCAGTGTGATCTTGGTTACTACTCAAAGAGAAGTTCTCTAAACTAACTTTTTTCGTCTAAAACAAGGATGACATTAATAATAGCTACTTCATGTAGTGCTCTCAACATGGATCAGTCATAATTTGTTGTTGGGACCAAGGGAGAAGTTCCCCTTTGCCCTCTGCAGGTTTGCTGAAAAATCGACTCACAAAAGTCAGATTAATTGGAGAAAAGTCATGCAAATTTTATTAACGAGAGCCTTCAGAATGAAAGACTCAGAGACACAGGGGAAATTGTCAATTTTCATGCTTAGGTTCAATAAAGTATGGACAACCATGTAGAAATAGGCTTGGACAAAAAGGTAAGATCTAATGCTAATAGATCAAGCAGAGAAACCTAGCAAGGCCTGTCTGTCTAGATTTCTCCCGGCCTCCCTGAGCAGCATTCCTTCCTTTTGGGTGTGGGGAAGGACCCTCTCTGGAATGGGGATCTTATGACCTACGGTCAAAGTAGGTCAGATAATTTCTTTATGGCCAGTTTTTACACAGAAAGGTAGAAGGAAAGTCAGAGCAATATTTCTAGGTTTTATGGCTCCACTCTGGGAAAAAGGGGTTCTGGTTTCTATGACCTGCCTTGGAAAAGAGGGATTCTACTTGCTATGGCTAGCTTTGGGGGAGAATGGGACTGAGATATAAGAGGGTAGGACAAGATCAGGGAGAAACTTCTGCATCTGAGGCCTTCATTTGGGGGGCACAATTTTCTGAGCCCCAGCACTGTCAGTAACTAGCAATGAATACCAGATGCAGCTTGTTATATAACCCAGCCTCCTCTTTGCTGGAGCTGGGACATTTTCATCCATGCTAAAATGCTATGAATAACTTAATTCATGGCCCCTAGAACTTCAGATCTATTTACTTTAAGTTAATTACGTGCTACTGTGCAAAACTGCTATCTCATTTTCCTACACTCACTTCACCCAAATTCCTTTTTGTCCTTACACTCACCCAATTCAGACATTTTATTTATTTTTTTGGTCTGGCTCCCCTAGGGTTTTGAGATTCAGACTCAAAATGTGCTTGAGCACATTTGCACAGCTCTGTGACCAAAAAGATCTGAGTTCAAAGCCTGGTTCTGCCTTTATAAATTGGGTAATCTCGGGCAAGTAATTTAGTGTGTCTGAGCCTTGGTACTTAGCCTAGGGCCTAGCTTGTAGCATGTCCTCAGAAAATATTGTTAGTAACCCGAAAAGCACTCCATATTGAAAGAGTGGAAGCCCTCTGGTTTTATGGCTACTGCTTTCACCAGTCTTCTAGAAGCCAACCTTCTATTAATCTTTCTGGTCACAGACTTTCCCATTGTTTTCTTATTTGGGAAGATTGACAGTGCAAGTGCTTTCATCCCAATTCTACAGAAGAAGGAAGCAAGCTAGAGAGAGTCGATGCTTGTAAGATCTTGCAGTCTTAAATCCAGGTTTACTGACTCCCAGCACAGCGCTCTTTCTTACTAATTGCTGAGACCCTATGAGATTGATGTTATTATCCCTAATTTATAGATGAGAAGGTTGGGTTAAGGGTCAAAGTGACTGGATTCAAATATAAGATTTACCAAAAATGGGGCCTTATAATTTGGAGATGACTGTTTGGCCCCTCTGAGTTTCAGTTTTCTCATCTACAAAGTGGGGGATTTTCACAACGTTGCCTCTAAAGTCCTTTTCAGCTCTGAAGTCCTAAAAACCTTTATCTGCCCATCAATCAGACTCACCTTTACTGTCTTCCAAAGAGCAAAGTTGAACTTGAAAAAGTGTCTCCATCAGGGCCCTATGTCCTTAGCACCTCCTTAAAGTCAATGTGTGAAAATTGCTTTTACTGCTAGATGGGGAAGTTGGTAATAAAAGCCAACTCCTTGGGTGCCCTAATTCCACTTTAGGAAGAATGAACATATTGTTTTAATTAATCATACAAAAGCAAAATTAGCATGATTGTGTGATAGGTGTTGTAAATCATCCCGATCCACATCATTGAGCAAGGAGCATTTAGTTATTCTGGAGTTGTTAAAGATTTTATCTACCCAAGTGAAAATTCAATTAGTACTAGCTTCAGCTTATAAAAACTAAGGATTTTCAACTGTGGGAAAATACTCTTTGTGTGTGTGAATACCACCTTATGCCACTTTGATAAATTACTGTAATTAACTGTATCCTACGCAAGCTAAACAAAATTTACTGAACTGTTGTAGTATAAAAAGGATATCGTCTCTTCTCTTGTTTGGTAGATTATTCTAATCTATACATGATATTGCCTTGAATATCATGCTTTTTATGCTGAGGTCTGAAAATACCTACAGAATTCTAGCTGGCTACTGTGAGACACGCTTAGTTTTCATCACACTCCACCTTTTCCCCTCTCGGTGTAGAGACATCAGCTATGGGCTTCACTATGATTCAATTAAATGCGCTATGTTTAATTAGCTAGCTGGGGAAACACTGCAAGCAGAACCTACTTGGAACATTATAACTTAGCCAAAGGGCTGAGTTATTTCGGGAAGGGCAGAGGATGATGGAAGAGGCAAGGAGAAAAAGGCAAGGAGAACTTCACTTGCAGCTTTCTGGCATGAACTCTTTACTTCGGCCCCATGCTTCGGCTCCTTTTCTTGTGTACCTGGCTCTGCCCTGCCTCTCCTCTCTCACTCAAATCTTCCCTGTACTTCAAGGCCTACCCCTTCCTTTTTCCAGAAACCTTCCAAAGAGACTTATAGGTATGTTTGCTGGGTGTGCCAAGTGTTCGCCTCTGATCCATCAACCTGTCTTGTTATGGATTCTCTGACCTTTTCTCCTTTCTCACCCTCCATGGGGTCTAATTCTCAATGAGGAAACACCACAGACACTGGCAGGATCCCAGTGGAATGGTCCAGCTTCATTCTGACCTTCCTACCAACTTTGCAACTCTCAACTCTTCATGGGCAAAACTTCAGGCACAAGGTCACTCTGAGCTAGAGCTTGTCTAGTGTGTTGTGGTCATTTTGGAAGGATATTTCAAGTAATTTTTAGTAGCACCAACACTGCTACCAGCTCACACTATTGAATGCATGCTATGTAGCAAGCTTGTTGTAAAGAACTTTGTAGGTATTATCTTCTTTAATTCTTATAGTGCCCTATGAGATGGGTGTTACCATCTCTAATTTACAGATGAGAAAACAGGCTCAGGGAGGTAGCTAAACTTGCTCAATCTCACATACCTCGTTGGAAATGATATTTGAAGCCATGCTTCATCTGTCACTAAAGGCTATTCTTAGCATCTGTGCAAAACTGCTTCTCATGCTAATAATTGTGAAAATACCAAAGTATTCGAATGATTTACTCACCTTCTGGATTATTTGTGCTGTGGGGTGCTTACCTGGCTAGGTGAGAAAGTCATGCTGTCTTGTGGCCAGGAACTGTGTGGTTTTCCATGAAGGTGTATTGTACACATGAGTGTCAACCATGTGTGCCATGGGGAGAAGTTTAAGAACTATTGAGCCATCCCATTGGGCTTTGTATTAGTCAGGGTTCTCCAGAGGGACAGAACCAATAGGATATATGTATATATAAAATGGAGTTTATTAGGGAGAATTGGCTTCCATGGTTACATGGTGAAGTTCCACAATAGGCCATCTGCAAGCTGGGGAAAGAGAGAAGCTGGTCGTGGCTCAGTCCAAGTCCACAAACCTCGAAACCCGGGAAGCTGACAGTGCAGCCTTCGATCTGAGGTTTGAAGGCCCAAGAGCCCTTGGGGGAACGACTGGTGCAAGTCCCAGAGCCAAAGAACTTCCAAATCTGATGCCCAAGAGCAGGAGGAGAGGAAGCAAGGCATCCAGCAAGGGAAGAGAGAGAAAGAGAACAAACAAACAAACAAACAAACAAAACACCCCGCAAGCTGCTTATATCCCTTCTTCTGCCTGCTTTGTTCTAGCCATGCTGGCAGCCGATTGAGTGGTGCCCACCCACATTGAGGGTAGATCTTTCTCTACCAGTCCACCGACTCAAATGTCAATCTCCTTTGGCAACTCACTCATGACACACCCAGCAACAGTACTTCGCTGGCCATCTGGGCATCCCTCAATCCAGCCATGTTGACACCTAATAATAACATCACAGGCTTCGTGAGAGGCAGTTCAGGTACCTAGGTAGTTCAGCATTTATATTGCTGTATGGTTACAGGAATCCGTCTCTAATGAACCGGCTAAGGAAACTTATGGTGCAATTTTCTTCCCAGCAAGTATAATTCTAGTCATAGATATCACTGCCTTCATTGATACATCACCAGCCCCTGCAAGGTGAGAAAAAAGACTAGTGTCAGTTTTGTATTCTGCAACATGTATATGGCAACCAATGACCTCAAAAGAGGAGTTTTGAGGATTGAATGAGATTATGAATGTGAAAAGGTCTTAAAAAATAGAGAAAAGCTCTGCACTTGTAAGTTGTTACAGAGAAATTTTAACTGATGTAGTGGATATGAGTGTTATTTGTGACCAGCCAGCAGTCATTCTTTTTCTAGGAGGTGGACACCCCTGACTTCTCCTGTAAGGAACCACCTCTTTCCAGGTACTTTAGGTGCAGTCCCATTCCTGATGCATAACTACAAGACGAAGTTAAAAGGGGCTCAAAAGCTCATGCTACCTAGAGCTCCCTCTTTACCATGTCCCAGATGGCTCCAGCAATGTGTAAAAAAGAAGTTAGTTCCAAATACACCTGTGAGCAAATGTTGTACTTCCTTTTTGAGCAATTCAACAGTATGCCGTGTTTAGTGATAAAAAATACATTATAATTGCTGAACAAACAGTATTATAGCAACAGGAGCAGAAATAAAAGAGAAAAAACCCAAAAACACCTGCAGTCCCACCACCCTAGCAAATCACTTGACTATTTCCAAATTTACTCCTGGTTTCAAGCCATCTGGCCTCATATTTTTACATAGTTGAAAATCAAGTGTAAATAGCATTTTCTAACCTAATCATATATCCAAAATATTTTCCCATGCTACTATAGTCTTTTGAGTGATAATTTTGAACGGCTCTAGAGCATTTTCCTTTTGTTGGGTCTTTGTGTTATTTTCAATTGTCTGGTGTCATAAATTAATCTATTCATATGCTTAACAAATATTTATTGAACCATTATCATGGGCTACATGCACCGTGCTGGGCATGGGGATGATGAGGGAGGGAAACGTGGTCCTTGATCAGGTGAGGCAGACAGGCAAGTGACTAGAATGAATGGAAAGACATAATACGTGCTATAAAGAAATCAGATACGGTTGAGAATGAGAACACTCATTTTAGGTAGGATGGACAAGAAAAGAAAAACTTCTCTTAGAAAGTGTCTTAGTCTGTTCAGCCTGCTACAAAAAAAACTACCTTAGGCTGTGTAATTTATAAACAACAGATATTTATTGCTCAGAGTTCAGGAGGCTAGGGAGTCCAGGATCAAGATGCCAGCAGACTTGGTGTCTAGTGAGGGCTTGCTCTCTGTTTTAAAGGTGACTTCTTGCTGCATCCTCCCATGGCAGAAGGGGCGCAGGAGCTTGCTTGAGGCTCTTTTATAAGGGCACTGATCCTATTCATAAGGGTGCAGCCCTCATGACTTATTTTCCCAAAGCTCCCACATCTTAATACTATTCACATTGGTAATTAGGTTCCAACAGAGGAAATTTGGAGGGGACACCAACATTCAGATCATAGCAGAAGGCAACGCTTAAACAGAACTCAAAGGAAAGAAGCATCTAGACATGGTAAATATTGGGAAGGAAAAGTATTCTGGGCAGAGGAAAGAAGCTGTGAGGCAGGAAAGAGCTTGTGTGTTTAAGGAACCAATAGAGCCCTAGATAGAGAGTGGCTCTGAGTGAATTTGGAGAGTCAGGGGTCAGATTTTGCAAGTCTTTAGAGATGATTGACAGGAAATCTGTATCAATAGATTATAATGAAACATTTCTCTTTAGAATAATAATTAGAAGTCTTCATAGTGTGCTCATATCCTTGTGTTGTAATGATGCAAACCCCATTAGTTATCTCTAATTTATATATAAGAAAACTGAGGCCGAGAGAGGTTAAATAATATCTTTGAAATTCCACCACACATCAACATCTGGCTAAGGAATGGAGATCAATATCTATACGACGCCATTGCTCTCTTTGCCATTTTGTTGCATGTTTCCCCAAATGAAATTCTGGATGCTTTTTTGGTCTCTGTCCAGGTGGTTTATATTTACACACTATACAGTGTCCTTCCATAGCCAGCTGGCTGTGTTAAGATTGCAAGGTGAGTGGGGGAGGGAAGCGAGCTGAGTAAATTTAGCTTCATTAAAACTACGGGAATTGTTGCCCAGTTGTTCTTGGAAATGGCCAAGGGGCAGTATCAAGTGGAGAAACCTAGCAGGATTTATAATTTGCAAACAGAACACAGCACAGCCCTGAGGGGCACAGAAAAAGAAAAGCCTGAAGGAAGAGGATTTTAAGTGGAAAGAAAGAATTCTGCCAAATGGAAGGACAAGAGAAAGTTGTTTGCCTGTTTGCAACAGAAAATAAACTTAGGGCTTTATTTCAGGAATGCCAGAGCATTACAGACTCTCCTGGTGGGAAGGGATTTTGGAGTTTGCTGTCTAAGTGCATTCTGTAACAGGGGAATCCTCACCAATTGACTACCAGTAAGGCAAATTATTACAACAGCCATTCGTTTGGCCAAGAGATATTAATTAAACACCAAATATTAATCAGGCAACTACCACGCACTGGGCTAGATGCCGGTGCAGTGAGATGATTGAAGTTAACCTGGCCCCTGTCCTGAGATGTAATTGCCCCATGGGTTCACCTTGTCTGCTGTCTAGACAGAGCTGATTTATCAAGACAGGGAACTGCAATAGAGAAAGGGTTTAATTCACACAGAGCTGGCTGTACAGGAGACTGGAGCTTTATTATTACTCAAATCAGTCTCCCTGAGAATTCCAGGATCAGAGTTTTTAAGGATAATTTGGCGAGTAGGGGCTTGGGAAGTGGGGAGTGCTGATTGGTTGCATTGGAGATGAAATCATAGCAAGTGGAAATGAATACTCCTTGCTGTCTTCTGTCCCTATGGGATCACAGAACTGGTTGCGCCAGGTTACTGCTTTGGGTGGCATCAGCTGATGCATCAGAATGCAGGGTCCGCAAAATATCTCAAGCACCGATCTTAGGTTTTACAACAGTGATGTTATTCCCAGGAGCAATTTGGGGAGGTTTATATTCTTGCAGCCAAAGGCTGCATGGTTTCTAAACCATAATTTCTAATCTTATAGCTAGTTTGTTAGTCCTACAAAGGCAAACTGGTCCCAAGGCAAGAAGGAGGTTTATTTTGGGAAAGGGCTGTTGCCATCTTTGTTTCAAAGTTAAACTACAAATTCCTGCTCAAGGTGAGTTCAGCCTAGAGCCAGGAATGAACAAGGACAGCTGAGAGGTTAGAAGTAAGATGGAGTTGGTTGTTAGGGCAGCTCTCTTTCACTGTCATAATTTTCTCAGCTATAATTTTTGCAAAAGTGGTTTCAGTGGCATCTACAGTTTAATGGGGGTTAAAGATAGTAAGAAATTAAGTGCATGAATTATAACTTATGACATTATAAAAGACAAGGGTGCATGAGAGAGAATAAAGGGATTGAAGGAGAGAACTCAGTTTAGATTTGAGAGTTCAGAAAGGTTTCCCAGAGAAGGTGGTATTTAACCTGAAGACTCATGTGCCCCGGTTGCCTCTCTCATTCCCTTTCTTATTACACCATTTTTTGCTTGTTGCACTCCAGCCATGCTGGCCTCCTTTCTGTTCTTTGAACATTCCAGAAATGTTTCTGCCTTAAGGTCTTTGCTCCCACTATTCCTTCTGCCTGGAATGCTCATCCTACCTGGAACGCTCTGACAAATTATCTTCTGGCTCATTTCCTCACATCCCTCAAGTAGCAGCTCATATACCAACTTCTCAGTGAGGCCTACCATCCCCATGCCCACCCTACTTAAAATGGCGACTTATCTCTGACCACCCCTCATCCCTGCCTTGGAACTTCCAGTCCTTTCTTTGCTATGCCTTTCTTCCTTCCTCACCATGGCATTTATCATCTAACGTATTATCTCATTACTCATGTCACTGTTTATAGTGATCTCTGGCTGGAATTTAAGTTCCATGAGGGCAGGAATTTTTGTCTGTTTTGGTCACCGCTATATCCCAAGCACCCAGAACCGTGCCTGGCTTGGACCAGGCACAGAGCAATACATAGTTGTTGAATGAATACATGCATATGGCCTGCGAAGAGTCAGAAAGAGTATTTGAAGCAGAGGGATCTGAATTCATACTGGCCCAGAGGTAAGAAAGAGCCCAGGATGTGCATGAAGCAGAAGGCAGGATGGGTGACCAAGGGGAGCATGATGAGGTTGAAGGGTGGCAGGAGGCAGATCTTTGGACATCTCTGGTTCTTAGGACTTTTTCTCCTTACATTGGAAATCTCCTACACAATCAGTCTCTGTATTAGTCCATTTTCATACTGCTATGAAGAAATACCCAAGACTAGGTCATTTTTAAAGGAAAGAGATTTAATTGACTCTCAGTTCTGCATTGCTGGGGAGGCCTCAGGAAACTTACAATCATGGCAGAAGGAAAAGGAGAAACAGGTATCTTCTTCACAGGGTGGCAGGACAGAGTGAGTACAAGCAGGGGAAATGCCAGACACTTATGAAACCATCAGATCTCGTGAATCTCACTCGCTATCACGAGAACAGCATGGGAGAAACAGCCCCCATGATCCAGTTACCTCCATCTGGTTCCACCGTTGACAGGTGGGGATTATGGGGATTATAATTCAAGGTGAGATCTGGGTGGGGACACAGAGCCAAACTATATCAGTCTCCTTGCAGATATTTCCCCTGGACTTAGTTCTCTACCTGGAAGTGACACCAATAAATCATTTAATTTATGGTGGCCCATCGGGTATTTGAAGTTGAATATCATAACTACTGTTAAAAGAAAAACTTTAGCCAAATTAAGTTTAACAGAGTGTAATTGAGCAAAGAACGATTCATGAATTGGGCGGCCTCCTGGGCCAGAGTAGGCTCAGAGACTCCAGTGCAGCTATGTGGTTGGAAGATTTAGGGACAGAAAAAGGGAAGTGGCATACAGAAAACGGACGTGAGGTACAGAAACAGCCAAATTGGTTATAACTTGGCATTTGCCTTATTAGAACACACTTTGAACAGTTGGCCACCTTTGATTGGCCAAAACTCAGTGACTGGCACAAGAGTAGGCTGCTGTTTACAACTCCATTTAGGATATAGTTCACAATGTGCAGAAAAACCTTTAGGCTGAACTTAAACTATGTAAGGAGGCAGCTTTAGGCTAAACTTGATTTAACACCATTCTCTACCTCTGTGTTTTCTCCAGTCCAGTAGTTCTGGTTTCTTTGACAAGGATGTCCTTTTTAAAAAACGTAATAAATACAAGTTTATTTCTCACTCACATAAAGTTTAACTCAGTGTTTTTGATTGGTGGGAGGCTCATTGGTTGGAGTAATTTAGAGACCAGGCTCCTTCCATGTTGTGGCTCTGCCATCTCCAGCAATGACTCCCAAGGTCACCGAGGAAGGAGAAAGAACACAAAGGATTATACATGTGAGGGTTTTCAAGGCCAAGTCCGGAGGTGTCCTACATCACTTCCACCCATATTCCAGTGACTGGAACTCAATTTGTGGGCACACTGATTGTCAGGACAACTGGAAAATGTGATCTAGCTGTGTGTCCAGGAAGAAGGGGAAATAGGTTTTATGATTAGCCAGCAATCTCTGACAGATGTGTTTGTCAGTTCAGCCTCTACCTTCCTGGATTCTATTCCTTTTCAACAAGGGTAGCTTTTGAATCTTTATACTTTCCAGTCATTCCTCTCTGTTCATGCACTGTTACGTCAGTGTTCCCTTGAAAATGCCATTTCCAGAACTGAGCATGTGCCCCAGGATTGTCTGAGCGGGGAAGAAACTGGCAGGCGAGGCTCTTTGAATTTAAGCACCCACCCTCAGCCTTTAAGACCCAGAAGGAGTAATGGTGGTCCATCTCTAGTCCTTCTGCTCTTGATTTGCTCGGAGAACTTTCTTGAAATATTTCTCAGGGAGGAATATATCTCTTTCCTCCCATAACTCTCATAAATTCTTCCTGCTAGTCCCATAAATCTAGAGGTGATGTGTTTATTGCAGAACTTAGAGCATGGGCTTCAGTATCTGATGGACTTGGGTTGCAAATGTGCCTCCTTTTCTTACTACCTGTGTAACCTTGAGCAAATATCTTAAGCTTTTCAAACCACAGTTTCCTGTCCTGTAAAATGGAGATGATGATAACAATGTCAATACAGGATTTCTGTGAAGAGTCAGTGAGATAGATAATCGACTTACAATGTTTAGCATAGAGCCTGGCACACGGTGAGTGCTTGGTAAGTGGTGATGAATGAGGATGACAATAATTAGCAACTCTCTCCTCCAGCCAAGCAGATCTACTGAATGTTCTTCAAACAGTTCCTGGTTCCTTCCTCTGTACACCTGTTCCCAATTTCCCATCACCCAGGCTATCTTTCCTTTCCTCTCTGTCAACTCAGCTCTGCTCGGATATTCCCAGCTGGACTTTCTCTTTCTAACTCAAAACTATGCGACTGCCATACCTTGTCCCGGTTGAGAAATGAACAAGAGCAGATGCTGAAGAGTTAGGGGGCAAACATTTCACAGAGTTTGCCTGAACCCTTTATCCTCCCACCCAGAAGCTACTAGAAATGATTTATTCATGAGGCTGAGTCAGGGCTTCCCATCCTTTCTCCACTGCAAACCCAAGACTCCTTCTATTTTCCAGGAGAACAGCCACCATAGGCAATTTTACAGTCTGACAGGCTGTTGCAGAGTGTATTTGGCAAGTCATTTTTTGTTTTCCAAAGCTAATTAGAGATGGATAAATTTAAATGGCTGTGGAAGCCAACAATAAAACATTATGTCTTCATTAACTGAAATAATGCTGTGGCTTTCCCTCTCATATGAAGGATCTTGACTTGTAAAAATTAGGCTCCAGCTCAGTGGTGTGCTGGGCTGGTTATATCTGCTCCTGCTTGTTCTTGTGAGTCAATTAGGCACATCCCTTCTCAGCTCCATATTCGGTGACATCACCTTAGTAGCTTGGAACTGGCCCTGGTGGGAAGATTTACTTTATAGAAATTGGCAAATGCTGTCAATCAGGGCTCTACCCCAAGCTGGGTGTTAAATATTCGCCAACATACCACTGCTCTGGCTGCTGTAGAGGGACCAGGTCCAGTTATCCTGAAGCTCGCTCGTATACACCAGGCCTTATGTTGATTAGTGAAGTTATCTTTGGAGCTAGCTTTTCTTCTGGGCTCCAAGGTTCCTGTGAGTGTCTGAAGGAGAGATCGCTTTGCTTTGGGGGAAGCAACTGGACATTGGCACAAAGGATGGTTGTTTCTATAGAAACTTGGGTAGAAAATGGGGCCGGGGAGGCATTTTAAAAGCAGCACTTCTGAAATTGCAATGTGCTGATGAATCACTCGGGCACCTTGTCACAATGCAGATCCTGATCCAGGAGGTCTGGGATGGTGCCGAGATTCTTCATTTCTAATAAGCTCCCAGGTGATGCTGGTGCTGCCATGCGCCACCCCATGAGAAACTAGAGCTTGAAGGATAATTTGAGGGGATAGAGGACTCTAAAACTTTGAGAAGTTTCATCAAATGTTAAGCCGACCCAGGAACTGGTGCTTGTCTTGCCCCAGCTTCTGACTTAGAAGGAAACTATGGAAACACCAGTACAAGATTAGGCAGAGCTGGATTCAAATCCAATCTACCTAATTGTGAGTTTGGCAAATGGCTGACCTTCCCTGAGTCTTAGCTTTCCCAGCTATAAAATGGGGCTTTCACGTCATGGGAGGTTGTGAGGACTAAAGGAGATAAAGCAATCTTTATCGCTGTTCTGCAGTGTAAGCTCCTTTCTGCTCTCCAACTTTCTGATCAGTCTCAGGTCTAAAGTAAAAAAATCTTCTTCTTCTTCTTCTTTTTTTTTTTTTTTTGAGATGGAGTCTCACTCTGCTGCCCAGGCTAAAGTGCAGTGGTGCAATCTTGGCTCACTGCAGCCTCCGTCTGACCTCGAGTGATCCACCCGCCTCAGCCTCCCAAAGTGCTGGGATTACAGGCTTGAGTCACAAGGCCCGGTCATCTGCTTTTTAATTTCATAATATACTCTTGTTAGGTTTCATGTCCACATGAAGAGACCGTTCATTATTATTTTAATGGCTATCCATTTAGAGTAGACATCTGAAGACAAAATCTGCTGTCTGGATTTAGTTCACCTTTCAGAAAGGAATATGCCAGGCTGTGGAGAACAGCATTCTGGAATCTTCCTCTTGGTTTCCTCAGGAGCCTGAGTTTCCAAACACCTGCAGGTGATGTAGCATGAAGAAGGCCAAGAGGGTCAGCAATGCTCCAGGGGAATCCAGAGGGCTGGTGGAAGCTCACTGTGGGGAGATCCCAGAATAAGATTCTCATCCAAGGACAATCAGACCAGAGGACATCCGAGGTATCTGCCGGCATGGGTTTGCAGATTGAGTCATGGAATGAAAAACGCTGAGTGAGGGAAAAGCCCAAGGCAAAAGATAATGAACTCAACTCTCTGCAACTCCTTTTCCCAGCAGGAACCCCTAAATGAACTGCCAGGTCTCTTTAAGACTGGCTCTTCGTGGCCTTTTAATGCCTGCAGCTGCTGTGGGGAGGAAGGCGTTCAGTTATCAATTCATTCCTCAAGTCAGCAAATATTTATGGAGCTCCTACTATGCACCAGACACTTTTCTGGATATTGGGATGTTGTGGTGAACAGGATAAACAAGATCCCTGCTCTTACAGATGGTACAGGCAAGTCAGACAGACAGCGTATGCTGAAGCCAAAGCAGGATAACTCCAGCTGGCAAGAAGGGCCAGGAACAGAGTGGACAAAGCAGGGTTACCTGGTGGAGAGCGACTGGGGCTCTTTAAGGTAATCAGGACAGGCTTCTCTGAGGAGGGGGGATTTCAGCTGAGCTATGAAGGATGTCTGAGTTTCTTTTGAACCAAAGTCTGCCTCTCCTTCTGAAGCTACAGTGTTGGAGACTACTTTTCCTTGCACGAGCAAGGCCTTCAAGTATTCTAGGCATGGGTGTGCCCTTTAGACCCTCAGTCTTCTCTTTTGCAGGCAAGCATTTACAGTTCTTTCAGCTGTTGCTCATGTGACCCAATTTAGCTCCTCTCAGAATCCTTCTTAATTAATTCTATGTGTGTGTGTGTGTGTATATATATATATATATATATATGTTTTTTTTTCTTTTTTAAAAAATGCTGCATACAATCTGATATACGTATATTTTAAATCTGGTGCCCAGATGAAACATTGTGTGTGACCAGTACAAAAAGACTTTTATGTCCCTTGTACTGGATGCTGCATTTTTATTCATTCGGCCAAAACTTTTTTTTAAAATTTGGTTTGGCACATCATTTTTTTTTTCAATTGAGCCTGCAGTCAAATAACTTACCTAAGTCCTTTATGCATCTTGGAACTTGTGCCATAGAATTTTGGAAAGTAAATGCAGAGGCTTACATTTATATGTATTAAATGTAATCTTGTTAGTTTTGGCCTAATTCTTTAAGTTGGTCTGGATCTTTTTGCTTTCTGGTTCTGTTAATATATTTCCTTTTCTAAATAATTTGCCAAGAAGGCTGGGAGGATATCCTGGGGGAGGGAGGACGGCAGCTTGGCCTAAGGGCGGTAGGAATGTAAACAGAAAGACGAGGATGGATTCAGGCTGTATTTGGAGGGCAGACTGATGGGTTGGAGGTAGTAAGGGAAAGAGAGAAATTGAGCATAATTCCTGGGTTTGGGGTCTGAGCAACAGGACCAATATATTGCCACTAATTGAAATGGGGAGAATGGGGAGGAATGGGTAGGGGGCGTATTTGCAAGGAAAAATTATTTCACTCATTGGGATAATAGTAATTTTTGTTTTTTCCCTATTTTCTTTATTTCCAAGTTATTAACACTAATATCTTGGGGCAAGAAAATGAAGGCTGTGAAGGTGAGTTCTGATTATTGAATTCAGAATAAGATGTGGAGGATGAGGCAGAAGCGGCTCTGGATACGTAGAAGGGTGCAGACATTTTCTCTCTAAACCAGGCTATAAAAACCAGTTCTGTATTCCTTGCAAAAGCAGAGACTCAGAGATGACCCTATTGAGCTACACAAATTTCTGATGGAATAAAAATAAAAGATGTTCCCAGTCTCTTTCAGCTTTTATCAAATACAAGAACCAGAGGGCATGATCCAAGCTAAGGAAGGATTGAGCCCCGAGGAATTGCGGAGAAGTGTGTTAACCAGAAGCAGTTCATCCTTGGCATATACTTATAGAAGGGAGCAATAAATAGCATAAATACTTTCGAAATAGATTCTCTATTTAGAAAACAGAAAGCTGGGACATTGGTATCATTTTTATTGCTAGGTTGTAGCCCTTGGTTTTCTGTGGGACCTTTGTCAAGAAATTTTCCATGTAATCACAGAATCCTGTGTACTAAAGGGAAGAGGCTTTAGAAATCCATCTTGTGCTGCAGGATTTTTAACTGGGGCACACATTGGAATCATATGGGGGCTTTTTCTCTCTCTAATACTTTTTTTTTTTTTTTGAGATGGAATCTTGCTCTGTCGCTGAAGCTGGAGTGCAGTGGTGCGATCTCAGCTTACTGCAACCTCTGCCTCCTGGGTTCAAGTGATTCTCCGCCTTAGCCTCCCCAGTAGCTGAGACTACAGGCACACCACCAGGCCCGGCTAATTTTTGCATTTTTTTGTAGAGACAGGGTTTCACCTTGTTGGCCAGGCTGGTCTCAAACTCCTGACCTCAAGTGATCAGCCCACCTCGGCCTCCCAAAGTGCTGGGATTACAGGTGTGAGCCACCATGTCTGTCCTCTAACACTATTTAGACCAGGATTTTGCTGTCTTAGATCTTGCTGTTGGGTCAAGCATATTATTTTAGAAGCGTTTCCCAAGTCATTTGATGCATATTACCCATCAAAGATCCCTGATCTGGGGTAACCACCTCATTATAGAGATGAAGAAACCAAGACTTGGAGAGATTAAGAGGCTTGACCAGTGTCTCACAGAGAAGTAGAGCAATTACCTGTAAGTCACCTTCCTCTGCAGAGAAAATATAATAAATGACACTATTTTATTTCTTTATGCCATCTTTCAGCAACTAAACATGAAACAATTAACAATTAACTAGATCTAGTAATGTGGAGCTCTGTAAACAGAGTTGAGTAAAAAAGTGAGAAATTGAATGAGATTTATATAAATTAAACAATACACAGTTTTGCATTTTGCAAACCTACATACATATTTAAGGGTCTGTGTCAAACATGTTAGACTGGGTGTCTGTTGGAAGAGAAGGGTATGGGAGAAGCTTCTGAGGATAAAAAATTAATACCCAAGAAAGGGGGTCATCTTAACTGATAAGTGTGTTCTATGAATTGAGGTTTGAGATTTTTTAATTCTCTGCACTCAAAGTATTAGAAAAAAATCTATAACCAAGAGATGAATGGATAAACAAAATGTGGTATGTACATATAATGGAATATTATTCAGCCATAAAAAAGAATAAAATTCTGATACATGCTACAACATGGATGAACTTTGAAGACAGTGTGCTAAGTGAAGTAAGCCAGATGCAGAAAGGTAAATATTATGTGATTCCACTTATATGAAATATCTAGAATAGGAAATTTATAGAGATAGAAAATAGATTAGAGGTTTCTAGGGGCTGAGAGAATGTGGAAAGGGCAACTATGGTTAAAGGGTTAATGGTTACAGGCCGGGCATGGCGGCTCATGCCTGTAATCCCAGCACTTTGAAGGCTGAGGCAGGTGGATCACGTAAGGTAAGGGGTTCAAGACCAGCTGGGCCAACATGGTGAAACCCTGTCTCTACTAAAAATACAAAAATTAGCTGGGCGTGTTGGTGGTCACCTGTAATTTTAGCTACTAGGGATGCAGAGACAGGAGAATCACTTGAACCCAAGAGGCAGAGGTTGCAGTGAGCCGAGATCGCTCCATTGCACTCCAGCCTGAGTGACAAGAGCAAAACTCCATTTCAAAAAAAAAAAAAAATTAATGGTTACAGAGTTTCTATTTGAAGTGATGAAAAGGTTTTGGAAGTAGATAATGGTCATGGTTGTACAATATTTTGAATGTAACTAAAACCACTGAATTGTACACTTAAAATATTTAAATTGGCAAAATTTATGACTTATATTTGTCCACAATTTAAAAAATGATGTAATACACCAAAATCCATTGAATCTTATACTTTAAATGGGTGAATTGTATGATATGTGAATTATATCCCAATAAAGCTGCTAAAAATGTGCAAACATGATTTTCTTTGGCTTTATGTTCTTCTGTGGAAAAATGGAAGAACTTAAGAGGAAGGGAAATAACATTTACTCAGCTAAGCACTGTGATAGGTGCAAGAGCTGCATTCCCTCCTCTAAAGTACTGTAGCTTGAATGTTCAGGGTAAGCTTCTGTGTTGGACATTTTCAGCAGCTTGACATTTTTCTGGCAATTATCGAATTATCGCATTATCGAATGCAAAGATTCAATAAGGTTTGAGAACTGGGAATTCATTATATAAATAGTAGTTATTAAGTACTTCAAGTTAGTGTCTACTTGGCACAGGACATGGTTGTCCATGCTACCTGAGAAAAAGAAGTGTGAACAGGTCTGCAATCCTTCCATTTTAGCTTTTGGCAGACAGTGACTTTGGCATGAGAAGAGTATACGATATGTATAAGATTTAAGTTGTTTGCCACAGGGCATTTGAAAAATGCAGTTGGGCAGCAACAGACACTTGAAGAGTTATTAATTATGCCGAAATTTTCAGAGGTCCCCCAAATTTCTTTTAGCCATTTCCTCCTCTCAATCCTGAAAGTAAGTTGAGAAGTAAGTTTAATACTGTTAATTTCTCAGAACTCTACTCTGGAGAATAAGGAGGACAGCTCATACCTTGTTTTTTTAAATTGGCAAGAAAAGTTTAAGTGAGCTCTTTCAGCCTTGAAAATAAGTTTTGATTTTTATAGGTTGAGATCCGTTCCTACTTCATTTAAACTCTTTTCATCCAGTCTTAATTATATCCATGTATCTCACAGAGGCTCATCCTCTGGTCTTATGGAATTATCATTCCAGCCAAAAGTGTGGGTGGGAACTGCCATTTCCAGTGATAGACAAAAGAGCATTTATTCTATTGCCTTGCCCAGCGATAAGTTAGTGGCCTAGCCACTCCTGGTCATTTGCATGCATAGTGGACCATTTCATTAAGAATTTCATTAAGATGGTAATGTTTAATGTTTCCTGGGAAAAATGAGTTTTTGGCTTGTTCAATTATATAATTAAAGTCAGAGAATTAGGGGAGATTGCAAACTGCTTGCATAATGTGGGCAAGTATAATGATAAAACTTGTAAATAAGTTCAAAAGAGTTGAGCTCTGCATGAATCCTGAAGCTGAATCATATAAGGAGGGTGTGTATGCGGAAAATGTGAGCTGAAAAGTGTACCAGAGTTTAATCCTGGTGTCTACCAGCTGAGCTCCTTGATCTCTGAGCCTTTGCTGGGAGATGGATAGTAGAACAGAGTCAGGGCTGGGGACTGGTTGGTTGGGTTCCAGAAAGTTCCAGGAACACACTTTAGTTTCTCTATAGGCAGTAACGTCCTGTATAGAACTGAAAAAACAATGGCATAGGTATACAGGATTTCTTAACCGGTGGCCAGGTTTCTTTAATGGTGTTTTCCTTTCCTTGTCTCTGAGGTGACATGATCCTTACCCTCTTCCTGAATTTCTTCTAGCCTATGAAACAGGGAGTTCTGCCATTTTGAAAGTATTAAGAAAGCCATTTCTGCCCTTTCTTTCAATTTTTTACCTACTTTTCTCTAAGGAAGGAAAAGTCATAAAGTGGTTTAGTGAGGTGAAGCTAACTTTCCTGAAGGATTGAGGAGGTATGGAAACATTTAATATTGCACATAATATGTATGATTCATATGTGAATATTGGACATTCTTTTTGTTTAAAAATATTCCCTAAGCCATGTGTACCCTCAGTGGTTCCAGCCTTCCCCTTTTCTTCACCTCCACTACTCTTCCAACCATGGAAAGCATGCCTTTCACTTTATTATGCAGAACAATTAGGTCCTCCCTAGCTCCTACATCCTACCTTGGCTCTGAGGTTTTTTTCTTTTTGTATAACCAAAGGCCCAGGAACTGTGCTTTTTCTCTCTTCACCATGATTCCTGTAAAGTCTATGTCAAGAAGAGAGGTTGGCGCTATCTGTGTGTTTGGACTGTATAGATGTGCTCTCAAAGGTTGTTGATGTGCCTGAGACCTAGGAAATCTAACACATGAGAAGGGACCGAGGGAAATGTGTTCTATGCTCTTCTCTGATCTCCTGGTAAATTTCAAAAGGCAAACACTGGTAGGTTACTCACTTTTTGCAAAATATATGTTTTCGCCAGTTCCAAGACCCCATTTAAAATAATCAGAGAGCTTTAGGGTTTTGTGGTAACAAAAAGGACATCCAGTGATCTTACTTTCTGCATCTTAGCTTTTATTGACTTTTTAAAAACCTGGGCCATATCGCAGGAGCCAAAACAAAGAGACTCTCAAGCCCAGCTTAAAGAATCAGTGAGACCACTGTTTAAGTCCTGGTTCTCCACTGTTTAGCTATGTTTCATCTAAGTTCCCTCATGTATAAATATGGACACGACAGTTTCTACCTCCTAAGGTTCTTGAGAGGATTAAATGAGATAATATTTGTAAAGCACATAGCAGAACAATTGATCTTTCAACAAATGGGTTCCTAGTATTACATTTCTTAATAAGCCTTATATAAAAGAGACAAGAATATCTCTTCCCACTATGCCATTTCTCCATACCCTCCTGGTTTTAACCTCCTCCAATTACCAGAATAACAAGGGAGTATAGCTGGCCTGCTATGGGATCCTTGCCTCTAATGCAGAGGTGTTCACCTTCTTGTGTCTTTTTTGGGAGCTCTTGGCCTTCAGGTTGATGATGATGTAAGGGGCTATTAGTTGGAGTCTGCCTTTTCTAATAGGAGTCTTCCTATTAGAAACAGACACATTCAAAAGTTATGTACATTCTACAGGTGTGCTAAGGGAAAGAGGAAAGTAAGTCTAAGACAAGAGGCATGCAGGTATAATCAGTAACATTTTTTGAAATAAGTAAGCATGAATAGTATGACAGAGGCTGTAGCTACTTAATTAAAGAAGCTGTTTCACAGAGGCTGAAGCAGAAATATTGTTTGAGTCCAGAAGTTCAAGGCTGTAGTGTGCTATGATGATGCCTGTGAATGGCTACTGAACTCCAGCCTGGGTCACACAGCAAGATCCCATCTCTAAAAATAATTAAAAAGTTAAAAAGAAGCTGTTTTAGTTCAGTTGCTTACTTCTAGAGAATCATGGGAAGAATGAGTACAGAATAAAATAGCTTTAATTACATGTAAAGTTTTCACGATGGGCTAAATTTGGATTCTTTACCATCTTTCTCTGTTATGTCCAGTCTTCTGCCTGGGGATTGGGTAGAGGGGGTATTTAAAGGAATACATTGATGATAACATCAAAAGTTGACACTTAAAGAGGACAGTGATACTTTTATCTCTTTTTCTTATAATACATAAGCTGCAATTAATAACTGAATCTAGATGATTACTGGGTTGGTACTAAAGTATTTTAGAGTGAATTCAGTGAAGGCTATTAAAAAATCAAATGGTAAAGTTCGTGATTTTATCGATTAAAGGAATGATTAATATTTTAGATTGAATAGGAGAAAAAGGTTCACATGAACAATACCAAAATCTAGTACCAGGTCTTTACCGGGGCTAAAAATACTTGTCTGAAACTGTGCCGTGTACATACTGACACTGACTTGGCAGCATTGTATAATGCAGTGTGTTCATGTCCTTGCTACACTGCGGCTTTGGCTATTTTAGGGTGATCTTTCTTTGTAGAACCTAAGAGAGCATAGGAATTCAAATTATTTGTTAACTTGTTGCTTTCCCAGGCCTTTCTAAAACAACAATGATGGTGATAAAGGATGCTTAAAACCTTGTAAATTCCCATCCCAATCATGTATTCTATCAAGATGTCACCTGTTAGACTCCATGTGTCAATTAGCCAAAAAATGTTAAGAAAATTCTTACATCCCAGTTCTGTTTCTGTCTAAAGGCAAATTTTGGATTTCAGGTGTGTAGACTCCTACTTTGTGCCTAGAATTGGGCTGAGTGCTGCTCAGGTAATAATTCAGGTGTGGGGTGAAGCTGCAGCAGGCAATGATGATGGTAGACAGAAGGAAGAAGCAATGAATTTGAGAAAGTGAGGTAAGAAGTGACAGAATTTGGAGCTGAAGGCTATCATCCTTAACAAACTAACACAGGAACACAAAACCAAATACTGCATGTTCTCATGTATAAGTGGGAGCTAAATGATGAGAACTCATGAACACAAAGACGGGAACAACAGACACTGGGACCTACTTGAAGGGGGCGGGTGGGAGGAGGGAGAAGGTCAGAAAAAAATAACTACTGGGCTGTGCACGGTGGCTCACGCCTATAATCCCAGCACTTTGGGAGGCTGAGGCTGGCCAATCCCTTGAGGTCAGGAGTTTGAGACCAGTCTGGTCAACATGGTGAAATCCCATCTCTACTAAAAATACAAAAAGTAGCCGGGTATGGTGACCCATGCCTGTAATCCCAGCTACTCGGGAGGCTGAGGTACAAGAATCCCTTGAACCAGGGAGGCAGAAGTTTCAGTGAGCAGAGATTGCACCATTGCACTCGAGCCTGGGAAACAGAGTGAGAACCTGTCTCAAAAACAAACAAACAAACAAACAAACAAACAAACAAAAAAAACTATTGGGTACTAGGCTTAGTGATGAAATAATCTGTATAACAACCCCCGTGACATGAGCTTACCTCTATAACATACCTGCACATGTACCCCTGAACCTAAAATACAAGTTAAAAAAAGTGACAGAATTTGATTTAACAAAATTGGTATAATTTATTAGAGCTCCATAATGATATTTTTTTCACAGCTGATGTGGTTGTTATCAATAACATACACTTTAAAATGGAATTACCTGAAGTTGTTAGCTCTCAACAATGGGCTGATAAACGAGTTATTATAGAATTTAAAATATGAAGAATATTTTCCTAAAGAGCTGACACTGACGTGGAAGCCTACATAACAACACACAGACAAATCCAGGCTGATATACTGTGTTTGCTGTTTCATGCTACTAATGACGTGTTGGAGAAACTGGAGAAAGATGTTTCAACACCCAGAGTCAGAAGCATAGGATGTTGTATTTGAAGGTCCTTTGAGACCGTCTTCTAGATCGGAGGTTGGCGAATGTTTTCTGTAAGAAAACAGATAATAAATACTTTAAGCTTTGCGGGCCATATAGTTTTTGTCTCAGTGACTCAACTCTACCCAGGTGTTGTAAAAGCAGTCATGGACAGTTTATAAATGAATGGGCATGGCTGTGTTCCAAAGCGACTTCATTTACAAAAACAGTGTGTGGATTTAGCCCATGGATTAGGCTGTAATTTGCTGACACTGCTCTAGGTAAATTCCTCCATTTTACAGACGGGAAAACTGAGTCGAATCTGTGTATATTTAAAATACTTAGCATGGTGCCTAGCACACAGTAAATATTCAACAGATGATAGTTGTTTTTGTTATTGGGAAGGTCTTTGCCTAAAAGTGATATGGGGAGTGGTGAGCTATAAAATTACTGTCAGCAATGACAACAATGATAATATGCTTATTTGTCTATGTTAAATACACACACATATATATATATATTTTAATTTGAAGGATCTTTTTCTCTGTGAGGAGGCATTTGAATTTGGTGTCTCTTCTCCTTTTTAAAAAATAAAAACTGTAATATGTTAAATATAACACTGTTCTTCAAAATTCAGCTATGTCATCTGACTCGCTAACTGTTCCAATTCCACATTCTAATCCACAGGCCGTATCCCTGGACTCTTAGGTAAGCATCTGAGATCTCTGTTATTTTAGAACATGGACTCTTTCTCCCTTCCTCTTTTCTTATCTTCCTACCTTAAGCCAGGATAAAACCTAGGCTCTGGGGTATAGTATATCATTTTGAGAGATAATGAATGTCACCAAAGTGACTACAAAATTACAGGGCCATCTCTGACTCTCTCTTTGCAGTTAATGTAGTGAAATTATACAGTTAATGTTTGTAAAGAATGATGGAGAGGAAAAGCAATATCTGAGTGCTAAATGTTATTACTAAGAAAAGGAGAAGCTGAATCATTCTTTTTATATGTGTCCTTAGCCACTCCATCCTAAACCTAATATGAGCATGGAATTTCATAACTTTAATGGTTCTTTTAATAATGTTCAATCAGATATGAAATTAAGAAAACGAGGCTCGCCTTCTGCCCCCACTCTGCCTAAGCTGACGTTTTAGGCAGAGTGTGAATAATATTTCCTGCTTCCCATGGAGCAGACTGAGCAAATGATGTGAGAATCTCTTCAGTTCCAACCAAGTGGCGGGAATGAGTTGGGTACTGCTGAGGAAATTTGGTGGGCAGTTGGTAAAATAGGTGTGAATGAGAGAAAGCTTTGTTGGGGAACCATGGTGGGTATGTGGGCACGTTCTACATTATTACAAATATTGGGAATTTCCCAGGGGAACAGCAAGATCTTCTCCTATTTATTTTTAATTTTTAAAAATTCCAATCTTGCTCCTCCTGTAAGATCTATTTCTAACCCCTTTGGGTTTTCAGGCAGTCTGAGAATGTGAGTTTTGTCCAGGCCACAATGTCAGACCCTCTGAGTAGTTTATGACCATAGTAGTTCTGACACCTAAAACTTGTCAAGGGCAAAGGCAACAAGTGGGCAGGTATAGTCTATTACCAGGGTATACAAATGATAGTTATTTCAAGGTCAAGTTTTCACCTGGATACAACAGGCTGCTGATATCTTTTTTTTTTTTTAATCCATTTTTTGTTTTTTAGAGACAGGGTCTTGTTCTGTTGCCCAGTGAGAGTGCAGTGGCCAATCATGCCTCACTGCAGGCTTTGAACTCCTGGGCTTAAGGGATCCTCTCGTCTTAGCCTCCTGAATAGCTGGGACTATAGGCACGAGTCACTGCACCCAGCCTCATGTCTCATTTTTATACCCATAGATAGGGAGATACTTTTTCAGCTGGTCCCACAGTCATTTTAATTATGCACAACACAGCAATGTCTGCTGTGATCATAATTGCAACTCTGACCTGTGTTCTTTTGTGATTTAAATGTATTCTCCTAAGTCTGGCTCTGAAAGTTGATTTACTGTGGTAAGTCGTACCCGATGCCATGTAGCCTCAGAGAATGTGGCTGAAGTCTGGAGCTGTTAGAAACCGGGCATGATTTGAAGATATGCAACGGGGAAGGTAGAGATAACTGAGAAGAGAAACTGAAGTTTAGATTCTGGTCTTGGCACTTGTGACCCAGGACTTGTGTTGTTTTGAAGGCCATCAGAAAATAGTTGCCACATGTTGGTGCTACTGTATTGGAGATGCCATGCATGCGTTGGACAGCTCCTTTCTGAGTGCCCATGCACAAAGCCCTGCTTTGTGCTTTATGGGACAGCAGATAAGATGATTAGAGCATGGTTTAGAAACTCAAATATGTAAAATGGACTATTATCAAGGTGTTAATGAGGGGGTAAGTATCAATGTTTATACTACCATAAGATTCTTGATTGCTTTACGAAAGAATCTTAGTTCTGTGATTCCCTATCTGGGTTTGCAGAACACCCTGGGCAGTGGGTTGTTGCAACAAGTTCACAAATTCCTAAGTTCACCAAGAATAAGTAATAGGTCTTACACATAAGTGCATGACTATCTTTAAATATATATAGATGATAATATGATTAAAGTTAAGAAACACAAACTATTACTGATTTCAATTGCTTTTTAGCGTTGCTTTTTAGCTTTCCAGCGGGCTGATCTTTAAAGTGTTTCCGTGTTGCCATCATACAGGAATTCACATAATACTTTTACAGTAAAATGTATCTTCATGATTCTGTATTGAAACATTTTAAAGTAATTTAAAAATAAGAACAAATTTTCATATATGTATTCACATATTTATCGTTTCTAGTGCTTTTCAGTCCTTTGTGTAGATCATGATTTCCATCTGGTACCATTTTCTTTCTGATGGACTTCCTTTTACATTTCTTATAGTATGTGACTATTGGTGATGAATTCTTCCAGCCTTTTTACATCTGAAAAAAGTCTTTACTTAACCTTTGTTTTTTTTTTTTTTTTTTTAAAGATATCTCCACTGGGTATAGAATTCCAGGCTTTTTTTCTTTCAGTACTTGAAAGATGTCGCTCCACTATTTTCTGGCTTCCCCTCTGCTGTCATTCTTATCTTTGTTCCTTTGTACTTGACGTATCTTTTTCTTGTGGCTGCATTAAAGCCATTCTCTCTATTACTGGTTTTAGGCAATTTGATTATGATGTACCTTGGTCTTCTTGTATGGGGTTCATTGAACTTGCTGGAACTGCAGGTTTATTGTTTTCACCAAATCTCATTAGGCTGCTTAAAATTATCTCACAGTTCACTGATGCTCAGTTCGCTTGTTTTTCCAGTCTTATTTTTTGGCTTCATCTTGAAGTTTCTATTGCTATGTCTTCAAGTTCATGAATCTTTTCTTCTGCAGCTCTAATCTACTGTCGAGAGGATGTGTAGTAATCTATCTTCTAGCCCTGCACCCTAGTCTTCCAGTTCTCCTATACAGAGGCAACTACCATTACCAATTTATTGGGCTTTTTTCCAGAGATGATGCATACATTTAAAGAGACAAAGATACATATTCCTTTTCCTCCCATAACAGCATGCTATATATACTGTTAAACACTTTACTTTTATCTTGATATGGTGCTTGGATATGTTTCCATATAGAGATGGTGCATTCTTTTTAATGACTGCATAATATTTCTTTTGTGGATACACCATAATTTACCTTTCAGATTTTAGATTACTCTCTGTTATTTTCTAAGTGAGAGAATTATCATAAAGTCCAGATATGACATGAAAATGTAGGCATGTTAATAGCAGATGCCTCTGTTTCAGTAGTGTTCAATTATGTTTTTTCCTATGAGTTCCAGGGAGGCTGCTGGTATGTCTCTGCTCTCACCAGATACATTTATGGTTTTTTTTCTTAGTATCATAGAATGCGGCATATTATAGGGGCAAAAGGTGGGTAGGTATATGGTAGGGCACTCCAGGAAGCCAAGAAGCCTGATCATTCCTTTCACGTAGCACTAAGAGTCTTACTGCTCTCCCTAAGCAGGTGTGCAGAACCCTGCCAGTTCTAGCTCTACTCCCCACAGTATCCCCACAGTTCACTGGGAGATTGACATGTTTCAGAGAGTAAGTGACAAGACAATGCTCTTGAGAAAATTACAGCAAACCCCAGAGAGAATCAGAGATGCTGAGGCTGGGCATAGTAGCTCATGCTTGAGAGGCTAAGGCAGGAGGATCTCTTGAGCCCAGGAGTTCAAGACCAGCTTAGGAAACATAGTGAGACCCCCCATGTCTACAAAAAATTAAACAAAAATTAGCAGGGCGTGGTGGGGCATGCCTGTAGTCCCAGCTACTTGGGAGGCTGAGGTGGGAGGATTACTTGAGGCTGGGAGGCCGAGGCTGTAGTGAGCTGTGACTGTGCCATTACTCGACAGAGCAAGACTCTGTCTCAAAAAACAAAAAACAAAAATCAAATAATAGTTAATGGAGTGAGAGAGAGGAGTGAAAGTGGGTTTGAGTGCCACTGAACCTGACATTCCTGGAGTTTCTTCTTCACATTGTTCTTTTTTAAATTTTTGAGCTATTCTAGTATT
Organism: Macaca fascicularis; assembly: GCF_037993035.2. Lineage (NCBI taxonomy): Eukaryota > Metazoa > Chordata > Mammalia > Primates > Cercopithecidae > Macaca > Macaca fascicularis. Next base: position 161,895,704 of record NC_088380.1, read on the forward strand.
AACTCTTTTGCTTAAACTGGTTTTATCTAGTTTTTTTCTCATTGTACTTTTTAGAATGATTTTGGTAACAGGGAACCCATGTGTTATCCCATGTGTTATGGTCTGAGTTGTGTCCCCTACCCTACAATTCCTATGTTGAAGCCCTAACTCCTGCTACTTCAGAATGTGACTGTATTTAGAGACAGGATCTTTAAAGAAGTGATTAAGTTAAAATGAGACTGTTGGGGTGGGCCCTAATCCATGACGACTAATGTCCTTTTAAGAAGAAAACATTTGGGCACACAAGAGATACACAGGGATGTGTGCATCGAGGAAAGACCATGTGGGGACTCAGATGACTGGAACTGGGACAGCTGGGGCTGGTAGATTCACTTCCAGCTTCGTCACTCATGATTCTAGAACCCTGTGATGCTGGAAGGCTGGGCTTAGCTGGGACTGTCAGCCAGAACACCTACACTTGGCTTCTCCAGCTTGCTAGTCTCAGCAAGAAGGTGGCTATCTGCAAGCCAAGGAGAGAGGTCTCAGGAGAAATGCCTTGATGTTGGGTTTCTAACCTCTAGAACTATGAGAGCATACATTTCTGTTGTTTAAGATACCTAGTCTGTAGTACTTTGTTATGACAGCCCTAGTTGACTAATATGCCACTTCAAAAGAGCTTGAACACTAGAGGAACGAATTAGTTCATGTCACCAGAAGCCCAGAGACGAGGCAGCTCCAGGGTTGGTTAACTTAGCCACTCAGTGCTGCCTCAACGAGGAGGTTTTTCCATCTTTCTACTTTGCCATTTGTACCAGTTACTTTTGCTGTCTGAACAAATGACCCCGAAACATAGTGGTATATAAATCCGCTTGTTATGCTCATGGATTTTGTGGGTCAAGACTTCTGTCAGGGCACAGCAGAGATGGCTGGCTCCTGTTTCACGATTCTGGGCCCTCTGTGGGAGGAGCCTTGAGCGGCTGGGTGTGATCTGAACGATTGAAGATGACTCAAATGGCTGGGAACTGGGACAGCTGGGGCTGGAAGATCCACTTCCAGCTTCTTCACTCACGCATCTAGAACCCTGTGATGCTGGAAGGCTGGGCTTAGCTGGGACTGTCAGCCAGAATGCCTACACTAGGTTTCTCCAGAGTGGTGGTCTCAGGGTAGCCAGACATCTTACATGACAGATGGCTTTCCTCAGAACAAGCATGCCGGCAGTGAGTGCGCCAAGAGAATCAGTCAGGTGCGGCACAGCCTTTTATGACCTAGACCACTTCTGCCATATTCTATTGGCAGAGGTAGTCAAAAGCCCTACCAGATTTGAGGGAAGGGGACCTAGATTTCGTCTATTGTGGGAGGAGTGTCAAAGAATTTGCAGCCATTAAAAAAAATTGCCACTCCATGCTCATCTTGGGAGCTAGTTTTTTTCATGATTGTTAAGAGTGCTGCAGCATCTTGGGTAATGTGGTAAAACCTCTTCTCCACAACAAATACAAAAAAATTAGCTGGCCATGGTGGCACGTACCTGTATTCCCAGCTGCTTGGGAGGTTGAGGTGGGAAGATCACTTGGGTGACTGCAGTAAGCTGTGACCACACCACCACCTTCCAGTCTGGGTGACAAAGCAAGACGCTGTGTAAAAAAAAAAAAAGAGGGCTACAGCAACTCTATGCTCTATGTGTCACAATCTCACACATTAACATCCAGGGGTAGAAAAGGAAAACGTTTCCCTGAAGTCCCACCAGCAGGCTTCTCCTCACATCCCCTTGGCAAGAATTGGGCTGTATGTCCTTTCCAAAACTGGCAAAAGGAAGGTCACTTGCCCTGCTCAGCTTAGCCTAATCAAGTTCCACTCCCCTTGGGCTGAAGATAGGATGGCTTTCTTTAAGCATAAGGTCCCATGGAATGGGCAAATACTCTTCAGAACTTAGGGTTTGCCACTGTGGAGGAACCTCAAGAGAATGGATTTGGGGAGGTGACTTACAGTGTCTGCATAAACTTTCTATAAGGAGAGTCTGGCCTAATTAGGACGTGTTTAAGAAAGAAGATAAAGATGGCTTTCATTATGTCCATAGGCTGGGGTCCTCAACAAGACCACAGTTTGAATTCTTTGCCATGCTTGTACTTTCTCACTCTTATATTTGTTCCTTTTCTCTCCTTGCCTCTTCATAGAGATCTATTACAATTTTTAGTACCAAGAGCAAATGCTTCTGTTCCTGGAAAATCAGGGGATGCACAAATAGCGTGTTCTTAAAGCAAATGTGACAGTTACGATAGAGATTCAGCCCCCAGATGGGGTCATCAGAACCCAATGTGACAGCTACAATGCATCCCTGATTCCTCATAATAAGCATAACAGCCTCTGAGAATATCTCAGCACAAACTAGGTTATGAATGATTGATTAATAAGTGGATGAGTGCTGTACAGATCGCCACATGCCAGTTCTGCTGAGAGCCATAATCTCCATCTAACATTGTCTTATCACTGAGCTCACACAACGAGGCCTGTTCTTTATGGAACAAAGTCAGGGATGTTTTCCATGACTCATATTGGGAGCGTCCCACAGAAAAAATGGGATGTTCCATAGTGGGAGATGAAATCAAAGTTGTTAGAAAGTCTGTTTATAAGTCTTCCTGTCCGTGTGTGTGTGTCTTTCTGAGTGTGTCTCTGTATCTTCCTCTGTTGTATTTCTGTATGTGTTTCTACACGTGTCTGTGTTTGTATATCTCTACATAATTGCTGTGTGTGTATACGTCTGTGTGTGTGTCTCTGTGTATGTGTCTGTGTGTGCATCTCTTTGTGTCTGTGTGTCTTTTTTTTTTTTTTGAGATGGAGTCTTGCTCTGTTGCCCAGGCTGGAGTGCAATGGCGTGATCTTGACTCACTGCAACATCCACCTCCTGGGTTCAAGCGATTCTCCCGCCTCAGCCTCCCGAGTAGCTCGAATTACAGGCACCCGCTATGATGCCTGGCTAACTTTTGTATTTTTTAGTAGAGAAGGGGTTTCACCATGTTGATCAGGCTGGTCTCAAACTCCTGACCTCAGGTGATCCACCCACCTCGGCCTTCCAAAGTGCTGGGATTATAGGTGTGAGCCACCGTGGCCGGCTGTCTGTGTGTCTTATAAAATTTATTTTTATTTTTAATTTTTGTGAATTATCTGATTTTTTACTTATTCTCTAGAGTCCAGTTGAGCTCTTTTGCAGGTGTATATACTTTTGCAGGTATGTATCTTTTGCAGGTGTATATACTTGGGGGGTCCATGAGATGTTTTGATACAGGCATGCTGTATGAAATAACCTGTGTGTGTCTTTCTGAATGTAGCCCTCTATATCTCTGTTTGCTGTCTCTGGGCATGTGTAAGCCTGTTTCTCTGTGTGTTTTGGCATGTGAGTATATTCCTTTCTACGCAAATATCTTTCTGTGTGCAGGTTTCTCTGTATGCACATGTGTATCCCTGTCTGCATGTGTGTGCAGGCACATGTGTGTGTGTGTGTTTTGTGTGTTTGTGTGTGTGTAGAGTTCAAGCTCAAGTGGAAAAGAGTAACCTAGGAGGAGGAAGCAGCTCCCCTCAACCCCCCAGGAGATCTAGATAAATTTAAGGCAGGGTAACATCATGTGAAGAGTAGGGAATGGCCGCTGGGCTCCCTGGATGTTCAACCCCATTTTCCCTTTAACTCACTGCATGATTTTCTGTGATTGATTTCAATTCTCTGGGCCTTAGTTCTCTTGGAGATAATACTACTTGCTTAACCTAGCTCACAGGGATTTTTCTGAGAATGAAATAGTAATGTAATTTCGAATGCTTTCGAAAAAGTTAAAAGCACTATAAAAAGGAAGGCATTAAATGGATTAACATTGGACTTGATTCAGGGAAAACCTTTATGTTCAAGATATCCATGGAAAGGGGACTTTGATTCAAATCAAAATCTTTGGGTGATAGATCATGAAGGTTGAGTCACATGTGCTATGGGGGAGGAAGGGAGAAAATCAGCTTTGTGCTGAAGAAAGGCATCCTGCTCCAAATCAGCAAAGACAAAGAAGGTTCATTTTGGATGCAGGTTCTGCTCCATTAATGGTGGCTACTTAGAATATGATGTGAATAAGGTTTTAAGGGCTGCATCCTGGCCAGGGTGATAATAATGTCACTCGGGGTACCTGCCATAGATGTCAGGGACTTAGAACATGCAGGCTATGTACTTACTGTCCCTCCCAGAGCAGGGCACTGGGCTAGACAGTATCAGACTTGGAGTCTGAAGACGGGGGCTGATGCGTCAGAAGTTGCCAAAACTAAAAATCTTCTTAAGTTTTGAAGTCATTTAACTTCTCGTCTCTCATACTACCTTGGTGATCCTCCCTTAGGAGGTTGGACACCAATCCAATTTAATTGTTGGATTCATCCACAGATTTGTACAAAATGGTGTAAAGACAGGGTCTTATTTGAATTGGGAAAGAGAGATGATTTAGATTGTCATCGTGGATGTAAAGAATCTTCCATGCTCTGCCATTTTAATGTAATCTCTCTTAGGTTGGTTTTGTCACAAGTTTTAAAAGAATTCTCTAATTTTTTACTTATTCCCTGGAGTCCAGCTGAGCTCTTAAGAAAATTAGAGACCAATGACATCACGTAAACCCCATAACACTTTTTTTACCTTGCCTGTTCAATATTTCTTTCTTTCTTTCTTTTCTTTTTTTGAGACAGAGTCTCTCTGTCGCCCAAGCTGGAGTGCAGTGGCATGATCTCTGCTCATTGCGACCTCCACCTCTCAGGTTCAAGTGATTCTCCTGCCTCAGCCTCCAGAGTAGCTGGGATTACAAGTGTGCACCGCCATGCCTGGCTAATTTTTTTATTTTTTAGTAGAGACAGGGTTTCACCATGTTGGCCAGGTTGATCTCGATCTCCTGACCTCCACCTCAACCTCCCAAAGTGCTGGGATTACTCAATATTTCCTTACCCTTACTTGAAGATTCAGAGGTCTTCCCACACAATAGCTTCATGACTCAGCACATGTGCAGCAACTTAATTTTCTTTTCAAATGCTCCTTCACCTAGCCCTTTTGACTTGAATGTACAAACTCCTTTTCCCTTTATCAGAATAAATAATTGGTGTCATTTTGTGTAGGTGAGCACGCATAAGTGTGTGTGTTGGCATCAGATATCGTTCACCTGATTATTGATTCTTTGCAAAAGTCAATAGCAAGAGAAATGCTGTTTAAATAGGTTTCACGTATCTTTTTTTCTAATTTGGGGGATTAGAGGTAGCAATGTGGGCTGGATGACAGTATGAGGAGGAAGCTGAACATTGCTTTTTCATAGAGTGACTGGTTTTATGAAATACCTCATGTCAGGCACTACTCTAGGTACTGCAGATAGAATGAGAACAAGGAAGACACAATCCCTTTCCTCACTCACTTCACTGAAGATACAGTTGAACACACAACTGCAAATGGGTGAGGCATTTGTTTCCGTGCACACATTGCAAGGGCATCGAACATTGCTGGGGCTGGGGGCAGAGGGGATGGGCAGGGAAGGCTTCTAGAAATGAGCCATGCTTAAGCTAAGGCCTAAGGAACGAGGAAGGTAAAGCCAAGGAAAGGAGAGGCAGGGTAGAGAGACTGAAATAGCACGTGTGAAGCTGTGAAATAAGGAGACAGTGGCACGTACAAGGAAGATGTATGTGGGAGGTGTTCATTAGAGAGATGTTCACCGTGGCTAGAGTGTGAGGGCTCAGGGGTAGAGATTGGGCTGCAGAGATAGCCGGTTTATAATGATTTTGAAGGATTCATGAAGGACTTTAGTGCCATATTTCTGCAACTTAAAAGATCTTATGAATTACCCATAGGTCTTGTTAAAATGCAGATTTGGATGTAAGTCTGGGTGGGACCTGAGATCCTGCACATGTAACGAGCTTCCGGGTGAGGATGCGGCTGCAGGGAGAGGGCCACACTTGGAGTCGTAAGGCTTTTGACTCTATCCTGAGGGCAATGGCAGAGCCATTGAAGCATTTTAGGTAGGAGAATGCCATGACCTAACTGTGTGGTAGGAAGATACCATTACCTGCAATGTAATAAATGGATTTTAGGTGGGTAGACCTGGAAAATGAAAATCAGTGAGGAGGTGGTAGTAGCAGACAGTCATAAGAAATTTGCCAACTAAGGTAGTGGCAGTGGGCATGTGGCCTCATTCCTTAGCCCTGTCCTGTTCAACTTCCTGCAATATTAATTCTGTCCATATCTGCCTCCTTCACTATGCAGTGGGCTCCTTGGTGGTAGTGCTTAGGCAGTGTAGAGGGAGGCAGTGTAGCATCATGCTTAACAACATAAGCCTTGGAGTCATTTGAGCCGGAATTCAAGTCCCACCTCCATGATGTACTATGCTGAATCTCTCAGGGCCTCCACTGTCACATCTGCTATAGATGAGAATGACACTTGCCACAGCGTGGAAAGAAATGAAATGATGTAGATAAAGTGCTTAGCCTATGCCTGACATTCATTGATTAAAAACATATGTACAGCTGGTTGCGGTGGCTCACGCCTGTAATCCCAGCACTTTGGGAGGCCGAGGCGGGTGGATCATCTGTGGTCAGGAATTCGAGACCAACCTGGCCAACGTGGTGAAACCCCTTCTCTACTAAAAATACAAAAATTAGCCAGGCGTGGTGGCAGGCACCTGTAATCCCAGTTACTTGGGAGGCTTTAGGCAAGAGAATCACTTCAACCCAGGAGGCAGAGGTTGCAGCGAGCCGAGATTCAGCCACTGCACTGCAGCCTGGGTGACAAAACAAAACAACAAAACAAAACAAAACAGATGTACAGAACACTTGCTCCAGTGTGTTAGGGTTTGGGGTTTGGCAATGAACAAAGTATATTTGGTCCCTGCCCCCTTGGCACACTTGATAAATAGTAGTGGCAGTAGTTGCTTATTATTCTTAGTTATATCTCTCTGCTGTTGGCCCATTCATTTTGCACACGGAGACAACCTGAAGCTCCAGCGGCTCCTTGGTCTGGACAGTAACACCCAACACCACCTGAACATGTTATGGAGATGGACACTGTATTCTATACATTTAATTTAATTGATTTCTCAAGCCCTAGCAGTACTTTCAGCTTAATTATCCATAAAACTGAAGCAAGGATGCTTGAAGTCTAACATCATTTTCCGGCTCAGTAATCTATATGTGGCCAACCCTGCAACATTACATTTAATGTTTTTCAAAGGATTGGGAGGGTGGGTGTGTATCCCATCATTATCTATTGCCTAGAGATGGCTAAAAATTTCCATGTAAAATAACATATTTGGCTTTGAGGCTGTAAATTTTCAAAGGAGAAATTGAGCTGCTGAACACTTGAGGGGTGATATGGTTTGGATATCACCCCTCCAAATCTCATGTCAAATTGTAATCCTCAATGTTGGATGAAGGGCCTGGTGGGAGGTGATTGGATCATGGGGGTGGATTGCCCCCTTGCTGTTCTCCTGATAGTGAGTTCTTATGAGATCTGGTTGTTTAAAAATGTGTAGCACTTCCCCCTTTGCTCTCTTCTTCCTGCTCCAGCCATGTAAGATGTGTCTGCTTCCCCTTCCGGCACGACTGAAAGTTTCCTGAGGCCGCCCCGCCATACTTCCTGTATAGCCTGCAGAACTGTGAGCCAATTAAACCTATTCTCTTTATAAATTACCCAGTTTCAGGTATTTCTTTGTAGTAGTGCAAGAATGGACTAATACAAAAGGAAAAACAGAAGATAAGAGGAATGTGAAGACAGCAGTGGAAAGAAAGAATGATTGGTGGTCTTTGGCAAGGAGGATGGCACCTGGACTATGGGAGCTTTGGTGGGCTCCATAAACTGCTATAAGATACCCAGCTATAATAAATTAGATAGGTTCCCTGGCTTGTAAAGACTCTGGCTACTTAAGCCAATGGGAATTTAATGGAAGGTTAGGGGAGCTGGATCCCACAGCGGGAACCTGTGAGAGGCTGTCTGAGTATGAGGCATGTTGGAGGACCATGTTTGAGAAGGGGCAAGAACCTAACAAGACTTGGGAGGATTGAGCAGCAGGGACCCCTGCAATGGCCTCATGGCAGTAAGAGTCTGACTTGTCTCCTGGTTGGTCTACCATCAACTCTTCCTTCTCTCTCTGCATTTGTTCTAGACTCAAAGTCCCAAAAAACAACTAGCTGAGCCTAGGCTGCAGGTCTGTACCCTGGTTGTTTTGTGACTGGAGGGAAAATCTCTGGTGACTTCAGCTTTTGTACCGGGGGTGGGTACCTGGAATTATTTTCCCATGGTTATACATATTGATACATATACATTTTCCTTCTGGGTAAATTCCCAGAAGGAAATACATTAGAGTGTTATTAGGATGGGGGAAATGGATGTAGGCATCTGCAGCATGTAAAATGACAAGGTTGATGACTTATTAAGAATCAACTTGTTTATTGTTCCTTTGAGGTTTGTTTAAATGTTGCTTGCCTTTCTAGGTTTCTCCAGGCAACTCCTCATCTCCAGTGTTCTCATTGCACTTTGTATTACTCTTAGCTTTTAATTCTCAGGGACAAGGACCTCATTCAACTCTGTGTTCCTAGGGCCTAGCAAAGTGCTTAACACGTAAAAGACATTTGCCAACTTACAGTTGAATAGAAAACGTATGTGTGGATATCTTACCAGAAACACAATTGTAAGCGGCTGGGAATTTCAATGGGTAACTTTTCAGTGTAGAAAACATTAAAAAATTGTTTTGTAGCCCATGCATGTGTAAAACCCACTCCCCAAAGGCATATAGCCTTGAACAGTGTAGAGTCAGAGACAGTAAAGCATCCTTTCAATTTCAGCTTCTATTCACTTGATTTTTGAAGAATATTTTCTTTTGCAAAAGCCTCCTTCACTTAAGAAGTTTTCTTGCCTTGTTAGGTATCAGCCAAACATTTTCTCTTTAATCTGGAGACATAGGATCCTGTTCCCCAAGATATTTTGATTTCTGCAAATGCTTGGGATCTGCTAAAATCCAGCTCCCTGTTTCTAAGATGAAACCTGGACCATTTAGGGCATGTAGGGGCCAAGGGCCATTGAAGATTTGCTGAAAATCACTGAGGTGATACAGATTAATTAGAGAAAAGGCATACAAATTTATTTAACGTGTATGCAAGAGAACCTTTAGAATGAAGACCCAAAGATACAGCATAAAAACTATCCATTTTTATGCATAGGTTCGACGAAGTATGGACAGCTGTGTGGTAATAGGATTGGGCAAAACGTGCATGACTGAGTAGTGAAACTCAGCGAGGCCTGTCTGTCTAGGTTCTTCTTGGTCCATCTGAGCAGCATTCCTTTCTTCTGGGTGAGGGGCAGGACCCTGTCTGGAATGGGGGTCTTATGACTCACAAATAAAATAGATCAGATCATTTCTTTATGGCCAGTTTTCACACAGAAAAGTGGGGGAAAGTTAGAACAATATTTTTAGGTTTTATGGCTGGCTTTAAGGAAAAGGGGTTCTGGTTCCTATGACCTACCTCGGGGAAGAGAGATTCTAGTTTCTCTGGCTAGCCTTGTAGGTGAATGGGACTGAGAGACAGGAGGGCAGGAGCAGGTCAGGGAGAAACGTTTGCTTCTGAGGCTTTCATTTTAGGGTATTGTTTTCTGAGCTCCAACAGGCATCTATAGGGCTGGTAAATTTACCTGGAGTAGCCAAGTACAAATGAATTACTTCAGAGTCCCATTCTGGCTAGCCAGAGAAATGAGAATCCGATCTATCCTATTTGTGAGTCATAATTAAACCGATAGTCTTATCTAAGGGTGCCAAAATTCTAGAATCTGAATTTTATCCTAGAATTAGGTCCCCCTGGCTCCCCTTCAGTGAAGCGACTGGCAAGGGACTGTGGAGAATTGAGGCATTTGCCTCCTAGACTTCCACCTCCCTGGTCTAATCAGAGCAAGCAGCAGAAACTGACTGATATAAGCAGAGAAGAAATGTATGGAAAGGCCATGGGACAGCCCCCTACAGTGACCTGAAAGGCTGGAGGATTGGGCAAGATCAAAAGGAGAGTGGGCAACCAGGACCAACGCTAGAATTGTGAATAGCCCCTGGCCACAGAACCAGACTGACAGGGTCCCTGCAGTGCTTGCCACTGAGCCTGATTACCACAGCCTGCGGAGGTGCTGCTAGCTACACACAGGCTGACCCTACTTCTCCTGGGAATGGGATTTTGTTTTGCTATCACCTGCCCCCAGGATGGATTCTTTGCAGTCTCCTATTCTCTGCATTTCTAACTGCTGTTTCAAAGTCCTGGGTGCCCTGCTTTCAAGAGGGGTTGGGAAGGTGAGCACCACATTAAAAAAATGTATCAGTTATTTAATTAGAATCTTCTTAAGAAATTTAGAACATCAATGTGTGAGGATAAATTCTACTCGTCAGGGCAAACACAGATCACAGTTAGCCCTGGAACTGAGGAATAGCTTTGATATTGGTAAAATTTGCCAGTCCACACCTTTCTGATCAACCAGACACCTCTCCATAACTTCCTATTTCTCTTTTTCTGCACCAGAGATCTCACCTTCGTGGTGTCTGGGCTTCTGCAGTTTCTTCTTGAAGTAAGCATCAGTAAGACGTTTTGGGATTTTCACATTGCTGACTGATACCAATTTTTATAGAGGTGACAGTGACAAATTACTGGTGTGTTCTTCACAGAGAAACTCAATTGAGGACCAGAGGTCCAGTCACAAGTAAGAGCCACTGCCCAGCTAGCTGCTCCGGGAGAACCATCTTGCCTCTGTGGCGCCCAGTGAGGATGAGCAGAATGGTCCTGGGAGCGATGCTTGCAGTTTTCTGGCATGCTGACTGCAGGGTTTTTTTGTTTTTGTTTTTGTTTTTTTGAGGCAGAGTCTCACTGTGTCACCCAGGCTGGAGTGCAATGGTGCGATCTCGGCTCACTGCTACCTCTCGCCTCCTGGGTTCAAGCGATTCTCCTGCCTCAGCCTCCCAAGTAGCTGGGACTACAGGTGCGTACTACCACTCCTAATTTTTGTATTTTTAGTAGAGAAGGGGTTTCACTATGTTGACCAGGCTGGTCTCATACTCCTGACTTCTGGTGATCTGCCCACCTCAGCCTCCCACAGTGCTGGGATTACAGGCATGAGCTACCATGCCTGGCTGCTCAACAACTTTTTAGATACATCTCCAGTAGGATGATAAGGCATCTTGTGAAGTTTAACCACTGGGGCACCACCATTCTTGTCACCACCAACTGGTTTTGTAACAGTTGCAAGAACCTTCTCCTTTTCAATCTTGGATTTAGCCGCTGAGTACTTCCTCTTGTACGTGCCTTTCTGGAACACATAGCAGGTCGGGAATATCTGTCAATTCCTCTGATGAGGACAGGATTTCAGCTGCAGTGGGGCTTCCCTTTCTTGGGTTTTTTGGCCTTGAGGTTACCCTTTGTTACCTTGCCACTAGCATCAGCTTTCTTGGATTCAGGTTTCTTCTCCTTAGTATCTGGCTTCTCAACTTTTTCACCCACCATCTTATAAGATGAGAAAGACAGCACCAGGCTGGGTGCGGTGGCTCATGCCTGTAATCCCAGCACTTTGGGAGACTGAGGCAGGCAATCGCTTTAACTCAGGGGTTTGAGACCAACCTGGCCAACATGACAAAATTTCACCTCTACAAAAAAAATATAAAAACTAGCTGGGTGTGACAGCATGTGCCTATAGTCTCAGCTCCTTGGGAGTTGAGGTGGGAGGATCACTGGAGCCCAGAAGTTAAGGCTACAGTGAGCTGTGGTTGCGCCATTGCACTCCAGCCTGGAGTGCAGTGAGATCCTGTCTCAAAAGAAAGAAAGAAAGAAAGAAGAAGAAAGAAAAAAAGAAGACAGCACTACATTTTCAGGCTCTTTAACAAGGTGCTTAAGGTTAGGGGCCAGCAGAATTCCCCAAAGGTGATAAAGAATTTCATCTGCTGGGTAGCTAAAAGAAAAATGCCCATGACATCTATTTTAAGCCATTGTTGGTAATAGTAAGAAAATCATCTTTTTATCTTTTTGGTGTTTTAGATTTTGACAATCAAATGCTTTGTTGGTTCAACACAACAACACGGATGGCTGGAGGATCACAAAAGAATCTACTATGTCTATCATTTCCTTGAGTGTCTGAATGAAATGTCATTGGCTCTGTGGCAAGGGGCTCTGCCACTTACTAGCTGTATGACCTGGGAGCAATCATTTAATTTTTCTCAGCCTCAGTTTCCTCATTTATGAAGTGGAAATGACTTTAGCATTTATCTCTTACTTAGAGTTGTTGTGTGATGATATCCATAAAGCTCCTAGGACAGTGCTCAGTGTACAATAGTGCTTAATAAATGGTAGCTATTAATGGCTAATTTAGAGAGACTTGAGATTGAGGATTGGCCAAAAGGGTCAAAATGCAAGGCCTGCTGATGTCCACGATGTACCAGGTGTCCACCTTCAAGGATAATTTGGAGGAAGGAGGTCATGATAAAAGATGAAGTGAGTGACCTCCAAGTTGGATGACCTCCATCAAACAAGATGGGCAAATTCCCAAATGCTACTGGTCACAGGTGCTTGAGCAGAACAATCTGCTTTCAAAGTACAATTAAATAGGAAAATGCTCAGTGATCTCAAGGGGTAGACCCACGCCGGTGCCCCATCTGCTCAGTTTAGGCACAGCCATTAGACAGTGCTGGGGAAAATGTTTATCTCTAGTTTACAGAAGGTTCTTTTGGAATCTCTTTGCAGAACTCAAAAGGGGGGTGTTCTCAGCAACTTTTGTTTAGGCTGGAATCCTAGGAAAGTCACCAATCTTTGGAAATACTCACATTTCTATTTTTGTTCCAGTTATCCAGCAGATAATAAATAGGTTTTTAGTTCTGCTAAGTGCTAATTTGAGAGGCATCTTGTTTAAAAGTTATTTATTGGGAGAAAATATGAAAGATGCAGCCTAAGAAATAATCTGTTGGTGTTGCTGACTCACCTTTTTAGGTAAGGCATCAATTTTATTATTATTTAGCCTTTTTGCTAGATGAAGAATGAGAATGAATCACCAAAAAAAAAAAAAAAAAACAAAAAAAAAAAAACAAAAAGAGAAAGATTCTAAGAGATGTGCATACATTTGTTTTCCCATAACTGAAGATCATTTGAGTTTATGTAAGACGCTATTTCAGAGTTAGCACATCACCTCTAAAGCTGCTGCATTTAAAGCTGGGTTGGTTGTTAAAAGCACCATTTAAATGTTTTCATGGAGGAATTAGGGATGGAATATGTACACACTGGTCACCCAGGGAGACGTTGAAATAGTCATTTACCTCTTTAATGGAGGCAGAGAATGTAATTAATAACCATTTGCATGTAACAGTTAAATATTTCATGGTGGTGACAATGATTCATCCCTACTTCCTACAGCATATAACAGTTAAATATTTCATGGTGGTGACAATGATTCATCCCTACTTCCTACAGCATCTAGAGCAAAATTAAACCCAGGTGTTAAGACGTTCAGGAAACTATAGCATGTAAAAACTCAACATTTACCCTGTCTCTGTCCTACTAACTCACCGTCCTTGTATTCCTCTCATACTCATCCTCCTTCTGCAAGTAGCAGTTTTAACTTCTGTATTGCTTGGCACCCCAGGCTTCCTAATTTACAGAGAGAACTTGGCTAGTGCAGGGAAGGCAAATAGGTTTCAAGTCTCAGATTTCAACCTGAGATTGATTGGTAGTGGCTATGTGGAACACTGTGTTGAAAGGGCTTCTAAAAAGTTGCCTCTAGGCGCAGTGGGAAAGAGGGCAGTGATTGATTAGTAATGCCTGCCATGGGTTGGAGAGAAGAGTACTGGCCTGAATATCATTTATTTTGCCATCCTCAACCAGTGCAAAGAACCCAAGATTAAGAATTGGGTCTGGTCTCGGTTTAGCCATAGCATGCCATATGATTTTGGACAAACATCACCATTCTAGTTTTCCCAAATGCTAATTTAGAGGAAATTTAGTCTCTCATGCAAAATTTAAAAGGCTGTTATAAAGATTGAAAAAGATTTGAAAGCACAGAAATCTACATAATATATTGTTATATTGCCATTTTCCAAATGGAAGGCTAACTGGACAGCTTACAGATTTATGTAAGACTCAGAGCTCCATTGTAAATCTATTAATTTTACAAATGTGAGGGGTATAGGGAAAAGAGAGTGTGGAGTCCTTCTGCAGAAATGAGAGATTGAAAAGGTCAGAGATAAAAGGAACTTAAATATTGTCTAGGAGAGTGGTTTTCCTGTTTTTTTTTTTTTTCTTAAAATCTGAAAAACTCCCTTTTCCCCCTCAGACAAAATCCTTATGCACACCCAATACAATAAACCAGTAAGTGGTGCTATTCTGTTTGAAGGTGTTTATTTCTTAGTAGGCTTCCCAGATCCTTGGTGTAGAGTAAGTATTAAGTAGGTTTCCCAGATCCTTGGTTGTAGAGTAAGTATTAAGTATATTTTAATTCAATTACATGTCCCAGGCATCTTCAGAAAGAGGTATTAAAACTTTTCCAGTGTGTTAAATTCTGCTACCTCACCAATGACATCTTGGACCTTGACCTCCAATGTGTGTGTGACCAAATTCCCCTCATAGAGGCTGGGAAGAGAGGTACTTGTTTGAGATCCAAATGATAAAATGCCTGGTATGGGAGGAAAAAAAAGATTTCTGTGGGAGAGAAAAGCTAGTCCTAATTGTATTACAAACACAAGGACATAAAAAAGCTCTTCCATTTCTAAAATCCTAGAGTGGAATGAGAAGTCCTTACAGTGACTTTGCCTCATCATTATCCAGTCATCCAGTTAATATTCACCTAGTAATCTACTGTGCATCAGGTATTGCATTTAGCACTGGGGATACAGTGTTAGGCAAAACTGGGTCCGTGTTTTCATGGACCACATATTTTGTTGGGAGAGACAGAATGAACAAAGGTAAAAAGATTTTAGATGGTGATATGTGGAATGAAAATAGTTTTCATACAAGGGAACTGAAGGTGGAGCTTCTAAATAGCGGTTGCTCCATACTTGTTAAATGAATCAATAAAGGCTTATTATGGGCCACCAGAGGCCCCAGACCACACGTTGACAATAAATATTTTCAACAATGTAAAGAGTAGAACCATATCAATTGTAATCTTAGAGTTCCCATGGGGCGCAAGAGAAACTTTATTTGCCTGATTGAGTGGGAGTCTGGCTAAGAGCATTGTGGCTAGAGCTTTTTATATCTTTATATTTTGGAGCTGGCCGGCCACGTTTCTGCACCTATAGCAATGTCATAAAAGCTACTCCCTGCTCACGGTAATGAAGCACAGAGGAGTTGTGTTAGGAATTTATGTCAGCTGGAGAAGGGACGCTGGAGTAGCCAACTTATAACAAAATAACTTTAATAAATTTTGTTGACTGAGGAAAGGCAAAGCATTTTATGGATCTGGAAAACAAACGAGTTTAGGGCTCAGAGCTGGGAGAAAGTGATTACAGAAGAGAACTCAAAGTTGAGAATAGAAAGAAGAAGACTGAAAGGGAGTCAGATAGAGGTGTGAGGAGCCAAACAGGACAAAAAGTTGGGTTCATTTACTATGGACCCCTCTGCCTTACAGGAATGAAAGTGGGAATAAAATACTCCACATGAAACTTACTTCAAAAGCCATAGTTCACAAAAAGAACCATTAATCTCACGGTGATGGTTAATTTAATTTAATCTTATTTTTGAGACAGACTCTTGTTCTGTCACTCAGGCTGGAGTGTGGTGGCAGGATCTTGGCTCACTGCACCCTCCACCTCTCGGGTTCAAGTGATTCTCCTGCCTCAGCCTCCTGAGTAGTTGGGATTGCAGGCGTGTGCCACCATGTGCGGCTACTTTTTGTAGAGATGGGATTTTGCCATTTTGGCCAGGTTGGTCTTGAACTCCTGACCTCAAGTGATCCACCTGTCTTGGCCTCCCAAAGTGCTGGGATTATAGGTATGAGCCACCTCACCCAGCCTGTGATGGTTAATTTTAATACATCATCTTGATTGGGCCACAGGGTACCCAGTTTAAACATTACTTCTAGATGTGTCTGCAAGGATATGTCTATTTCCAGATGAGACTGGCATTTGAATTGGTGAACTCCATGAAATAGATTGCCTTTCCCAATGTGGATGGGCACCCTCCAATCAGCTGAGGGCCTACATAGAATAAAAAGCAGGGGAAGGAGGGATTTGGCCCCTTCCTACCTGCTGCATGAGGTGGGATCTTGGTCTTATTCTGCCCTTGGACTGAGATTTACACCACTGGGCCCCCTGGTTCTCAGGCCTTCAGACTCAGACTGGGACTGTACCACTGGCTTGCCTGGGTCTCCAGCTTGCAGACAACAGATCATGGGACTTCTCAGCCTCCATAATCACATGGGCCAATTCCTCATGCCTTAAATTAGAGGCATTTCCCATTTGTATGCTTTGAAAAATCAATTCACAGTGTCAACAGCAACAGTGTTAGAATTGTGAAGTACCTTCTCTTTCCCTAATGTCTATCATCCTCTTCTTACTGGCCTAGGTATATCGCTTTAGGCTCAGAGGCTTACGTTGAAAGAGGAAGACTGGAGATAAATGCTCTTTTTCTCTTCATGTCAGTCTGGTGAGATGCCCCTCCAACTCTGTGAAGCCCCTTCAACTCTGGCCTGCCTTGGCTATTGTACTGGCAGAGGGACTGCCAGGGAGATCTTGTGACTTATGTTGAATATTTATTCTCCCTGGCTGTGAAGGTGGGCAAACCAGATGGTCATTACGAGGAGCCTGGCGTCTGGATTTGCCTGTTACCTTACAATGTAGTGATCACATCTCATTATGTCCCAACTCTTATACCATGGAATTCCAGGAAGTTCTGAAGCCCCAGGAGCCTTCAACATCTGAAAGCATTTGGATTTACTATTCTGTTTCTCATCCCCTTGTTTGGAGGTCTCCTGTATCTTGCTGTGATTGTGTGCTTGTGTGTGTGTGTGTATGCATGCATGCTTTGCTGGTATGATGGTTCTCAGCACTGTCTCCTGCCTTACATCCAAGTTCTACCATTTAAGCTGACCTTCTTAGTATTTTATCACTGACATTATTTGGAATGGCTGGTGCATGCTGATAATAAAATCAGACTGACTGTTATTGTTTTTAAATTCTCCAAAGGCCATGCCCATGCACCCGTTTACTGCCTGCATGTAGGGCTGACTGCTTCTACCGCCTTAGGGTCAAAGTCTCTGCTTGGCAGCATCCTATTCACCCTTCATGATCCATACTGGGCTAGGTTTGATGCTCCTCCTACCCTGCTTTCTCTATCCTATCGCTTATCTGATATGTTTGTTTAACCTTCTGTTTTCTGCCTCTCTATTTTAAGGGATGTGGAAGCAGAGAAAGTGTCTGTTTTGCTCACTGTCACATCTGTGGAGCCTAGCCCAGTGCCTGGCATGGAGTCAGGACGCAATCATAATTTGCCACATGAATGAATAAATGGTTGTCTTGTCTCATGACTGGTCACTCTGTGTCTTACTTCCTCATCTGTAAAATCGAGCACTTTCTTTACTTATATCATAAGATTTCCATGAAGGTGAAATAAACTGATGAGCATGTTTTATTTTTATTTTTTGAGATGGAGTCTTGCTCTGTCACCCAGGCTGAAGTGCAGTGATGTGGTCTCGGCTCACTGCAACCTCTGCCTCCCGGGTTCAAGCAATTCTTATGCCTCAGCCTCCCAAGTAGCTGGGATTACAGGCAGGTGCCACCACACCCGGCTAATTTTTGTATTTTTTTAGTAGAGATGGGGTTTCACCATGTTGTCCAGGCTGGTCTCAAACTCCTGACCTTGGGTGATCTGCCCACCTCGGCCTCCCAAAGTGCTGGGATCACTGATGAGCATTTTTTAAAAGAGTGCAAAAAGAACTGTATAAAACTGTGAGGTGGTCATTGTTACGCATGCCGTTGAGTGGAAAGATGACGCCTGACGCATCCTTTTGGTTTGTTGTTCTTTCCGGCTCTTCAGACGCAAATATGTGTCAGCATTTAATCAATGCTGTCTTTCCAGAGGGAAGATTGACAGAGACAAGACTTGCTCTCTGCTCCTGTCTGGGTAATGGGTGCCTGTGGAGATGCTTGTCTTAATTTACCTAATAGAGGGCATTTGCCGCTTGCAAATTTGTTGTTTTGATTTATTCAGCAGATTTGCCATGATTAAAGTGTCCTCTTTGTTATAAGATAAAACTGACCTTTTCTTTCTTGAGGTGAATGACTGATGAAATATATCTATATTTATATACATACGTTGTATATAAATATAGATATATTTCACATATACATATATGATATATTTTTATATACATACGTTGTATATAAGTATAGATATATTTCACCACCCAGTGAGGTTAATTTGATGGTTTCTATCCAGGGACCAACATGTTCTGATTTAACATTGAAATCTCTTTGTAAAAGGCTCAATGCTGGGGAGATTAAATCTAGGACTAACCAATGGGCAGAAGGGATGAAGAGAGATTTTAAAAAATTGACTCTTTTTAAAGTAGATCTGTTTAATGGATGGGCCCAGAGATGGGATAGGGTGGAGGAGGGAATGTCTCAGACTGGGGATGTTTATGCAGAGGTTGGATGGTCACTGAACAGGAATAGAGCTAATTTATTTATTCGGCAGATGTTTAATGAGCTCCTACACTGTGCTTGACACCAAGCGAGGTACTGGGAAGAGGCTGCCCTAAAGCCTGGAGATGTGGGTCTAGTCTTGTTTAACAATAATAACACACAACTACACAAAAGTAGCAGTTAATGCTCATCACTTGCTTCGTATGCACCAGCACAGGGCTCAGCGTTTTATGTGCACTGCTTCGCTCCTCAGAGTGCCTTGGATAGCTGTATTTCCCCTTTTTCCACTTACTTGCTGTGTGACCTTGGGCTGGTCCCTTTCCCTCTGTCAGCATCAATTTCCTCATTTATAAGGATTTAACTCATCCCGGGGACAAAATGAGTTTCCAGGAGTAAAAGAAATTGAGACAAGGGAGCATCTGAGGGGGTGCTGAGCTCCCTGGCTCTGAATTTTTAAAATTTCTATTACATATAAAAACCAAATAGAGGCCATAGGCCTCCTAAAGGTGAAGCTTCAATTTTCAAGGGAATAGGACTATTGAGCAACACCAAACAAGGGACAGTGAAAGAGGAAAGGAAAGGTTCTGTCTGATAAATTGGACCCATTATTCTGGTCTGGGCCTGTTTAGACACTTACGGCTTAAAGTAATTTTATCTTTTGTCCTCACACTGTGTTCATCTCAAGAGTGTGGGCCAACCAGTTTAAGGAATTCTCAGGATATGTAGGCACAGACAATGATCTCAGTGTACATCTGGTTGCTGGAAGAGTCCAGGGGCTTGACCTCTGGAACCCCCAGATAGACTCCGAGGCCAGGCAGGGACTCAGCCAGGACAGGGGACATAATCTTTTGGTACAACAGGCAGTGGCATAGCAAGCATGGGTGATGGAAGTACAAAAGAATATTTTATCACTGACATTACTGGAATTGCTGGCGCATGCTGATAATAAAATCAGACTGACTCTTATTGTCTTTAAATTCTCCAAAGGCCATGCCCCTGCACCCCTTTATTGCCTACACATAGGGCTGACTGCTTCTACCGCCTGCCCTTCTTCTTTTCTTTTTTTCTCTGTTGCCCAGACTGGAATGCAGTGGTGCGACCTCTGCTCACTGCAGCCTCTGCCTCCCGGGTTCAAGCGATTCTCCTGCCTCAGCCTCCTGAGTAGCTGGGATTACAGGCATCTGCCACCACGCCCAACTAATTTTTGTATTTTTAGTAGAGACGGGGTTTTACCATATTGGCCAGGCTGGTCTCAAACTCTTGACCTTGTGATCCACCTGCCTTAGTCTCTCAAAGTGCTGGCACTACAGGTGTGAGCCACTGCACCTGGGCCTGCCTGCCCATCCAGCCTCTGAACATAGGCCCAGGATCTGTGTCCTAGGGCTTGTGTGGCAGGGGTGAGAAGGAGTTTCTTATGGAAATCAGGGACTGAGCAAGTGCCTCTTGGAGAGAGTCCCAGTTCTGCCTGTATTTTCTTAACTGGGGTCAGAACAGGGCATTCACTTTTTAAAAAAATATTCAACAAACATTTGTTAATCACTTACTTGATAATAGTACCTGTCATTATCATTGAATTTAATCTTCAAAATTCATCCTTTAAGACAAGCCATATCCCTGTTTTACAGATGAAGAACTCAGGCTCAGAGAGGAGACGTCATCTGTGCAGTCGAGCTTAGGTCAGTACGGCTCCGGAACCTATGTACCCCTGGTTGGTAACACTGCCCCTCGTCTAAGTGCTATAACCGGCTATTTGCCTGGTTTGGGGTTGATGCTTTTCTCAGACTGTAACAAGAGCTTAACATGGTAATCAGGAAGGTAGGCCTGCCTGTGTTGGTACAGATACCTCGCTAATGAGGATATGAGTTGAAGGAAAAGGGCAAAGCCCAAATATTTTAGCTCTGGAAATGAGAACTTAAGGCCTTGGCTCTCGCTTTTCAGTGCGTGGGTTGAGAAGTTCTTAAAGAGGAGAAGGGAGCAGATAAAGAATCCCATGATCTTGTCAAGTAGCAGCACTATTAAAAATTTCCCAGGAAATTAGGCTAGCTGAGTCAGGTGCATGGGAAGTGTTCTCTTTTGTTTTCTGCATTTTCCCCAGCGGTCTTTCCTAGCAACCCTCAGTGCCCCCACCTGTACTCCCACTTTTCAATTTCATCCACTGTCTGGAAGCTCACCTTGTCCCCAGGCTCAGGGCACATAAGCACCCACATATTGTCAGACATCAATTCCTGTGGAATCAGAATGGCAAGGATGTGCCAGGTTAAACATCTGAGCTTTTGTATGTGAGTCTGTGTGTGTGCATGTGAGTGAATGTGTGTATGTGATACACACACACACATACAGAGGTGTTAATCTGCTTTGAGTAAACCTTTTTCAAACACAACCTAATTCCTAAAGAACCATTTGGAAAGTTCCCAAGGTAGGAAAAGATCAACCACAAACAACCTTGAAGTAGTAGGTAGAAAGTTTGATTGTTTTTTCTTGGCAGTAATTTCTTCCAGGCCTGAGAAAGGGGTGGGATAGACAGCAGCTCGCAGGAAGAGCTCTGGGCCGACATTTGCTAAGTGGTCTCAGGAGGGGGCTGAGGCTTTCAGTCAAGTAGCTGGTTGTCCCCGAAAGCCAAACATTTGGTTTTGAGTTCAGCTCCCATTTGGAATTCATTTCCCAGACCTCAAAGTGCGAAACGTCACTGTTGTTATTTATTTATTTTTCTTTATTCTCAGGCTTGTTTGTTTTCTGGCAAGGAGCCAAGGTAATTTCTGCAAAGGCTAGCGTCCTTTGGTATTTGTAAGATGAGGAAAATGCCACGGATGGTGTGTGAAGAGGATGTACAAAAATTGGACAAGAGGGAATTAAGCCAACTCTGCCTGAATTACCTTGTTTTTCTTCCTTCTTAGAAATCAGAAAGTCAGAAGCAATGTGGTCCATCACTGTCACTCCTTCCTTCCTTCCTTCTTTCCTTCCTTCCTTCCTTCCTTCCTTCCTTCCTTCCTTCCTTCCTTCCTTCCTTCCTTCCTTCTTTCATCTTTTCATCCATCCTTCCTTTCTTCCATCCATCCTCTTTTTCATCCACATATGAAAACTGAATTGAGCATTTATTATGAACTAGGGGATACAAAGATGAACTAAACACAGTCCTTGGCTTCTAGAAATTTATAGTTGAGTGGGGAAGACAGACACAAACACAATACTGCAATGTAACAAGGCAATTATTAATATTACAACAGAAGTTTGTGAAGGGGATCCAGGGAGCCCAGTATAGAAGGTTGCTGTCTCTGTGTGGCACAGAGGTTGGCGATTAGCAAGGCTTCTGAGAGTAGTGTTTTTAAATGGGAGAGTTCGCTGATCCCCCTCACAGGACACGTGACAGAGGTGTGGCTCACCTGTTCAGTCGCCACCCCTGCTCAAACCCCTTATGGGAAGAGGAGCACACAGACGGACAAGTGCAGGAGCCCAAGTGGGCGTGTATTACAGTGTGCCCTTTTAGCCTTGCCATTTGTAGACAGCTTGGGTGTAAACCAGTTTAGTGGACCCTCTGCCTTTCTGCAAGGGCAGAGGGCCAGTGTGACAGCTTCCTGTATCCTGAGCTCTTGTTCAGTGTCCTGGAAAAATTGGGTCACACACAGCCTTGAAGGATGAATGTGGGAGCTTTATGAGTGGTAGAGGTGGCTCTCAGCAGGATGGATGGGGAGCTGGAAGAGGGGATGGAGTGGGAATATGATCTTCCCCTGGAGCCTGGCCATCCAGTACCCGAAACTCTTTCTGACCACCCGCAGCCAAACTCTTTTCTGTGTTCAGACATTCCTCCTCTTCTCTCTTTCTCGGCTGTGTCGTTCTGCTGTCCGTCTGCTTGTCCTCTTGTCTCCTCACTTGCTCATCTGCCTGTGGATCGTAGGGTTCAGGGTTTATATAGGTACAGGATAGGAGGCATGGTGGGACAAAAGGCAACTTTTTAGGGATGAAAACAGGAATGCCTGTCTTCATTTAGGGCTGTGGGTCTTCAGGCTTGAGGGTGGGGCCTGTGCTGGGGAACCACTCTCGTCACCAAGTGTTTCCCTGTTGCCTGTCCGTATCATTTTCAGATGAATCTTAAAGGATAAGATGACAGGGCAGGTTGGTGTAAGAGCCAAGGCCAGATGCTGTGTGGTTGGTGTGGAGTTAGACAGAAAGGGATGACTTAAAGAGGCATTGTGGGGAAGAAACTGACTAAGTGGTCTCAAAAGACAGGAAGGAGCAAGGGACAGGAAGGAGCCTTCTGCAGTAATACGGCCACCCTGTCAGTCCCAATTTTGTGGAGGGGGGCAGTAGGAGGTAGTAACAGGGCCAAATGGTTCTGTTTTTTGTTTTTTTATTTTCTTACCAAAAGTAATAAAAATGAACATTTCTGCAGTTACTTCAGAATAAGCCCAGTGCCACGTGCTTCGAATCTATTACCTCAGTGTATCCAAGATGTGGCATATATGTTATGAGAGATTATTTTAGGTAATACCCAGTTGAGGCATTAAATAAAACTGAATCGCATAGAGATTTTCCTTTTTAATTCTCTTTAGAGCTTCCTGATTACTTCAAGGACAAAGCTGAGGTTTGAAGCCTCGATGTTTTTAACTTCATTTTATACATGTGAATCTCCATTTTAACAAAGAGAGGGCAGCCTCAGGCACAGAGCCTTCAGCAGGAAACAGCATTTAGCTAGGATTTAACAACACTTTAATTGTTACTTACTGAGATAAAATTTTCAGTACAGTTTTTATTAGTATTATTCTTATGGTTACTACCGATTTATGGCAGTACTTGTTTTCCAATTATGGTAGCAGTATAAAGCTTCCGGTTAAAGCACATAAATTTAACTGAAAATATGAATTGATTTAAATAAAAAATATTATCTAACTGATATTTCAGGTTTTATGCAGATTTGGCAAAGATTGGGAAGGAGTATGCCAATGACTAAAGTTTGTATTATCTCATTCCTTGAAACAACTCTATCAAAAAATGCTGTTTTAATCTCTATTCTGTGTATTAAGAAATTGAGATTTACAGAGTTTAAGTAATTTGCCATGGTCATCCAGCTAGCAAGTGCCAGAGCTGGGATTTGAACCCAGGCTTTTGTGACTCTAAGTCCCATGTTTTTAACCCAAAGAATGTAAACCTTTATAGACAATGAAATAGCTGACAGGTGAAGGTAGGCTTCCAGAATATGAGAGCCGTAATGGCCTTATCAAACCATTCAGTCTAGTGGTGTCAAACTTTTTACTACTAGCACCTTTTTCTTCTTTATTTTTCAATTTCTAAAAGTAGTAACTGAATTTAATGGTATAATTAATTTATTCACTCAGTTATAAATTAATTAAAGACGTGCAATGCCTATAGGAGCTTTAGATCAGCTTGAAAGAACTAGTATGGCCTTGGGGTTTTAAAAAAGTAATTGAGAATAGATTGAACCTCTTTTAGCATCTTCATGGATTCATAGTATCTGTGGTTTCTGGGTTAAGAATGATGGATCTAGGCTGCCTCCCTGTTTATTAAGTACAGAGAAAGAGAGTGGTTTGGTCACATGTAAGTAACTGGCAGGGTCAGCAGTCGAGTCCTAATAAAGGGCAGAGGTGACTTCCCCTCTGCTGTGCTATTCTAAGGGGTCCGTTCCTGCTCCAAGAGCTTTTGTCCAAGGACTCAGCTTCCTTCTTGTTTCCTACCACTCCTGAGCCCCTGGTTTCTTGTCATCATTTGTAGCTTTTAGCTGAATCACAACCACATTGTTTTTCCCTCCTGGACGTGCATGCACCTCAGGAAAGTGGTCATAAGTTGGTTGTGAAGTCATCCAGAAAATGCTTTGGATTTCTCTTCAAGTCTGTGCCTTCTCTAGTGACATCGCTATGTACCCTATTACCATAGAAATCATATTAAAAGAGCCTCCTTGACTTTGCCTTGGCTTCTCCTCTCCAGGCTCATCATTTGCCATTTCCCCAACACTCTGGCAACTCTGAACTACTTTCCTTGAACCTGCCATGTTGTTTCTTACCTTTTAGTCTTTGCACATGCTGTTCCTTCTTAATAACAAAGAGAGTGCTGCCATTTATTTGACACGTTCCTGTGCCAGTCTCTCCACCAAGAGCTCTTTGCTTATTTAATTTGGTTTTTATCATAGCCCTATGAGGGAGGAATTATTATCTCTACTTAATATATAAGGACAATGAGACACAAAGAGAATTAGTAACTTGCCTAAGGTTACACAACCCGCTAACGGCAACGCCAGCACCAGCACCAAGATTTGAATCTGCAAAATCTAACTCAGGGCACACACCTTGACTCATCTCCCCTGACTTTTGATCTCCCATCCACATGGTTCATTTTTAAACAGTGCCTGTTAGATCTCAACTTTAATATTGACTCCTCTTAGAAATCTTTTTCGATGCTTCTTGACTAGGTTAGAATTCTGTCTTGCTGTTTCCACAGCATCATCTGTTTCCCCTACTTGGTTGTAATTTTCTCTTTATCTATAATGTCTACCAGATAGTGAGCAATATGTAGATCACGGCTGTAACCTTCACACCCAGCACAATGTTGATCATATAGTGAGTATGTAGTATATAACTGTTGATTGAGTGAATATATCGTCGTTGTTCCCTTTGGTTCTTAAGCTCCATACTTAGTCATCACCAATTGTAATTCCTATCCCTGAAATACCTTCCCTTTCCTATGCACACACCCATTTTCTCACCTCTACCTTATTTCTGTCTCATGATCTCTCGTGTGGACGATAACGTTCTCAAACACTTATTCCCACAAGTGGACAGTTAATTGGGTGATAAAACAACAAGGTTATTTTTGAAATAAGGTTGATCATTTTCAATGGCTGTGGCTCAACTATCTGTAAACAATCACTGAATCTGGAAATGAAGAATCTTTGCCAGCCTGTTTCAACCTCATTGAACGTCTCAAACCACCATTCAAGTACATAGAAAGTTGGCTATGGATTAAACTGTGGTTTGTTGGTACAAGTTATGAGTTCTAGGATGGATGCATCTGAACTTTGATTCCTGAATTTTTCTGTAATTTTATGTGGACTTTGTCGTTGGAAGAGTACATACTTTCAGTTGATCAAAGCCAAGTAGCAATATTTTAAAACTCTTGGTTCAGAGAAGAGTGAAGTATTCATAACCCAACCATAAGGAGCAAGTTTAAGCTGCAGAACCTCCTTGAAGTTTCTTTTTTTTTTTTTATTATACTTTAAGTTCTAGGGTACATGTGCACAATGTGCAGGTTTATTACATATGTATACATGTGCCATGTTAGTATGCTGCACCCATTAACTTGTCATTTACATTAGGTATATCTCCTAATACTATCCCTCCCCACTCTCCCCACCCCATGACAGGTCCCGGTGTGTGATGTTCCCCTTCCTGTGTCCTAGTGTTTTCATTGTTCAATTCCCATATATGAGTGAGAACATGCGGTGTTTGGTTTTTTGTCCTTGCGATAGTTTGCTGAGAATGATGGTTTCCAGCTTCATCCATGTCGCTAGAAAGGACATGAACTCTTCCTTTTTTATGGCTGCATAGTATTCCATAGTGTATATGTGCCACATTTTCTTAATCCAGTCTATCATTGATGGACATTTGGGTTGGTTCCAAGTCTTTGCTATTGTGAATAGTGCTGCAATAAACATATATGTGCATGTGTCTTTATAGCAGCATGATTTATAATCCTTTGGGTATATACCCAGTAATGGGATGGCTGGGTCAAGTGGTATTTCTAGTTCTAGATTCTTGAGGAATCGCCACACTGTCTTCCACAATGGTTGAACTAGTTTACACTCCCATCAACATTGTAAAAGCATTCCTATTTCTCCACATCCTCTCCAGCATCTGTTGTTTCCGGACATTTTAATGATCGCCATTCTAACTGGTGTGAGATGGTATCTCATTGTGGTTTTGATTTGCATTTCTCTGATGGCGAGTGATGTTGAGCATTTTTTCATGTGTCTGTTGGCTGTATGAATGTCTTCTTTTGAGAAGTGTCTGTTCATATCCTTTGCCCACTTTTTGATGGGGTTGTTTGTCTTTTTCTTGTAAGTTTGTTTGAGTTCTTTGTAAAGTCTGGATATTAGCCCTTGTTAGATGAGTATATTGCAAAAATCTTCTCCCATTCTGTAGGTCGCCTGTTCTCTCTGATGGTAGTTTCTTTTGCTGTGCAGAAGTTCTTTAGTTTAATTAGATCCCATTTGTCAATTTTGGCTTTTGTTGCTATTGCTTTTTGTATTTTAGACATGAAGTCCCTGCCCATGCTTGTGTCCTGAATGGCATTGCCTAGGTGTTCTTCTAGGGTTTTTATGGTTTTAAGTCTAACATTTAAGTCTTTAATCCATCTTGAATTAATTTCTGTATAAGGTGTAAGGAAGGGATCCAGTTTCAGCTTTCTACATATGGCTAGCCAGTTTTCCCAGCACCATTTATTAATAGGGAATCCTTTCCCTATTGCTTGTTTTTTTCAGGTTTGTCAAAAATCAGACGGTTGTAGATGTGTGATATTATTTCTGAGGGCTCTGTTCTGTTCCATTGGTCTATATATCTGTTTTGGTACCTGTAGCTTTGTAGTATAGTTTGAAGTCAGGTAGCGTGATGCCTCCAGCTTTGTTCTTTTGGCTTAGGATTGTCTTGGCAATGCAGCCTCTTTTTTGGTTCCATATGAACTTTAAAGTAGTTTTTTCCAATTCTGTGAAGTAAATCATTGGTAGCTTGATGGGGATGGCAATGAATCTGTAAATTACCTTGGGCAGTCTGGCCATTTTCACGATATTGATTCTTCCTATGCATGAGCATGGTATGTTCTTCCATTTGTTTGTGTCCTCTTTTATTTCACTGAGCAGTGGTTTGTAGTTCTCCTTGAAGAGGTCCTTTACATCCCTTGTAAGTTGGATTCCTAGGTATTTTATTCTCTTTGAAGCACTTGTGAATGGTAGTTCATTCTTGATTTGGCTCTCTGTTTGTCTGTTACTGGTGTACAAGAAAGCTTGTGATTTTTGCACATTGATTTTGTATCCTGAGACTTTGTTGAAGTTGCTTGTCAGCTTAAGGAGATTTTGGGCTGAGATGATGGGGTTTTCTCAATATACAATCATGTCATCTGCAGACAGGGACAATTTGACTTCCTCTTTTCCTAATTGAATACCCTTTATTTCTTTCTCTTGCCTGATTGCCCTGGCCAGAACTTCCAACACTGTGTTGAATAGGAGTGGTGACAGAGGGCATCCCTGTCTTGTGCCAGTTTTCAAAGGGAATGCTTCCAGTTTTTGTCCATTCAGTATGATATTGGCTGTGGGTCTGTCACAAATAGCTCTTATTATTTTGAGATACGTCCCATCAATACCTAATTTATTGAGAGTTTTTAGCTTGAAGGACTGTTGAATTTTGTTAAAGGCATTTTCTGCATCTATTGAGATAATCATGTGGTTTTTGTCTTTGGTTCTGTTTATGTGATGGATTATGTTAATTGATTTGCATATGTTGAACCAGTCTTGCATCCCAGGGATGAAGTCCACTTGATCATGGTGGATAAGCTTTTTGATGTGCTGCTGGATTTGGTTTGCCAGTATTTTATTGAGGATCTTTGCATTGATGTTCATCAGGGATATTGGTCTTAAATTCTCTTTTTTTTGTTGTGTCTCTGCCAGGCTTTGGTATCAGGATGATGTTGGCCTCATAAAATGAGTTAGGGAGGAGTTCCTCTTTTTCTATTGATTGGAATAGTTTCAGAAGGGATGGTACCAGCTCTTTCTTGTACCTTTGGTAGAATTCGGCTGTGAATCCGTCTGGTCCTGGACTTTTTTTGGCTGGTAGGCTATTAATTATTGCCTCAATTTCAGAGCCTGTTATTGGTCTATTCAGGGATTCAACTTCTTCCTGGTCTAGTCTTGGGAGGGTGTATGTGTCCAGGAATTTATCCATTTCTTCTAGATTTTCTAGTTTATTTGCATAGAGATTTTTATAGTATTCTCTGATGGTAGTTTGTATTTCTGTGGGATTGGTGGTGGAACCTCTTTGAAGTTTCAAGACACCCTCACCATGACCTTATGCCTACTTAAGCTATAGCTTAAGTTTTTGATGCTGTTTGCATTTTGACCTCACTTCTACCTTCACCTTTACAGACTTATTTGGTTCCTAGCTTCTCACAGAAGCCTTTCTTTATCCCAGAAGAAACAAGAAATACTTGAGTTCAATTTTGCTATCAAGCGTTTTATATACCACAGTTAGCTTAAAATAAATTAGATGTACAGAAGAGGTATGTAGTCATAGGTGCCTTCAAACATATTTCAAGGTAATACCAACCATGTTTATATGCAATTCAACTTTCAAATGCCAACAGCATAAACAAAACCTTTTAGGGAAGGGCCTTTTGAAACAACCTGACAGTGATTCTCCCAACCAGTGACCCTGGCTCTAAGCTCTTTCTCTTCCATTCCATTCTCCTTGCGGCCACCTTAAACAAAACTCTGACCATGTCTCTCCTTTGCCTAAGAAACTGAGCTTTTAAGACCTTCAAAAAATTGAGCCAAATAACCATTGGCTGTTCCCTGCCCTACCGTCATCATTCATCATGCTGGGCTGCCCACCCTGAACAGGCCACCTAATCCCCTGCCATTCTTCATTAGCTGTTTCTTTTGCATCTCCCTGGAGGATTTTCTCCCCACATAGTGACCTATTTTGTTTTTCCATCCTTCTCAACCTTATGGAAATGGCCCCACCTCTACAACGTTTTCCTAGATCTTCTCAGTCAGGGAAAATCTCTACCTTGTATTTCTGAAACAGGAGAGTTCTCTGAGCCCCCTCGCAGGACATGCAGCAGTGGTGTGGCTTGTCTGTTTGGTTGCTGCCACTGCTGAAACCCCTTATGGGAGGGGGAGCAGGCAGATGGAGAGGTGCAGGAACCCTTTCTTGGAAAGACAGAGGGCCAGTAGGACAGCTTTCTGTATCCTGAGCTCTTGTCCAGTGCCTTGGAAGAATCAGGTGACACACAGACTTGAGGATGATGAATGAGGTTTTTTATTGGGTAGTGGAGGTGGCTCTCAGTGGGATGGATGGGGAGCTGGACAAGGGATGGAGTGGGAAGATGATCTTCTCCTGGAGTTTGGCTATCCAGCTGCTGATTCCCTGACTGTCCCCAGCCCAACTCCTCCCAAAGTTCAGACACTCTCTTCTCTCCTCTGTCATGCTGTTCTGCTGCTCATCTGCTCATCTGTTCCTCTCCTGCTTCTGGAGCCTAGGGTTCAGGGTTTATATGGGTACAGGATAGGTGAGAGTGGTGGGCCAAAAGGCAACTTTTTGGTTATGAAAACAGGAATGACCATTCTCATTTAGGGCTGTGAGTATCCAGGCATGAGGGTGGGGCCTTTGCCAGGGAACTGCCCTCTTCTACTCAGTATTTCCCTGTCTCCTGTCTGTATCATTTCCAGATTTATGTCCTTATTTTATCTTGATTTCTTATCTTTCCCCTGTATTTCCAGATTTGTTTGTGTGTATATATTTCTTAAAATTTTTTATTAAGTACTCCTTTATTTATTAAAAAAATCCAAGGCTTTAAAAAATATAAGGAAGAAAATGGAAAATGACCCACAATTTCTTTATCCTGTTAATATTTCTTGACATAAAAAGGAATGCATATATTTTGTTGGAAAATTCTGACAGTACATAAAGGAACCAAAGCAAAAAGTCAATGCCTCCTTGCCTTCTCCTTCATATCTTTAACTTTAGCATGTAATACTCTGCTGTGTTTTATGTGACTATTTACCTTCTTCGTTAGACTCTAAAGTCCTTGAAGGTTGCCACCATAGCTTTGTATCCAGTGCAGTACATTGTCGATGGTGAGCATACAATAATGTTTGCATTGTTGTATTCACATGTTATCACTTCTAAGAGTTTTTATTTAGACAGATTTTATAATGTATATGGCACATATAATAGGTAAACCTAGTTGATTTTATATGTAGAGTTGTATGGAAATGTCTGATTGTTCTAGGCATTGGAAGAAGGAGACCTTCTGGCCCAGCATCTTAGGATTGTAAGGAATAGAGATTCTCTTGGCTTTCCTTGTCCTTTGTAGAAAGGCTATAGATCATTGGGATTTTGGAAAAGCTACAACTCATGTCTCAAGAAAGGGGGGGATGGGCCCCCTCTCATCTCAGTCTCTCTTTCTCACGGGGCCTCTGTTTTTCTCTATCTGCTCACTATCCTATCTTTCATAATATGCTTCCTTCCTTTGCTCACTCATGTGGCCCCTGGCCCAGAGGGTCACTCCTGCCCTGACTCTGCAGGACCCTGCAGCTCACCAGCCCACAGATAAATGACAACAGTCTCTAAGTGTACCAGCTCCCAGTGCTAGGAGAGCACCCGGGTTGGCCTAGTTCATCTTTTCTATCAGACTGATGGTACAGGGTGTCTATAGGTGGCCATGCTTGTGCCAGGTATCTACCCCTGGACCAGTTAAATGTGGCTATGGGGTAAGATCATGTGGTTAGAACCTGATTAGGCTGGCTCAGTAGGGCTCTGGCAGGGAACAGAGTCCCTGAGGGAAGTGTGGAAATTTTAGATTAAATCAAGTAATGAGCAGTTAAATATGTGGGGGTACTTAAAGAAATAAAGACTCAGAGGTGAACTGACAGCTTCCTTGATTGTTCAAAAAGGGTTATTCCGTGGATGAGGAGGCCCTTTTTTCCTGAGTTGCTCCAGAGAGTACAACATGAACCGGTAACTAAGAGTAAAGTGAGGTGCTAAGTGTATTAGGAAAACAAACCCTATCAACAGTCGATAAATGGACTGCCTCTTGAAGCTGTAAGTTTTATTCACAGAGAATGTTTGAATGGAACATGGATGAGCTCTTTTGATGAGGCATTTGTGCATTTGGGAAGATTTGGATCCAACGACCTTGAAAAGTTTTTTTCCAACGACCTTGAAAAATTTTTCCAACATTTGCAATTCCAAGGACTTACTTTTAAGGGTTTCTTCTCAACCACATTCACAAAATATCTAGGCAAACACATGTGCACCTCTGAATTTAACACCTGGCATGTGGCATTTACACAATTGAAGAGCTCTTCCTGATTTGTGACCCCCAATATGATTGTAATATCACTGGAGGCTACTTAGCCATCTGGATGTTGCTACCTCCTGTCTCCTGGAGTGCTGTTGCATCCAGCTAAGTTTGGTAGCCTTGGGCTCCTTTCATTTTCCAAATAGCTAAGCAATTATAATACAGGAAGCAAGAGCAAGGCTGATGACAAAGCCACCCTTTTCTTAGTGAGAGCAGAAGAAAAGCTTGACTGCCTGGAAAGAATCTACTAGTGATTTTGAATCACCAAACTCATTGCTAACTAATATTGTAATTAGAGTTAAACCATGAAAGCCAAGATTTAGGAGGCCATCTGGTCTGCTGTTTGAAGAGAGGGAGAACATTCCAACCTTGGAGAATGGAATTGTTGGGGCTCCTGAAAGTGACCTTGTACTTTACATGAATTTTTTCTGTTCCAGTCTCCTCTGTGATGGATGGCAAATGCTGTGTTGAAAAAACACAGATGTTGTCCAAGACCTTGGCAGAATGGCTTGCCTCCATTCTCTGGCTTGAATCCAGTAGCACCAAATCTGTGACCATTTTCTGAAGGCCTGTTAAATGCAAGGTACTGTGCTAATCCCTGTGGATTAAAAGCATATGGCATCCTCCTTTATGAAGACTAGAATCTAATTGGAGGGCAAAACATAAAAAGTTGAACAGTTGAAATGACACATCCAAAGAGGTCGAAGTAGAGGGACCCTAGTGATGTATGCTTTGAAGACTGAAGGGATAACATATAGAGATGTTAGCTGGGCCTTATGGACTTGATAGGTCAAAGCGCATTCAAGGCAAGTAGAGCTGTCTTGTGCAAGGCAAGTTACTGAAAAGCCAACACCCATTTGGAAGATCTCCAGTGCATCAATTTGAGGAAAGCACTCTCATGGGATGTTAGATTTAGCACTCTCTCCTGGTAGACAGGGAGCTAAATGATTCAGTTATGTGTCCTCAGCATGCCTATCCCAGTACCTTTTTGTAAACTTTAAAAGCAGCATTTCAAAAGAAATTCTATTCTGTGTTACTGCCTTTGCCTTGAGTTATAGACTAGCAATCATTTATGGTAATTTCCTGACATGTGCCTCTTCTATTGAGCCAAGAATTTGCCTGCCTCTGATACCCACTTTGAAGCTTAACTTTGACCTTGAGAATCATAGGGAACAAGTATCACCTTTTTTCTTTTCACTTCTTGTTTTTTTCTTTAACTTTTATTTTAAGTTCAGGGGTACATGTGCAGGATGGCGAGGTTTGTTAAATAGGTAAAAGTGTACCATGGTTGTTTGCTGCACAAATCATCCCATCACCTAAGTGTTAGACCTATCTTACATTAGCTATTCTTCCTGATGCTGTCCCTCCCCCAACTCATCCCAACAGGCCCCATTGTGTGTTGTTTCCATTCATGTGTCTATGTGTTATCATCGTTCGGCTTCCACTCATAAGTGAGAACATGTGGTGTTTGGTTTTTTGTTTCTGTGTTAGCTTGCTGAGGATAATGCTTCCAACTCCATGCATGTCCCAACAAATGACACGATCTCATTCCTTTTTATGGCTGCATAGTATTTCATGGTATATATGTACTACATTTTCTTTATCCAGTCTATCATTGATGGACATTTAGGTTGATTCCATGTCTTTGCTATTGTGAACAGTGTTGTGATGAATATACATATGCATGCATGCGTCTTTATAATAGGATGATTTATATATTTTTGGGTGTTATACCCAGTAATGGGATTGCTGGTCAAATGGTATTTCTATCTCTAGTATCACCTTTTTTTCTGTACCATGGCCATTCTGGTATTTGAAGTCAGCTATTACACCTCTTCTGAATTTTGTCTCTCCTGGGTTAACCATCTACAATTTCTCCCTGTTTCGTACAATATTGCCCTCACTGTTTTGGTTGCCTCAAGCTACTGTCAATGGCAGTTTTGCTCAGTTTTGCACCTATGGCAAGATAACTTGGGATATGGATGACCTATGTTTTTGATAGGTCAATTGCACTTCAGTAAGTGCAATCACTTCTCTTAGGAGGAACTCTTAGTCTTTATTGGAGCTCTGTGAGCTGTCATCTTCTTGGGGTACTGACTAGAAGGGTCAGAACTAAAGCATTTGTATCAAAGAGGGCCTTGAAGAAATAGATTCCTATTTCCTGTACCTTTCTTCTTTCACCTCTAGTCTCTTTTCTACAGAAAGAACACACACAAAGATAGCACACACATCTCTATTCAGTCTGCAAAGCATGATGCCTTGCTGAGCATTTGCTTTCTAGGTAAGCCCCACTATTTTATAGGCATTTGCCTATGAAGTTATTCAAGCAATTAAATCACTCATTTGCTCATTAGTGAGCACCATACATAACAGACTTGTGCTACAGATGCAGATTCAAAGTAGAGTCTGTGTCCTCAAGGAGATTACAGGCTGAATAGAGATAGGCTCCTAGATGAGTGGATGATAGTTCGGTGGGTTAAATGCTAAAATGAACATAGCAGCTAGGCGTGGTGGCATATGCCTGTAATTCCAGCACTTTGGGAGGCTGAGGCAGGCTGATCACTTGAGGCCAGGAGTTCAAGACCAGCCTGGCCAGCACAGGGAAACCCCATCTCTACTAAAAATAGAAAATAGCTGGGCGTGGTGGCACATGCCTATAATCCCAGCTACCTGGGAGAATTACTTGAATCCAGGAGGCAGAGGTTGCAGGAGCCAAGATCATGCCACTGCACTCCAACCTGGGTGACAGAGTAAGACCCTGCCTCAAAGAAAAATAAAATAAAATAAAATAAAATAAAATAAAATAAAATAATCATAGTAGAAACACAAAGCAGGGAGTGATGAGGTGGGTAGTACTGGAGGAGGTTGGGGGATTTAATACCAGAAGATCGTAATGACTAGATCATGTGTGGCTTGAAAGCAGGGATAGGACCTTATTCATCCGTTTTAGCCTCTGCTCCTAGCATAGTGTCCAACATGTTATAAATGCCCAGTTAATATTCATGGAAGAAGCTGAATGAGCTACTGTCTTCCATTAAAGCTGGAGCAGCTCTTCTCTGAAGTTGCATTCAACAAGCACAGGGTTGAAGAGAAAGAGCCCAAAGAGGATGCCCCAAGTTGCTGGATTTTTGCCAGGAGAGTACAGAAGGAGTCCACCAAGTTGGGTTCTTCAGCATGAAAAATGCCATATCTCCCTGTAACTTAGTGTTTCAACGTGTAGCTTTCTCAGTCCTGCTGGGAACTTGAGCTGGGGTTCTGGAGGCCACCTGTTTCCCTGCATTTGGTCTTGGGGAAGGGAGACGTGTCTCTGTTCCTGTGAAATTCCTCCCACTTCTCTCCCCATGGGAGACTCTCTCTCTGCCTACCTGATGACTTTCAACTCTCACCTCACTAGATAGCAATGATTGCAACATGCTTGTCAAAAGACAAAAGCTCCAGCTACTCAACTCTCAGCTCCTCGTGGTATTTGCAAATTACACAACCACTGGGAAAATGCCCATTGCCTTACACTTTAAAGTGTTTGGGTCTTACTCCCCTAAAGACCCAGAGTAAATACTGAAACATGTACAAAACTTTGTATGTACATTATTCCATTAATTCTATGACATAGTCAGCGGAGGTGTCCTCCCCTTTATTTATAATGATGAGTCTATGAAGAGCTTTGGTTTCTCAAGATCATATTTTTGTTAAGAACTGAACTTGAACCCAGGGCTTTAGTTTTTGTTTTTTTTTTTTAACTTTTATTTTAAGTTCAGGGGTACACGTGCAGGTTTGTTATACAGGTAAACTTGTGTCATGAAGGTTTGTGTACAGATTATTTCATCACCTAGGTATTAAACCTAGTACCCATTAGTGATTTTTCCTGATCCTCTCCTTCCTCCTACCCTCCACCCTCTGACAGGTCTCATTGTGTATTGTTCCCCTCTATGTGTTTACATGTGCTCGTCATTTAGCTCTCACTTAGAAGCGAGAACATGTAGTATTTGGTTTTCTGTTCCTGCATTAGTTTGCTAAGGATAATGGTCTTCAGCTCCATCTATGTTCTTGCAAAGGACATGATCTCTAGTTTTTATTATTATTTTTAAAATAAATTTTATCTTGGTTTTGAAAGTTAGATATGCTCACTGTAGAAAATCTGGATAAAAGAAGAAAAGTAAAACCATGACAACAGAGATAGTTGCTATTAACAGCTTGGATTTTCTTCTGGTCTTTTTATTCTGTGCCCAGAAATATTACAACTATGTACACGTACACATTTATTTGGATATTGGAATCCTGCTATACCTGTCATTTTAAGCCTTGCCTTTGACTTATTAGAATAGCATTCATTTACTTGATATGCCTTTATGGAGCATCTCCTACATGCCAGGTGTGAGCTGAGTCCCATAGTCAGGTGGGGACACTGGCATTCAACAAATAATCACAGTAATAAATGCAGAGTCAGGGACTGTGATAGTCACATGGAGGAAAAAAGATGACAGGAGGCAGGGAACAAGGTGATCTGATTTAGACTGAAGAATTAGGGAAGGGCTTTCTGGGAGAAGAGACACTTAAAACTGAGTCCTCTAGACTGAGGAGGCTTTTATCAGGAAGGTGGGGCTGGGGTGCAGGCAGCATTCAATTTGCGGGCTGCGAGTGAAATCCCAGAGTCAGTAAGAACTTTCCAGGGCTGTGGGGCTGAAAGAAGGTCCCCGTGGCAGGTGGGAGCGGAGCAAGGGAGAGGAGGCTGGCAAAAGGCAAAACTGGAGAAAAGGCAGGACCTAGAGACTTAGGGCCATATAAAGGCTGGGGTTGGGGGTAGGGGTGGGGTTTGTCCTCATACCAAGTGAAGGCAGTGAAGGGTTTTAAACAAGGGAGGAACCTGATCTACTTCACTTTAAAATGATCACTTAGGCTGAATTGAGGAATATGATGGGGCACAGGGGAAGAGGAATTTAATTTAATTTAATTTATCATTACACATTCTGTTACACAATTTTTAATGGCAACATATTATTCTATTTTCTCAATATGCTGTAACATAAAAAAATTACTTGGTTTGGTGTTATTTTTATTATAATTTTTGAGGTAGTGAACATCCCTACAGTGAGTTATTGAGCATAGCAATGATGATTGCTTTTGACAAAATCCCTAGAGGTGGAATTGTTGGCTCAGAAGGCATGCAAAATTGTAAGGCTGTTTTTCTACATTTCTAAATTGCCCCCTAAAAAGGCTGTATAAATCTTAGCTCCCCCGGATAGGGAATAAATGCACTGATTTCCATATTCCATGGCCAACTCTAACTTTTAAAAAGTCTATGCCTTGATAGTCTAAAAAGGAGATCTCATTTTAATGTCCATTTCTTTAATTACCAGCATGAGAGAACATTTTCATAAGCATGTAAGTCATTTACAGTTTTTAAACTACACCTGACCTCATATATTTATGTTTCTGGATCAGAGCTCCTTCTAGCATAGCTCTCACCTCTTTAGGATGTTTTCTAGAGATTTCATGAGCTTTCCAGGCCCGACTGACTTAGGTCCAGGGAGACCATCTTCAAGGTTCAAAGATGCTGACAGACATAAATGACCATCTTGGGAGCAGGAGACCTAGGCATTTTTATTTACCACAGAGACTCACACAAAAAGGACAAAATAAATAAATAAAAAGATCCTAAGATATATTCTTCGTATTCTTCCTTCTGTTAATATATAAGATGACTAGGTGCTTTATGCATTCAACTGTTTAGATCAGTGCGATCTGCTGAAAATAGGAGGCCTGTATGCCATTTAACATTTAGTGCCATAATAAAAAAGGTGAAAGCATTTTTGATAGCATTTAATTTAATCCAATATATTAAATATGATCATATCTATACATTATATAAAAATGATATTTTATAGTTTTTCCTCTTATGAAGTCTTAAAATTTAGTGTGCATTTCACATTTAAGCACATCTC
The DNA here is from genome assembly GCF_037993035.2 of Macaca fascicularis. Classification (NCBI taxonomy): domain Eukaryota; kingdom Metazoa; phylum Chordata; class Mammalia; order Primates; family Cercopithecidae; genus Macaca; species Macaca fascicularis. The sequence goes on from NC_088380.1 coordinate 161,933,325, forward strand.
AGATAGGACTAGGCACGTTTCAAGAGCTCAATAGCCCTACTGTGGCCTGTGTGATGGCTGGCCAGCGTGAGTCTGGATGGCGGCCTGGAAGGTATGACATAAGATTTATAGCTTCATGGGATTTTAGAGCTGGAGAGGCGTTTAGCAAGCTAACGCTCACTAGAGACCCTGAAGGGAGAAGTCTCTGTCAAGGCCACGTGGCTGGGCAGTGGTGAGGAACTGACACAGGTCTCTGTCTTCCCAGTACCACTTCTTCTGTTTTGGGATTCCTGGGAGATAATGAAATGCAGGCCACACAGTGAACTCTCACTAGAGGGTGAAGATGACGTCGTGGTTGCGGTGGTTCTACTATGCACCACACAGTGCGCTACGTTAAAATCAAAGAAGTTTTGAGCCCTACTTCCCCCAGGAAGCAGAAGAAGGGTGAGCGGGGAGGAGATCCTCCTGTCATGTCCAGTCTGGGCCTTAAGTATATTTCTGTTTTTCAAGGCAAATAGATTCTGGTCCACTTTTAGAAACATTCATCTCGGTCTTCGTTGTGTCTGATGGATACATGAATGACCAGCAGGTGGTGCCAGAGACAGTTGGTAGCCAGGGAATGCCCTTGCTGGGATAGCTGGGGTTGCTCACTGGCTAGAGTTGAGCATTTGAGGCTCACATGCAGATGTGATGGGGGAACTGGATCCTTTAAATATGAAAAATGGGTAACTGCAGAGCTAATTCTTATTGTCTAAAATACCACTAATTTTTTTTCACTTTAATAGATATTTATCAGGCTGGGTGTGGTGGCTCATGCCTGTAATCCCAGCACTTTGGGAGGCTGAGGCGGGCAGATCACCTGAGGTCAGGAGTTTGAGATCAGCCTGTCCAACATGGCGAAACCCGGTCTCTACTAAAAATACAAAAATTAGCTGGGTGTGGTGGCGTGCATCTGTAGTCCCAGCTACTAGGGAGGCTAAGGCAGGAGAATCGCTTGAAACCGGGAGGCGGAAGTTGCAGTGAGCCGAGATTGTGCCACTGCACTCCAGCTGGGTGACAGAGTGAGACCCTATCTCAAAAAAAAAAAAAAAAAAAAAAAAAAAAAAAAAAAAAAATTATCAAGATCGGCCAGGAAAAGCATAGAGAAAATCCTGAAGGAGATAATTTTGAAGGACTGGCATTAAAAAAGAGTGTAAAATATGTCCTTGATAAATGTTATATTGATTACAGTTTGATGTGATAACACCCAGAGTGTAATGCAATCAAGAGAGTTAAAAAAAAAAGGTGGTAGAGAAGTTCTTTGTGGAAGGAAAAACATGAAGGAGGATTAACTAATCGTGGACGACTTCATGAGGCGGTCCTGAGGCTCACCTGTGGTGTGGGGATGAGGAGGACTTTAGTAAGTGCTTGCGATGGGTGAAGTGAGAGGGTCAGGGAAACTTAGACTGCGGTTGGAAGGGACCACAAATATTTCACAATGCGACTCCCACTGCTCACATTTGATGCTCGAAGCCCCTTCTTAGAACTCCTACTAAGTGGAGATGTTTGTCTTTGAAGGGACAGCCTGTATGAGTCTGCTTAAGAAAAACCCAGTTTGGCAGGCTTTGTGAACTCAGAGCTTATAAGCAAGCAGCCCCCAGGCTAAATCTAGTCCACACAGGTGTGCAGCACGGCCTGCACAGCATTTTACACAATTTTCAAATTAGTGATTAATATGTGAGTGTCTAGACTTACCATGGAAACATCCAGGTTTCTGACGGGAGGTGCACAATGGCTGTCCCCTGTGGTCAGGACAAGTGTCTCTCTGCTTCTTTGGCTTTATGTTCTGTGCTTGACCTGGTAGCTTTAGAGTTTAAAAATCTTTAGCTTAACTGCTTTATCACTGTAAGATTTCCATGTTCTCTGTGAGTACAGAATTTAAGAAAGCAAGAGTATATATATTCCTCTTTTTACATAAACCTCCCAATGAACAGATGTAAAATTTAGGAGATAATTTATGTGGAATAAAATAAAAAGAGAGGATATCATTTCTTAAAATGTTTGAGATGAAAAGAAAGTAGAATGAAAGAAAAATCACAACAGGGATTGTTGGTTGGAAGTGGGGAAGGCACAGTCCACACTGCAGAAAATTTAAGCAGGAACAGGGGATACATTTTTTAAACTTCTCGAGAATACAGAGAAAGGTAATAGGGATGAAAAGAGAGAAGAGATACAGAAGTCAGAGATTGCAGATGCAACCTACAAATAATAAGAATTCTTGAAGAAAGACTTAAAGCAAACAGATTATATGCAATGTTTGAAAAATAATAGAAGAAAACATTCCAAAATTAGAAAAACAAAAACAACAAAGCCACTTGGGTGGAAAGTGTTTTTCAAGTTTTTCAGGCAAATGTTTAAAATTTATATTCCAAGATAAAGCCTGATAAGCATTTTTAAATTTCAGTGATGAACGGAGAGTTCTACAAATGTCCAAACAGAAAATTAGAAAACACAGAAGAGCTTTCTTTAAAAGGACATAAATTGGCCCTGGGTGTGGTGGCTCTAGCCTATAATCCTAGCACTTTGGGAGGCAGAGGCAGGCAGATCACTTGAGGTCAGGAGTTCAACACCAGCCTGGCCAACATGGTGAAACCCTGTCTCTAGTAAAAGTACAAAAAATTAGCGGAGCATGGTGGTGCGCACCTGTAATCCCCGCTGAGGAGGCTGAGGCAGGAGAATTGCTTGAACCTGGGAGGCAGAGTTTGCAGTGAGCTGAGATCATGCCACTGCACTCCAGCCTGGGCAACAGAGCGAGACTCTGGCTCAAAAAATAAAAAATAAGTAAATAAAATAAAATAAAATAAAATAAAATGAAAGGACATAAATCAAGTTAGTTTCAGTTTTCTTATTTTAAATAACTAACGTCAGAAGAACAGGGGTAAGACCTGCAGAGTTCCGAGAGGATTCTGTTGTGACCCAGGAATTTTCTATCCTAGGGAGGTTGTATTATTTGACTAAAGCATCCAAAGGAAATTGAAAAATCTCAGAAGATATGCCTCCTATATAACTACATTTATGCAAAGCAACTCTAAATGTTTCATATCACACATAGTCAAATCAGTAACAAATTAACAAATGAGAAAATTGCAGAAGGAAAAACAAATGGCAGCAGCACAGCAACCAGCTAAAGAAATTGGGATAAGTAAAGAAAAAATACTAACGAGGAGAAAAGAATGGCCAAGCCCATTATTGCCAATTACAGGCAGGAAACTCTCTCAGCCACTTTGTATATTTAGTATTGCTCTAAGGGAAAACCTGAAGGTGAGTAAGTCATAAAGAAAAAAGGTTTATTTGGCTCACAGTTCTGCACGCTGTACAAGAAGCTAGTGCTGGCCTCTCCTTGGCTTCTGGTGAGGGCCTCAGGCTGCTTCCACTCATGGTGGAAGGTGAAGAAAGCCAACATGTACAGAGACCACATGGTGAGAGAAGAAGCAAGAGCCAGAGGGGAGGTTCCAGGCTCTTTTTAAACAACCGACTCTTAAGAGAACTAATAGATGGAGAACTCCCTTACTGCCCCCTAACCTACATCCCCAGGGAGAGTATTAATCTAGTTGTAAGGGATTTGCCCCCATCCTCCAAACACCTCCCTTTAGGACCTACCTCTCACACTGGAGATCAAATTTCTACATGAGATTGGGAGGGGACCAACATCCAAACCATAGCAGCCACATTAATGCCTCAGGACACAGAGGCTAAATTTGCGTATGCATGACAATCTGTTAATAGTGTTGAAATGTCCAGCCTTAGCAGCAGTCCTGGGAACATGGCTTATATGTGATTTTTCATCTGAAAGCCCAAACAAAGCATCAAAACAAAGTTTGGATGGAAATAGAAAATATGAAAGGGACTCATTTCAGAACTTTTTCCTCTCAGTGACTATTTCAGAATTGAATTATTTTTCTTTTCTGCTCAACACTTTTGTACTTGCAAGAACTGCTCATCACTGACTCTATTAATTGAGTTTAGACAAAGACGGTTCCAATCTCTTTTGCTAAATTAAATAAGAGGACTCAAGAACAGGCAGTTTAAAACTTTTATTTATTTATTTAAAAATCTTTCTTGCCACCACAAAGAATGATAATTGTGTGAAACAAGAGACTTGCATGCATTGTGCTCAGCTTTTGCTAAAGTAAATGTTTCCATTGGGCATTGAACTGTAAATTCCAACATCAACACTTCAGCAGGAACCATGCTGCACTAAATATTTCCAGGATGGATGTCACCCAGCTCAGTGGGTTTTTTGCTTTTCTTTAGACTCATGATTAATAATGTGCCTGCTCAGCAATGCCTGCACCTGGTTTGTATTTCCTTTGTGTTTATGAGACTTTAATGATTCCTAACATCAGCCAGTGTTTTTCCTTTTATTTTCCTTCCTTTTTTCCACCATTCCTCCCTCTTCCCTTCCTCTCTCTCTCTCTCCTCTTTTCCTCTCTCCCTCCCTTCCTTTTCCTCCCTTCTTTTTGAGCAGAACACAAACAGCGCCTTAAATTCAGTTTCCTTCTGCTGGTCGTGTAATCATGGAATCCTAGACAGTTAGATTTGGATGCAATCTCAGGAGATGATCAACTCTAATCCCCCATCCGGGGCAAAAATCTCCTCTAGAATACCTGGGCAGAGATTGTTTAGCCTTTCCTTATTCATCTTCAGTGCCAGGGAATTCACTGCCTCAAATTAGGAGGGCTCCCTTATGAGACCGTTCTACTGATTCTCAGAGCTACGTGACCCTCTCATCCTTAATGTGGTTTTCTGAATCTGAAAGGGACATCTTTGTCCTCCCAAGTAATGAAGGTCCCCATGCCCTTGATAAAAAGGACCCTTTCTTAATCCAACTGTATTCAGGCAACTTTGATAAGTATGCAGTTTGAAGGAATGCACATGATGAGCTAAAATAGAATTTTTTTTGTTTTAACCTTTTCTGCTTGAATAATGACTGCACTGCAGGCTGGTCTGTGCTTATGAACTGAAAAACACAGGGTGTGACCTGAAGGGTCCATGGCTGGCTCCATGGGTAAGACCTCTCTCCAGAAGCTTCCCTTCTAACCCAGAGTACAGTGTGGTGGTTATGAGCTTGGTTTTGGAGTCAGGTTGCCTGAAACCCTTTCCTTGCCCCATAATAGTTGTATGGCTTTGGCAAGTACCTACCTCCTAGGCTTGTTAAGGGGGTGAAGTGATAATGTATGTAAGTGCATAGTATGATTTCTGGTACATATGAAGAACACAATTAATGCTAGTTGTTTTTGGTACTTCTATTACTACTACTACTTATCTCAATTACTAAAACTCTACATTAGGCTACAGTAGTGTGTAGAACTTCTGAATCAGTAGGTTCAGACTGGGGCTGGGGAATCTGCCTTTTTCACAAGCCCCCTGAGTGATTAGGATGCAGGTGGTTCTCAGACTACATTTTGAGGAGTGCTGCATTGGAGAAATCCATTGGTGTTAGGATTCAACGTTTTAGGACCTTAGGATACCCCAGCCAAAGGGTAGGCATCTTTGCAAGGGACTCTCTCTCTTATCAGTTTGTTAATGAGTATTCATTCAGCAAACAGTTCTGGGAAACTTGATGTTCACAGTGCACTGTGCATAAGCTGGTGATAGAGAGATCCCAATAATTGCACTTAGAATGCTCAGAGACCAATGGAAGAGGACACAAAGTTCATATGGGTGCCACTGGTGGTATCCGAAAGGACTGAAGGTGTTATATGAATACATCTAAACATGTTAACTATTGTGTATTACACTCTTTTTTGACATGGGTTACTGATTTTTCACTTAGAGCATATAATAATGATACTATATACAATAAAGTATATAGTAAAATAAAGTTTATTTGTAAGATAAAATTATTTCACTTCAAAAAGTAAGTTGATCTAAACAAATATAAGAAGTAAGTAGTAGAAATGGTAGACAGAGTGAAAATCCTGGAGGGGGTACACGGATGACTGAAGTTTAGGAAATGCTGCATTTTATGTAGAAGGATAGTAGTGCTATACCAAATGTAGTTCATTAAAATAGCGGAGAGGCCAGTGAACGCAACCTGGGAGAGTAGGCAAGTTTCACAGAGGAAGCAGGAGACTTCCTCCCTCTTCTCCCCCACTAATAATATAAACATCATGGAAAGAACACTCACCTGTATAGAGTGCCCACACGTTCTCAGTGCTTTATATACTTTCTATACTTTTTCTCATTTCATTCTCAAAACAACCCTGTGAGGTGAGATGAACACCATCCTCATTAGATGAGGAAGTCAAAGTCACAAAGCTAATAAGAAGGAGGATTGAGCCCAGTCAGCCCATTCTGAACTCTAGCTCCAAACTGGTATTCCATCATCTGGATCTGGTTAGGAAGTAGGGCAAGTGGCTATGATGAAGGCTTGCAGAAGATGTCTGAGGGGTGCGTGTGCATGCATGTATAGGCTTGACACGACTGGCTACCTGATTTGGGGGACCCAGTGCGAAATAAAAATGTGGGACCCCCTTGTTCAAAAATAATATTAAGAATTTAAAAATGGTGATAACACAACATTAAATGAACCATGGGGCTCTTCTAAGCTCAGTGCTCTCTCTGTGCGCAGGCTGCCATCCATGAAGCTGGCTCTAGGACTATAGGTAAGATGAAAAGGGGATGCAAAAAAGACAAAGGATGGATTCCAAGACTGTACATCTCTCTCTCTCTCTCTCTTTTTTTTTTTTTTTAAATAACTGACCTGAGGAGCTGTTGTTATAAAGCAGTTTTCTCCTGGGCCTTTGCCTTTTGAGGAGAAAGAAACCTCTTCTCCACAAACACTAAACCCGATAAGGAAGGTTCCAATACTGAGATGACTTCAGAGACCTTAGCACAGCTCCAAATGTCAATATACCTTCAACAGGCTCTGCAAATAAGAGTCCTGTGGGTAATTACATTTTTAATAAAATACAGTTTGCAGATTGATAGTCAAATAGATTTCCTGTCCTAGAAGCCCGATTTTTCTTCCCAGTCCTGCCACTGCACCCTACTCATGCTGTTCCCTTGTACAAATCCTTCATAATTACGAAAAGAGTTGTTCATTAACTTAAACCTGATACTTTCAGTTCCTGCTAATGCATTGTGTGAAAGAGCTTAATGTTATGAAAATTGCCATGTACTGCCTCATTTTCGTATTGTACCCGTTTAATGAAATGAAATAGAAATAAATTATTGTTGGACTTTGTTGGTAGCTACAGACCACAATGATAAATAATCATATGTATGAAGGTTTAAGTGAAATTTTCACAGACAATGCACATGCATGGTGTTTTATTAAACCATCTTGATACGTGAGAGCCTAGATTTATACAATATATTTCAGGAATCATTATTTGCTTTTCAAGGTGATTTTTAGCTTTGCAAAAGCATTTGCTATAGGTTTCTTTTAAAGAACAGCTTCTTTAGATATATTTGAAAGAGACTTTCATTTCAGAAGGAATCAATTTACACACATTGTTCAGGATGCCCCCTTTGTGTAGAGCAAGGTACACCTGTATTCCCCTGGAAAAGAAGTGATGTGCCTCTGAATTCTGTGTTGTTTTGTGTTTAGGACTGGAACTGGCCTCAGCATCCAACTTCCATTTCATTAATTCTACATTTATGAGTCCTATTATGAGCGGCTTTTGATCTGAACAAATATGCAGTATTGGCAAATTAATGCCTGTTTTTAAAAAAATTCCTTTTCATAAAACATGCCATCTGTGGGACAATAAGAAGCTTCTCTGATGAATTCTTCTTGTAGAGTGGTGATTGTCAGGAGTGACTAAACTAAATTCATAGACATTAAAAGAGCAATACTTTTTAGAAGGAACCTGGACTGGTTTCTTAGTGCCCCCTGCAGGGAAAATATGCATATTTCTATAAACAGGATAATCGTCAGGTTCACTGGATTTCATTCCTTGCCTATCACAATACCTGACACATAATAGGTTGGCAATAATGGATAAGTACATAACTGAGTCAAGGAGACATTGCTCTATGAATATCTCAGAGAGAGAGATAGTAACCAATTATTTGAAACCAAATAGAGTCAAAATTTCCAAACAATGAATTTTCTGTTATACATATGATGATGTGGTCATAAATAGGCTCACAAGATATCAGGCAAAGCTGCTTATAGGTTTAAAGCTAATCTAGTCCCACCTTGAGACAGTAATGCCTTATGGTGATGATGATGATGATGATAATGGTGATGATATAAATGGCATTAATTGAGCACCTACTGTAGACTGTTTATGCATGTCACCTAATTCCATCCTCACCCTAACTTTACAAGATAGATATTATTATACTCCTTTTACAGATTGGGAAATGGACGCTCAGAAAGGTGGAGTAAATTTCATCAAGGCCACACAGTTGGTAGCTAGCTGGCTTGAACTTTTTTGGTTCCAAAGACCACATTCATTTTCCTTGCCATATTATTTCCACACAAGATCCTAGAGCTTGCCAGTGGCTGGGGCAAAATCAGTGTTCCTGGTTCTGTGTCAGGCTGCTACCAGAAACTCAGACAAAAGGACAAAAGAAATGCAAATCAGCATGCTTCAAAAGATATATTTTAATTGTAACAATCAAGGGTCAGAGAATGGGGGCAATGGCCATCCTCAGGGTCTTTTGCAAACTTGTCAAATGGATTAGGGTTATTCATGGGATATTTGGAGTAATCAGGGTGAGATGAATCAATATAGACAAAAAAGCATACAATTTGCAGTCATGAACTTCATTTTAAGTTATGAATTGATAACTCATTAGCTGTATGAGCTTAAGCAAATCCCATATTCTCTTTGCACTTGCCTCCTCATTTACAAAATGGGGGCAGGACGGCTTACAAATAAATATCTACCTGACACAGTGGTTATAATATTAAATGAGACTGTGTCTAGGAATATTTTCTAGACTAAAATACGGTTTCCATGCATTCTTTGTCTTAATCACTTGCATTTCTTTTCTAAAAATTTTATACTTTCTGGTTTTGCTTTGTTTTATAAACATTTTAAGTTTTTCTTATATGCTGTCTTTGATTGCTTTAATGCCAAGCAGTGATTTCTCCTTTATAATTGGAACAAGAGTAATTTTTTATGAAGTTTATTGAAGTTGGAAAATTATGTTTGGCATCTGGATTATAAAAATCATTTGCACAGAAGAGGTTGGAGGGAGTAAGTTTAACAATAGTAGATGTGAAAAAGTCTTTGGAATGTCAGCTGATGGTAAGCTCAGTGGGAGCCAGGGCAATGTCAGCTGGGTTAATTAATGGATACTGAGTGCCCAGAACAGAGGAGTTAACAGTACCTGAGCTAGTGTCAGCCAACACTGTGAATGTGCAATTACTAGAGTTTCACTTTCAAAGGAGTGTTGTTTCACATCCTTGCCAATACTCAAGAATCATCAGTCTCTAATTATACCTATGTTTGTGGGTAAAAAATGGTATCTCTCTGTGGTTTTAATTGCATTTTCCAAAAATTATTTTTTCCCCAGTCCTGGGTATTTCATATTCCTGAAAATTAAATATACACCACCCCATAAACCCAGTTATTCCACTCCTGGATATTTAGTCAAGAGAAATGAAACATACCTTCAAACAAAATATATAAAAGAATGTTCATAGTAGCTTTTTTCAAAACAGCCCCAAACTGGAAATAGTCAAATGTTGATCCACAGGAGAACAGATAAAGAAATTATGATATATTTTCACTATATAATAAAAATAAATAAAAAGAGCAATAAAAATGGAAAGAACTATAGGCAATACCTGACATAATTATACAAGTTATGATTCTTTTACTTTACATGGTGTGAAAGCAACACCATTCAGTAGAAACTGTACTTCTCTCGAGATTCTGGGCAGTGGTGGTGAGCTGCAGCTCCATCAGCCACATATATTTTGACTGACTTTGAAGGATTTATTGGGGTGTAATTCCACTGTAAGTGGAAGAGTATATGTACTGTAATTTATAACAACATGAATGAATCTCAAAAACATTATGCTGAGTTAAAGAAGCCGGAGACAAGAGTGCTTACCATGTGATGATAGGAAAAACTCATCTATGGTGATAGAAATCAGATCAGTGGCTCCCTACGGGGTGTTCTCTGGGAAAGGACACCAGGGAACTTTCTGAGGTGATGGGGATAGTCTATAATTTTATCTGGGTGTGGGTTTCATAGGCATGGTATGTATGTGTTGTTAAAATTCATCACATTGTAACACGTAAAGTCTGTGCTATTTTATGTAAATTATACCGCAATAAAGTCGATTTATAAAGTAAAAAAAACAAAGAGATTATAAAATATTTTACCTATAAAATAAAAAAACCAAAGAGGGCCTTTTGTCTCTTGAAGAATCTTAGAGCCTTCCTACAGGAAGAGTCTAAAAACCATGCCCAAAGAAGAGAGACAGAGAGAAGGCAGGAGAGCCAGCTCCCTGGAGTGGAATGGCTGTCTTGTGAAGAGTTAGACACCTATTGTGTGTCGCTCTACAAGAGAGGGAGGAAGTGTCAGGGAAGCAGATACTTTGACCAGTGTGGAAAGAAGAGCTTTTTTTTTTTTTTTTCTTTCTTTTTTTTTTGTTTAGAATTAGAGGTGTCTTGTGATGGAATGGGCTGTCCCAGGAGACTGTGAGCTTCCTGTCACTCAGCCGAGTTGGGTAACTTCCTGTCAGCATGTTGTAGAGTGTGTCCGTGTAGTGATTGGGAGCGTTAACTAGGTGGCCTCAAGGCTTTGTCCTGTGCAGATTCTGCAGTTAGAGATGGTCTTGGGTAAGGGGTTGAGTACGTGCTTTGGAGTAAGGCTGACCATAGTTGAATCTGGGAATCTTGGGTCTACCACTAGTGAGATGAGTCATCTTAGGCAGGGCAACTTCTCTAAGTCTCAGTTTTCTCATATAAAAAGTGGTGTGTGTGCGTGCATGTGTGCATGTGTACTTACCTGTGTTGATCTTTCTCTTCTGCCATCTGTGATTCACCTAAAATGCTGCACCACCTCAAAGAGTTGTAACTGAGGCTGAAATTGAGATGATTCACGTAAAGGGCGTAGCAAAGCACCTAGCATGTATACTAAGCCCACGATAAGCGCTCAATACATTTTAACCATCATTATTATTTCTATTATTATGATTCTCAGAATTTTAGGTATCAGCATATACTAAGAGTAGATGTTTTGGGGCAAAATTTAGGGGCTCATACTAAATCCTTCATATCGGACTCTTAAAGTGGCTGTTACCTCCATCAAAAGGTATGATTAATCTTTCACAGGTTAATTTAAAAAATGGGAAAATAAGCCTTTTTAAAGACTTATTTAAAAAATATAATTTTGTGAAAAAAATGGGCAATGCATGTATGTCTTTGATGTGAGGGATTCTTTTGTACTTGGTTATGTTCTTGCTTGGCTCTGAGTCACACTGCTATAGCCAGCAGAGGCGTGGTTGGTAGGATTAAGTTTTTCTTGGTCCCTGTTTTGTGGGACAGATCACTGTAGCACAGTGCACACTTCCAGTAAGGAAAGGATTAATTTCAAATAACCTAGGCCCGAACACATAGTTTCCCAAAAGGTTCTGACAGATTAAAATTTTCATTTATTTAAAAATGAGTCATTCAATCACATGGATCAACATTTAAAAGGAACAAATGGATATATAGTGAAATGCCTTCCTCCTGTCCTCAGTTCCCCAGCCATCTAGGTCCCTCTGTAGGGGCAACCAAATTAATGAGTTTCTTGTGTATCTTTCTAAAGACATTTTATGCCAATTATAGTGTTTTATGGGTCTTTTTTCTATTTTTATTTTACATAGCAGCTTACTGCAGAGTGTTTTTTTGCCTTGCATTTTTCATATAACAATCTTCACTTAATCATATTTCAGAATGTGAAAACTGTGTCTTTCATTTTAATGGCTGCATCATATTCCATTATGTACTTGTATCTATATCTTTATATACATATATGTGTCATATTTGGTTTAACGAATCTGTTGTTAATGGACATTTAGGTTGTCCCCCACATTTTGGCTAATAAAAACAAGGCTTTAGTAAATAATTTGGCTCCTAGGTCATTTGATACATGTACAAGTATATCTGTAGGATAAATTTTTAAAAGTAGACTTGCTGAGTGAAATGACATATCATTTTTTAAACATTTTGATAGGTCTTGCCAATTTTCCCTTCATTAAAGTTATACTAATTTACCTCCTACCAGAAATGTGTTAGACTATTGACCCCAAATACCAACATGATATATTCTTAGTCTTTGATCTTTGCCAATCTAGTGAATGACAAAGGGGGTTGAACATTTCTTCATATATTTAATGTCAATTTGCGTTTCCTTTTCTATAAATTGTTCATTGATATCCTTTGACCGTTTTTCATTAGTTCAGAAGTGTAAGTTTTTGTTATTGAATTTATTACAATAAAAATGTTTATAATATTTAATTTGCTTCCTGTTTCCTTTCAGACTTTAAAAAAAATTAACATACAGTAAAACTTACTTTATTGGTGTTCTACAAGTTTTAGCACAGTTATAGATTTGTGTGACCACCACACAATCAGAATACAGCACAATTTTTCTTTTCTTTTCTTTTCTTTTTTTTTTTTTAGACTGAGTCTCACTCTCTTGCCCAGGCTGGAGTGCAGTGGTACGATCTCGGCTCACTGCAACCTCAGCCTCCTGGCTTCAAGCGACTCTCCTGCCTCAGCCTCCCAAGTAGTTGGGATTATAGGTGCCCGCCACCACACCCAGCTAATTTTTGTATTTTTGGTAGAGAGGGTTTCACCATGTTGGCCAGGTTGGTCTTGAACTCCTGACCTCAGGTGATCCACCAGCTTCGGCCTCCCAAAGTGCTGGGATTACAGGCATGAGTCACTACGCCCGGCCAACAATTTCATCATTGCTGAACACTCTCTTGTGTGCCCCTTTGTAGTTAAGCAATCCTCACTCCTGAACTTTGGGAGCCACTACTCTGTTTTCTGTAGCTATATTTTTGCCCTTTTCCAAATGGGACCATGCAGCATACGACTTTTTGAGATTGATTTGTTTCTCTCAGCATAATGCCTTTGAGAGTCATCCCTGTTATAAGTATCCAATAGTTTATCTCTTCTTATTGCTGTGTGACATTTCATCGTATAGTGAAATTCAAAGCAATAGTTTGTTTATCCATTCACCCACTGAAGGACATTTGAAGTTTTCAATTTTGGTAATTATTAATAGGGCTGCTTTAAACATCATGTAAAGATTTTTGTGTATAGGTTTTCATTTCTATTGGGTAAATACCTAGGTGTCAGTTTCTCTTGACTGTTTCTTTGCTTTGCTATAGTTACACTTTTCTGTTTTTACTCCCATCATTTATATTTTATTGTGTACTATTTGTCGATAATATGTTGTAGAGACACTGGATTCTGTAATCTTCCTCTGAAGATGACTTATTTTTGTTCAGTGCACAGTTCAATTACTGGATGGTCACCTAATGATTGTGTAGGTTTGCGTTTATATCTTGTTATGCCATATCTGTGGAAAGTCTGAGGTGTTTCAGAAGGCCCTCTAATTTGGTGGGACTGAACTTCTAAACTGTTTTCTCAGTGGCTCTTGTCAGGGCTTAGATTAAGGCTAAGGTAGGTCTAGAGTAGATCTTATTCTAGCACATGGTCCTTAATCCTAAGAGGAAGTCTTTCTGATATGTCAGCTTACTGCCTGAGGAATTAATAAGGTATTAATAAAGTCTTTCCACTCAAGTTGGGCTAAACTTCCCAATGCTTTTTAGCACCACTTGATCTCTAGTGCCCGTTTCATTATCAAGCTCACAGGCACCAGTCTTTGGTAAGCTTCATGCAGTCTCATCCTGTGCATGTGAGCCTAGCTCTTGGACTAGGACTTTTGGGGAACTCCAAAATGAACTTCTGTGTGCCCATCTGTTATATTTCTCTCCTCTCCAGTGCCCTGTCCCATAGTTCCCAGCTGTTTTAACTGCCCCAAACTTTGATCTTTGCCACTTAGCAGGACCAGTGTTCTCTGCTTGGACTTCTCATTATGCCTTAGCTGGGAAGTTATCCCCAGGCAGGTTGCTCTGACGCCTGAATACAGTGGCTTCCTTTATTTGCCTACTTTAACTTTTATTTATTTATTTATTTTTTGGTGGCATAGAGCAAATCTGGTACCAGTTAATTATATCAGAAGCTTACTTGAATGATATATCTAGGATGATTTATTAAGGGCAACAAGGGGTCTCTGGCTTGCAACCTAATTTTTCATCAAGGACAACTTTGTTTTTCAACTGTCAAAGAACTCTGTGCTGAAGGGTACTAGAGATCTGACATGGTTTGGTCATTTTTGTGTTCTTATGTTTGCTAAATTGAGTGGATTTGGAATCTTTTCCAAGTAGCTGAAACATAGCTTCTTTAAACTGCACTATGGAATGAATTTTTAATTTTCAGTCCAGTTCTGTCAGGGCAGTAAAAACAAGTTAAATTATATGCTTATAGGGAATTGTGGATTCTTATAAATTCTGAAGAGTTTTATTACAGCAGAAGCTAGATTTTTCCCCAGCACAGTGTGACTTCAGGACAGTTGTGCCCTTCTCAAAAAAGGTAGTTTTCTTTTCCATGAGATGCGGACAAGGTCAGGGAAGACGAGAGGGTATATAACAAAACTGGAAAATGTTGTTTTCAACCTGGTGTTAAATAACAACAAATTGTAGGTAATGTCTAACTAACTTTTAAATGTGGTCATGACATTCTTATGCCATCATCCTCAGTAGAAAAAGAAACAGGTATTAGAATACTTCTCTAGTGATCAATGACCTGATTTCTCTCTTATTGCTTTCCAGGAAATAAAGAATTTGTGTATGGAAATCCTGCAGTCTTAATGCTTGTTCATTTATTCACTCATTGATTGAGATCTTTATTGGTTTGCTCTTGATACAATGTGCTGTAACACTGTGGCTTTTAAATCTCAGTGGCCTATGACAATAGGCATTTATTTAGCTTATGAGTTGGGTTAACTGGGAGTTGGTTGATCTAATTGAGGCTCAGCAGGAGCTGTTGAACTTTGCTCACCATATTTCTTATTCTCCTTCTGGGACCAGTGCGTTAGCCTAGAAATTTTCTTCTCACAGTTATGGCAGAGGTCCAAGAAAGCAGGTTCAACTGCATAAGCACATTTTAAGCCTTTTCTGCATTACATTTGCTAACATCCTGTTGGCCAAAGCAAAGACACATGGCTGAGCCCAACATCAATGAAACAGAGATATATGCTCCTTCTGTGGGAGTCAAGAGGAGAAAGTAAATATTATTGAACAATAATGCAATCTACTTCAAGTCTTATATACTAGTCACTAAGGCTAAAAAGATGAATAAGGTATAGTCATTTCCCCTAGGGGCCCTCAAAAAATTGATCATCTGTACAGTAATCTTACAGTTAATGGAAGATGTAAAGAAGGAGTTAAAACTCTAGTTCAAATGAAACAGAAATGCTCAGCCTTTCAGGATTTTTTTTTCTTTTAATTTCACACCTTGGAGAATGTTAAACTTGGATTGCTGGCAGTCTACCAAAGCATTGTGTTGAGCTGAAATCCCCTGCTATTAATAACTAGGTATACTGTGATTTTGAGATTTAAAGCCATGATCTCATGTTAGAAGCTGCAGTCGGCCAGGAAGCTGTTTGGATTCCTAACACTTCTAAAAGCACTTAGGCAACGATGCTGGGGATTAAAGGAAAAACTCATAAGCAGGTTTGTACAGAGGGAGTCAGAGCTCCATGCCTTGGTTTAGGGAACTCTCAGTAACAAAGGTGCAATAGAAAACTGAAATATGCAAGCCATCCAACCACTTGAAGGAACAATCTAACAATATTAAAATGAATGACTGCAGAGACTGAGGAAGATCTTGATGGATAGCATTGAGCATGCCAATGGCCTGGAAATGCTGGTGCCTCATGCCTCCTTCCCTTTTCTAAGGGCCTCTTCTTGGGGTTGCAGTTAGGCCCAAGGAAGGCTCAGAAAACCTGGGCTGGAGGGATGCTGAGAACCTCATGCTTGTTTTGAGTCATCTAAAATTTAGGACACTGAAGTCAGGGAGCCTGAGCTGAAGGCTGAGGTTTTGGTCCAGAATCCTCAGACTCTCCAAGGTCTGGATCTTGACAACACCCAAGGGGAACTAAACAAAAGGAACAAAAGTTAAATGGGAAAAAATTTACTAGTATATAAGAAAGATTTCAGGTTTTGTGAATCCTACTTTAGAAACATCTGCTCTGTTCCAACTCTCTTATATTTCACAGTTGAGAAATAAAGTGTCTTTCTTGAGGTCACATGAATCTATGACAGATCTAGGATAGAACCAGTTCTATGGCCTCAAGGTAGTCAGTAATAGCTAACAGCTAATATTTGCTGAGGGCTTGCTATGTGCTAGGCTGTTCTAAATACTATATGTAGATAATATCTTTTCGTGTTCACTAACATTCTATGAAGCAGGTACTGTAACTGTTCTCATTTAACAGAGGAGATAATGAGGCACTATGATACTACACAATTTGTGTAATGTCACACAGCTAGTAAGTAGGGAGCCAGGATTCAAAAATCAAGGCATCTAACCCAGAGCCTGGACTCTTAACTTCATTGATATACTGCAGTGAGATCAGCTAATTAGGAAAGGATGTCCCCCTTTCTGTAGACTAACAGAGTCATATTTATAAGAAGAAAGCCCTTATATTATCCTTACAGAGAGGTGGGGCTGGAGAAAATTGTAGGTTGTTTCCGAACTGCAGAAGGAATGCCAGAAAGTCTCGTGAGCTGTCCAAGGTGCTGAGATGATGCTTCAACTCAAGTATCTTTATCTATTGCACCCATCATCAATGTTTAATAATGTCTATGCTGAAAGTTTAGAATTTTAGAGCTGAATGGGCTGTGATAAATAATAGTCACATATATACCATGTGACAAGCATTCTAGATTTGTTATTTTACTAAACTTCACAACAATTCAGTGACCTTTCTTTTGAGGAAGAGAGAGAGGGAGATAAACTACTACCCGTGTTACAAGGCAGAATGGAACAACTACTTATTAGAAGCATAAAAATTGAGATGTGGAAAGGGGTGACAAGAAAGTGTATATGAAGTCTTTAAAGTGAAATTAGAGGATTAATTTCGGTAAAGTTAAGGGGACAGTATGAGTAAAGGAATGGTCTGTTTGAGCAAGAAAAAATAGATCTGTGTAGTTATGTTGAGACCTCACACACATAGGGCACATGTTTTCAGTCCTCTTCATGCACTCATGATACACATCTCTGAATTATCATCTTATTTTGCCCACTGATGTGAAATAGCACCTCAGAATCCTTCCCAACACAAAGCTTCAAGAAGGCACTACCCATTGAGATTGTGAGCATGTGAGATAAGTTTTTTTGGTCCTCCTGGAGTAACACCTTGGTGAGTAGGTTATGTGGTGGCAGTTAGATAATCTACCTCATCCTCCTTCACTTCAAGATGATAACACAGAGTGTCAGTAAAATAATTAATCAGAGTCATGCAACAAGTGAGTTGAAGAGCCAGAAGAAACAGAACCCCATCTGAAGATCAGGACCCCACACTGATTACTTCTCTCAGGATTTTTCAATGCTAGATTCATGGGTCAGTCGTACCAGCTGTATCAAGCAACCCATGGGTGCTTAATAAAAATGTATGGTGCTGAACTCCATGTCATACGAGTGGAATAGAACTCCTGGAAAGTGGGGCCTGAGAATCAAGATGTTTAACAAGCTTTCGGAGTTATTGTGGAGTAGTACAAGGTTTATACAGAACACTGATTGTCTATAAAAGGTTAGTAAGGTTTCATTGGGAAATTGATGCTAGCAATATTGTTCCTTTCACAATTGATTTAAAGCACATATTACAACATAACTTATGCATTTATGTAGTTGCTCTACCTGCATGATAATCTGCCTTTAAGAAAATATGCTCCTTATTTAAGAGTTACTTCTTGGCACTTGCAGTTTGGCTCTGCATTTATTGGCTGAATCATTTTGAATATATTTCTTAGCCCCTCAACATTCCAATTTTCCTACATGTAAATGAGATTATAACACTTACCTTATAAAGCTACTGTAATGTTCATATAGACAATACTAATAGGACATTTAGAACATAGTCTGGCATGCGGTAAGCATTTTATACACAACTGTCATTTTTAGTACAGTTATTTTTAGCATAACATTGTAGCTATAGAGATCTTCTTACAACTTTCTTTGGTGATTTTTAAATTGCTGCATTCTTATTCTTTTTTTTTTTTTTTTTTTTTTTTTTTAGGAGACAAGGTCTCACTCTGTTGCCCAGGAGTGCAGTGGCATGATCATAGCTCACTGCAGCCTCCAAGTCCTGGACTCAAACCACCCTCTCACCTCAGCCTCCTGAGTTAAATTGTCACATTCTTTATTTAAGCATGTCTTATATCTTTTGATTTTCTGTTTATAAAAAATCAGGGCTGGACATGGTGGTTCACACCTGTAATCCCAGCACTTTGGGAGACTGAGGTGGGCAGATCACAAGGTCAAGAGATTGAGATCATCCTGGCCAACATGGTGAAACCTCGTCTCTACTAAAAATACAAAAATTAGCTGGGTGTGGTGGTGTGCACCTGTAGTCCCAGCTACTTGGGAGGCTGAGGCAGGAGAATCGCTTAAGCCCGAGAGGGCAGAGGTTGCAGTGAGCCGAGATTGTGCCACTGCACTCCAGCCTTGTGACGCAGTGAGACTCCATCTAGAAAAATAATTCAGGCCAGGTATGGTGGCTCATGCCTGTAATCCCAGGGAATTGGGAGGTCAAGGTGGGAGAATTGCTTGAGCCCAGGAGGTCAAGACCAGCCTGGGTAGCATACTGAGACCCTGTATCTAAAAAAAATAAAATTAGCCAGGCATGGTGGTGCATGCCTGTAGTTCCAGCTACTTGAGAGGCAGAGGTGGGAGGACAGCTTGGTCCCAGGAGTTTGAGGTTACAATGAGTTATGATTTTACCAGTGCACTCCAGCCTGAGCAATAGAGTGAGACCCTGTCTCTAAAAAATTTTTTTTAAAATATAAAAAATTTAAATATCAACATGTTATGTTTAAAAATATGTTCCTTGGTCAAACACTATTGTAATAATATATGGAAATATATGGTGGTTAAATTGGAAAGGTAAGAAGGCATTGTATCATAAGAGGTCTCATATGTCGTACTGAGTAGTTTGGATTTTATTCTGTAGGCAATAGTCGGTCATTGAAGATTTTGACCTGAAGAGTGAGGAGACACAAATAGTGTCCTGGGAAGATTAATTTGGCACAGGATGCATTGTAGGTAGGCCAGTTAAAAAATCATAGCAGTAACTCATGGGGGAGGTGACAAGTTCCTGTATTAAGTTTGGCCACTGAGAATATGAAAGGCCGGAAGAGACCTGAGAGGTTATTACAAAGGAATATAGAAAGTATTTGGTTAACAGATTTTATTGGTCTGTTCTCACACTGCTATAAGAACATACCTGAGACAGGGTGATTTATAAAGGTAAATGTGGGAATTATGGAAACTACAGTTCAAAATGAGATTTAGATGGGGACCCTACCAAACCATATCATGGATATAAGGAAAAAGTAAGAGATGAAAATAATTGTGGGGTTTCAAGCTTGAGCGAAGAGGAAGTTGATGACATCTCTGATAGAAATAGAGATATCTAGAGGGATACCCAGCTATGGGTAAGAAATCAGTCCACATTTTGATCCTGCTATACAAATTGTAAAAACATGATAACAGGCAGATGTATTGACTCCTTTATACGTGAATCAGTTTGAGTTAAACTTTTCATCAAGAACATTCGAATACAATTTCTTTATGAAATTCTACCCACACCACATTCCATATTTATATTACATTTACATTTTATTCTTTGTTGTTTTGGGGTTCTTAGTTGCAAGCAAAAGAAACTGCCTCTGGCTAACTTAAACAGGAGAGGAAAATTTATTAAAGTGATATTGATCTGCTGACAGAATCACTGGGAAGGACAGGGATCTAGGCTCAGAATATGGACAGAAACAAGGGATTATGGGTAGCAGCCACCATCACAGCCAAGATCATGCTAAGCCCCAGTCTGAGAAGACACAGCTGTCTCCATCGTGGAATGCTGGTGCCATGGCTTGTATTGCCGCTGGCACTGGGCAGAGGATGCTGTCCCTGATTTGCTGTCTTTGAAAACTGGAAGCTTCTGCTGCCACCGTTATTCCTACTTCCAGAATAGATTCTCCTCTGTTCCTGCTTATTTTTATCACTAGGTCCTTGCTCAACGTCCAGGATAGAGGTGTCTGATTGATCAAGCCCAGGTCTCATGTCCTAGCTGTGAGCATACTGGGATAGGAGTGTCTTGCCTTTTTAGTTTTTATGGTGATAGATGAATCCTGTCCCTCCAACATTCCTAAGATGGGACATCCATTCAGATATTTGGTGGCCAAAACAACACAAAGCACAAAAATAAACCCAGCAACAGCTAATGTCTGCCACACATGCCTGCAGGTTATATTTTATATTACAAAAGCAGAGTGTCTAGAAACACTTTTTTCTTTTCTTTTTAGTTAGTTTCAAATATAGATATAGAATGTCCCAAGAATCAAAGCACCTGGAGCCACAGCTAAAAAGGTCAGAAAATTGCCCAGTATTTCATGGCTGGGGTTGCTCAAATTGCAGCCTATTACAGACTGAAACAGACCACCATGACCTTTTCATGTGGCAGGATGTTGTATTATCAGAACTCCCTCTTTCTATGATTTTTTTTTGCCCTTTTCCCCTTTCCAACTTATTTGAATTCAGGCCTGAGAGGAAAAAAATGAAGACAAAAGATGTGGCCTGAAATTTCAGGCTGGGGGAGAACAGACTGTAACTTTGAACTTAGTGAGGAAATAATTTTCCCTTATTAATTTGAGCAGAACTTTAAATTGGGAATTAGGATGCTCAAATCCTAATCTTGGGCAAGTCTCTGCTTCTTTCTGGACTTGAGGTTCTTCATTGATGGGGTCCCTGGACTGGAATCAGGCAGACACAGATTTGGGCTCCAGCTCTTCTACTTACCGACTGGTGTGAACCTGGGGATAGCTTACTCTTAGCTTCATTTTTCTCATGGGAGAAGCGGGGATAATGTAACAGGACCATCCTCATAGATTTATTGTGAGATTTAAATAAGGAAATGTTTGTCAAATCCTAGGAAAAAAATAGGATGGTTGTATCCTAGATGATATTTCAGGAGGTGTCTGAGAATCTAATATTTCACATGATTTGCAGAGCAATTCATAGAGTGTGTGTATGTGTATTTTATACTACATGTAGTATAAAAATTAGAGTGGATTTCTATTTTCAGGTATTTTGGAAAGTAAAAAAGAAAAAAACCTCATTTATTTTTTCCCCATTTCACAATGTATTAGTATAGTACTGTTTAAAATACTGTGAAAGATACTCAGAAATGACATGTATAGTACATGCTTAGTACTTTCTAGGAGCCTATGACCTAGACGAGGCCAGAAAGGCAAAGTTCTATATTACTAAGAATTAAAATATGGAATAGTGATTGAGGCAGTGTCATGATGACAGTGTGAGTGCTGTGATCTCAGAAGAGGGAAGGATTACGCTGGGCAAGGAGGACAGAGCCAGCTCCCTGGATTTCCAGAGGAAATTTCCTTAAAGAATGTAGTTAAGTTGACACTTCGTGTCAGGGAAGTCTTGTTATCTCTAAAGCTGCCAGTTTTGACCATGAGAGCTGAGATGCTCCTATCCCTCCACAGGTTAGGGAAAGTGGCTGGTGTGGTGGTTTTAAAACATGTCAGTAAATTCCTTGACATGCCTCTTATTAAAAGATGGGATCTAATTTCCTTTCCCTTCACTAGTAATGAATAGAATGTGGCAAAAGCGACTTAGTTGACTTTCAATCAAGCCTATGTTAGAAAAGGCAATACAGTTTCCATCAGGCTCTCTCTCTTTTGAGATGCTCACCTACGAAACCCAGGCATCATGCTGTGAGGGTGCCAGGCAGCCACATGGAAATCTGTGGCCCTAGCTGAGGCATTGGACAACAGCTAGCATTGCCTCAACTGTCAAATATGCAACGGGTGACCCAGATGATTCCAGCACCCAGCCTTCGAGCCATGCCAGGTGACAGGAAGTAGAGCACAGACCAGTTGTCCCCACTGAACACGACACAAATTGCTGACTTGGAAGAAAGATAAATGTTGTAGCTGTTTTAAACAACTAAGCTCTGGGTGTTTTGTTACAATAGCAATAGATAAATGGAACACCTGGTGACTGGACAATTACTTCAGAGAGCAGGTAGCTTGCTCCTGTGGCATAGGAAGCAATTTCATGTAAAATTGTTCTCTTCTGGTTTAAAAGGAAGATGGACCCTAAGCTATCCAAAAACCTATAGAGAGTTGCCTCATGGGGACTTACGTACTTGAATAATGATAAGAAAAGAAAGTATAAAATAAAGAAAAGATAAATATTTAAGGTGATGCATATGCCAGTTACCTTGATTTGATTATATCAATATATCAAATTATCACATGTACCACCAAAATATGTACAACTACTATGTATCAATAAAAATTAATTAAAAATAAATAAAAAGGAGCCGGGCGCGGTGGCTCACGCCTGTAATCCCAGCACTTTGGGAGGCCGAGACGGGCGGATCACGAGGTCAGGAGATCGAGACCATCCTGGCTAACACGGTGAAACCCCGTCTCTACTAAAAAATACAAAAAACTAGCCGGGCGAGGTGGCGGGCGCCTATAGTCCCAGCTACTCAGGAGGCTGAGGCAGGAGAATGGCGTGAACCCGGGGGGCGGAGCTTGCAGTGAGCTGAGATCCGGCCACTGCACTCCAGCCTGGGTGACAGAGCGAGACTCCGTCTCAAAAAAAAAAAAAAAAAAAAAAAAAAAATAAATAAATAAAAAGGAAAGGAAGTAAAGATAACATTAAGGGTGTTATAATTGTAGATAGGGGAGTAGATGCAAGCATAGTTGTTAGTACAATTGTTTTGCTTTCAAGTTTGCAACATAAATGATCAATGGTCAACTCCTATTTCTTTCTCTATTTTTTTGAGATGGAGTCTCGCTCTGTCGCCCAGGCTGGAGTGCAGTGGCATGATCTCGGCTCACTGCAACCTCTGCCTCCCTGGTTCAAGCGAATCTCCTGCCTCAGCCTCCCTAGTAGCTGGGACTACACATGTGTGCCACCACGCCCAGCTAATTTTTGTATTTTTTTTTTTTTTTTTAGTAGAGATGGGGTTTCACCATGTTGGCCAGGATGGTCTCAATCTCCTGACCTCATGATCTGCCTGCCTCAGCCTCCCAAAGGGCTGGGATTACAAGCATGATCCACTACGCTCTGGCCAATCAAATCCTGTTTCTTTCACCTCTTAGTTTGCTTATGAATATCCCTGGCTATGGTGCAACTATAATGCTCCTAGAATGGTGCTAAGCACACTATAAGGTAAAAAGACCTTTGCCCTTCTCCTGCTGAATCCTTTCTTCTCACTATCTGCCTTACCACTCTTTCCGGGTGCATGCTCACCTCTTAATCAGTGTGTCAAAAATCCAATGTACTACCTTTCCATCAAAAATTGCTGCTCATTCTGCTTTCTGGAGCCTAGCTAGTAACATTATTATCTCTTTAGTTGCAGAGCATTTTGGAGTTGACTTTAACTTTCCTTTCCCCGACTCTAGCCAAATGAGCAGTCTGATTGACTCAACTTTTGAAATGCTTTTTGAGTAGTTTCTTTCCTCTCCATTCCAACTACAGAGCACACAGCAGTTTAGAGAGGTTAATTCATTTTGCCTAGGGTTATACAGTTTGTATGTGACATGTCCAGTTCACATTTATGGAAAAGACAATGTGGAGAATTAGGAATTTTAATATATTTTTGGTGGGATAATACTTTGGCATAATTTTTATGGTGCACAATTTGGTAATTTCTATCAAAATTGAAAATGTCCATGACCTTTGGCACAGGAACTTCATTTCTAAGTTTTATCTTGCAGTTTACTTTAACATTTATATGTTGGTTTGTGTAAACAGTTATTCACTGTAGCACTGTATATAATTGCAAAAGATGAGAAAGTACCTAAATGGCCATCCAATAGGTCAGTGGTTAAATGAATGATGATACATTCATATAATGTAATACTATGTGAAATTATTGTATCTTAATGAATTAATTTGTTCATTGCTTTTTCCCTCCCAGTATAGAATAAACTCCATGAGATCAGGTCCCTTGTTTATCTTATGCTCTATCCAACATCTAGCTCAGACCTGACATGTAGATGCTTAATGAGTATTTGCTGAACAAATGCCTGAATGGTTGGGTGCATGGATGGAATTAGAGGCCAGGAAGACAGAGGTTTGGTTACTGTTCACATATAGATGATGGTTGAAGCAATAAGAGTAGAGGAGATCATCTGGGAATGGTGTAGAGATGAGAGTCAAGTGCAGAACCCATCAGCTAGCCCATAATTTCTCCAACCAGCTTCCTCATAACTAGATTTGAACAAAATCTCTGCCTTCTCTTTGGAAAGCAAAAGAGTGCTGTGCTTAAGAGCAGGGCTCTGGAGTAGATGCCTGGGTTTGAATCCAAACCTTGCAATTTGCTCTCTGTGACCTTAATCCAACCCTTTAAACTTGCTGAGTCTCAGAGTTTCCTTACATAATGGGGCTAATGATAGTATCTAACATATAGGAATTTTATGAGGGTTAAGTTAGATTATAGCCTAGATCCTTGTGAGCCTTAAATAAAAATTGTTTTTATTATAATTCTAATTAAGAATAGGATTAAAATGCACTAACCCAAGTGGAAATGACTATAGTAAAAATACAGACATTTGTATAGTACTTTGTAATTATTGAGGTATTTTGCACTTGTCTGCTCATCCGATTTGTACAACACATCAGTATCTAAAATATCATTATCCCTGTTTTAATGTCCTGTGGCTAAAATATGGCAAAAGTTGGACAAGAACCTAAAGTTTGTATTTCCCAAGTCCAGAAGCCTTTCGGATTGAAAATCAGAAGGAGAATATCTAGTACAAAGATTTAACAGTGACATTCTTTCATCTGGGATAAAACTGACTTATCCTTCAAACAGTTGGGTGCCAAGCCTTTGAATTATATGTTTCCTAAAAACTTCCAGCATTCAATGGAAGAATGTCACTCTGAAATGGTTTATTTGGACTGCAACATTGGAGCGGTTGAAGTTAATCTTTTCCATTTCTTCATTCAACAGGTATTTGTAGAGCTTTGTGACAGGTACTGTGTGGGATACAGAAAAGTATAATTTATAGATGTTTGCCCTTTAAGGTTTTATTGCTTAATTGCAATGAGAGAAGGATAAAAACACACATTGTGAAACCATAGCTTGTTAGAGCAATGTCTAAACTTCCAGTCTCTGTGGTAGAAGTTTAGGAAAAATCATATGAAATATGGACCATATTTTCTCTTACACAAGTATCACTTGGCAGAAAAGTCATCAATCATTGCTTTCTTGTTATGGATTGACTTGTTGAGTGCTAGAAGGAGATTGTTCAAGATACAGGAAAATTTTCTCTAACAGGTATCCGGCAAACAGAAAAAAGAGAAAGAAAAAGAAAAGGGAAAACAAACAAAAAAAGAGAAACCTTTTCTCATCATGTATTATGACACACTGTTCATGTGTGTGATACTGGAAGGTGAGAAGAGACAAAACTGGGTGAGCCCATCACCAGGTCATTGCTTCCAAACCCAACTTTGACTTCCAGGGGCAAGAGACAGGCAATTAATTCCTTACCTTTTTTTTTTTTTTTTTTTTTTTTTTTGAGACAGAGTCTTGCTCTGTCACCCAGGCTGGAGTGCAGTGGCATGATCTCGGTTCACTGCAACTTCTGCCTCCCAGGTTCAAACAGTTCTTCTGCCTCAGCCTCCCGAGTAGCTGGGACTACAGGTGCACACCACCACACCCAGCTAATTTTTGTATTTTTAGTAGAGATGGGGTTTCACCATATTGGGCAGGCTGGTCTTGAACTCCTGACCTCATGATCCGCTCACCTCGGCCTCCCAAAGTGCTGGGATTACAGGCGTGAGCCACTGCACCCAGCCTAATTACTTCTTTAAACAATCATTGGCCGAAGGTTTCTTTTGAATGAGGCAATGTGATGGACTCTGGAAGGATACATACAAGAATAAAGGCTGCTCCCTGCCCCCGAGGAACAGAGACAACATTATAGAATCATATCGCTGCTCTTGAGCCACACTGTCTGGGTTTGTATTCAGTTCCTACCATTTAGCAGCTGCAAGACCTGGGCAAATAACTGCTCTGTATTTTGGTTTCCCATAATAATGGTGAGGATTAAATGAGCAAATCCATGTAAATCCCATAGTACTATCTCAGGCACATAATAAGTATGCAGTAAATATTAGCTCTTATTATTGTGAATGTATAAAAGCATAGAGGAGTACTATAGGCTGAATGTTTGTGAACCCTTCAAATTCATTTGTTGAATTTCTAACCCCCAAGGTGATGATATTAAAAAGGGGGTCTTTGGGAATTGACTAGGTAATGAGGGAAGAGTCTCATTAATGGGATTAGTGCCTTTATAAATGAGGCCCAATAGGTCCCTTGCCCTTTCACCATGTGAGGACACAGAAGGTGCTGACTATGAACCAGAAAGCAGGCTCTCACCATACATTGAATCTGTTGGTGCTTTGATCTAGGACTTCCCAGCCTCCAGAACTGTGAGAAATGAATTTCTTTTGTTTATAAGCCATCTGACTTGTGATGTTTTGTTATAGCAGCCCATGCAGACTAAGACAAGGATGCAGAAAGCTGGAGTGAGCATCACTCCCATTCTAACAATGAGAAAAGCCAGTGAAACTACAAACTCCTAACTGTGTTTAGACCCATTAGAGAGCTGAGGTCACAGAACAAGCAAATAGCCTGAATTCTGAGAAGGGAGAGGTCCCTCTGGGGAAACAATGAACATGTGAACTGCCTCCTCTGTGACGGAACATAGGAAGCAGGGGAGGCTGCTATATAAATGAATAAGATAAATCAAGTAACATTTTCATAAGTTTCTTTAGGCTGAGAATGGGTTACCACAAAAAAAGAAAACCCCAGGGACCTCCTGACACAAGAGGAGTTAGTATCCAGTTGTAGGCTCTTTTCTATAGATGTTTGCCAAGCCCTCACAAGAAAGATTGGGGGAAGAACAAGAGACCAGAGAGCCATCCTCATTTATGCAGGTATGGGGGAGGGGTTGGCCACTGTGAGAAAGAAAGGCACAAAGCCCATCCTCCTATCCTCAACCATATTTCCTACATAGCCAAACTTCTAAATTGCTGGGGAAGGGCAGCACCCTATAACTTACAGGGAATAGGTAAAGACTCATTGTTGCTACAGGGGAAGGCAGAGGCCCGAGAGATCAAGTCCAACTGTATGAATGCACTTCTAGACTTTGCTGCATTAAATTTGTTAGACTGACTTAACCCCTGTGCTAATAGTCTTACCAAAGAAGAGGCATGCCCATTTCAAGGCAGAAGTACTGTTACTCTTACTGCTCTCCATAAAATATCTGGGATTCAATAAGACGTTACGAGACACACAAAACATTTAAAGAAAACTCTTGCTGAAAGAAAAAGCAACAAACAGAACCAGACTCCGAGATGACCAAGATTTCAGAACTTCAGATCAGTCAGAAACTTTAAAATAATTATATTTACAATATTAAAAAACCTAGTGGAAAAGGCAGACAAGATACATGAACATATGGAGAATTTCAGGAGAAATGGAAAGTATAAGAAAAAGTCAAATGGAAATGCTAGAAACAAAAAAAACTTCACATAAATCAGAGGTAAATGATTTTTCTGATGGGTCACCCGTAAACTTGACACAGCTGAGGAAAGAATCAATGAGCTTGGAGATAGGTCAGTAGGAATTGCCCAAACTGCAACACAATGAGAAAAGAAACATAAAAGAATATTCGAGAGCTATGATACAGTTTCGTATTTGTATAACTGGAATCCCAGAAAGAGAACAGAACAGAATAAATATTTGAAGACATAACAGCTGATATAAAAAAAATAACAAAAGACATCAAACTACAGATCTGGGAAGCTCAGAAAACTCCAAGCAGGATGATAAAAACAAGCCAACAAAAGTCCCCAAAATATAACAAAAAACTCAACAACAACAAACACAACTAAGCCATGTTCAAACTGCTCAAAACCAGTAACAAGAAGAAAATAGTGAAAACACTCAGAGAAAAAAAGACACGTACCATACATTAAAGGTAAGAATTATAGCTGACTTCTTTCAGAAGATATGCAAATCAGTAGGCAATAGAGTGTGACATGTTTAAGTGGAAAACAAACCATGACTACCCAGGATTTTACACCCAGTGAAAATAGCTTTCAGAACTGAAGGTAGGCTGGGCTCTGTGGCTTACACCTGTAAACCCAGCACTTTGGGAGGCTGAGGTGGACGGATCACCTGAGGTCGGGAGTTTGAGACCAGCAGGACCATCATGGTGAAACCCTGTCTCTACTAAAAATACAAAATTAGCTGGGCATGATGGTGCACACCTGTGATCCCAGCTACTTTGGAGGCTGAGGCAAGAGAATTGCTTGAACCTGGGAGGCAGAATGGCAGTGAGATGAGATCAGTTTCAAATCAAACAAACAAACCTGAAGGTAAAATTTTAAAATTTCAAGATAAACAAAAGTTGGAAGAATGTATTATCAGCAGAGCTGTGCTACAAAACAAAGTTCTTCAGGCATAGGTGATGTAATGCCAGGTGGAACTTCGAATGGAAGCAAAATAATAGAGTTCTGAAAATGGTTAAAATTGAAGATAAATAGAAATAAATCCTATTATTATTTTTAATCATTCTAAAAGCCAATTGACTGCCTAAAGCAAAAAGACTAATAAGGTATTTTGGTGTATAATGTATGTAAGGGTAAAGTGTATGTTAACAACAGCACAAAAGATGGGAGGGAGGAATTGGAAGAGTGAGCGTAAGAAAAGTAAAGTCCTTACACACTATGTGAAGTAATATAATGTTATTTGAAGTCCTCGGGCACCAACTGAAAATATTAGAATGAGAAGTATAAATAATAAGCTAATAATGGAAATAAAATAGAATAAAAATTCAATCTAAA
Organism: Macaca fascicularis; assembly: GCF_037993035.2. NCBI lineage: Eukaryota > Metazoa > Chordata > Mammalia > Primates > Cercopithecidae > Macaca > Macaca fascicularis. The sequence goes on from NC_088380.1 coordinate 161,962,499, forward strand.
AGCATGGACACGACCAGGCGCGGTGGCTCATACCTGTAATCCCAGCACTTTCAGAGGCCGAGGCAGGCGGATCATGAGGTCAAGAGATCGAGACCATCCTGGCCAACACGGTGAAACCTTGTCTCTACTAAAAATACAAAAATTAGCTGGGTGTGGTGGTGTGTGCCTGTAGTCCCAGCTACTTGGGAGGCTGAGGCAGGAGAATCGCTTGAACCCGGGAGGCGGAAGTTGCAGGGAGCTGAGATTGTGCCACTGCACTCCAGCCTGGTGACAGAGTGAGACTCCGTCTGAAAAATAAATAAATAAGTAAATGATGCTTTGGGGGAAGTGGTGAGAAGTCTGGTAAAGATGTTGACTGTATAAAAAGTGTGGAGTGAGCATAGTATCTTGAGATAAAGCTAGAAAGGCATATGGGGCTTGATTATGAAGAACATTATAAACTAGTCTAAATTAGTGAACATCTTTTGAATATTTAATGGAGCTTTTTCCCACTAACTGTGATAAAAAAAAGATTTTTCTGCAAAGTTTAGTTGGTGGCACTTCTTCATAGATTCCATTTCTTTAAATGCTAGATGTATCTTGTGATGAGCTTGTGAGGTTTATAAGAATGCTTGAATGCCATTCTCTTAAGAAGGTTAATTACAGGTATGAAGATTATTTTCAAATAGAAACCTAGTCACACTGTGTAGGAAGTATTTATTATTTGTTGCTTACCTTGTGTCTGTTCCTCATAGTCCAGCTTTTATTATATATCACAATATTCCAAGCCATGTGATTAGGGTGAAAGGGACCTAACTATCAGCTCCACAGACAGGCTCTGAAGGGTATAAACAAGTTAGTAGATTCTACACCCATAATTATGGTAATTGGCTCTGGGATGAGCACATAAACACCAGTCAAGAGAAGGCGGACTTCTGGGATTTTGTTCAAGTTGTCCAATGAGCAGATTCTTTCTATGGGAACATGGAAGGTTCTGGCCACTACCAGGGAAAAACGTGTCAGATAATGAAGCCCAGTTCTGAAGTTAAAACAGTTGAGAAATTGTGAGAGCTACCTGGGATTGCACTGAGACCTGGTGAAACCTCTCCTGAAGCATATACTTGCCGCATCACCTTTTTGCTTTAACCACATTGGGTATGGCTTTGCAACTAAAAGCATTCAGTGTATGGAAGTAGCTATTTTGGATATTAGATTTCCATTCATTCTGGTTTCTTTCCCTCATTCAAAATCTTTCTAAAATTTTTCTGCCCTTCACCCTTCCTAGACAGCATTTCTGGCCTTCTTTTGGATAAAAGGTCAGTGGGCTCCCCATTTTCTCACAGGTGTCACTTATTCCAATTGACATTTACACTTGAGTAAACCTTAAACTTCTCTGACCTTTTTTAAAAGCTAGATTTTAAAGAGATATTTTCTCTATTTTAAAACAATATATTGTCATTGCTTTTCTGTGTAAAAGGCCACGTCACTTCTTCCATGTCTTTTGATACTTTTTGTGCCCATTTAGATTTTCTTTTCCCTCTTAAAGATGGGGTTCTGTTTCTTTTTTTTCTTTTCCCCTGCAGCACGGGATGCAGATGTTTTGTAGGCACATGGCAGCTACTTGACAGTAAGTTTAAAAAATATTTAGCCATTTTCACACACCATTCTTAGTCATGTGAAATAAACAGGGGAATAAATTAGCCCCTAAATATTTCATTTGGTGTTGAAAATGAAAAACAACAGATGTAGGTATTTGAGTGGGATAAAATATTGCTAGACAGAAGTCTGAAGTCTGGCCTCACTGACAAATTCAATTCGGTTTGAGAAAGATACGTTGAACTCTTCTCTTGGCCAACTTTTGGTAATTCACAGGCAAAAGACGAATAGGATGTAGACTCAGGGTCCACCTGTCAGGATTAGTCCAAAGAAAATTTCCAGTCAATCTCTTTGTAAATGATTCAAATTCCTCTTTCCATGTGGGTATGGTGCTTCTCATTTGACTTCTTGTCCACTGTTCAGCTTAAGCACTTCCTAGAGCCTCTTCTCTTTCAACACTGTTTCAGTTTGAGTCTAGTACATGCACTGTGCCAAATGCTTTACTCTTCATTAGCTCATTTAACTCTTACAACAATTTGTGAGATGGGCATAATCAATATATGTGAGGAAACAGGTTTGGAGGGCGAGAAACTTGTCCAGGACCCATTGGCTCATGAGAGGTAGAGCTAAGGTCCAAACCTAGGTTCATCTGAGTCCGGAACTCACATGATTAACTGTGGCTGAGTACCTCTTTTCACTTACACCGAGATGTCGAAGGCTGATAGGGCAAATGCCTCTGAATTACTCTAGTAAACATTTTACAATGCGATGAATCTGTAAGTTCCGGGGCGTCAGTCTCACTTGGATTAATTTCATGCTGCTGTAATAGTCCATTGGGAAGCTATTAGTGGTGGGCTGGTACTCTTACAATCATAAGCTGTGAGGACCACTACTCCACTTGGGGTATTTATATCCATCAAAATGCTTTGGGTACTGTAAAGTTTTCTGTTAGTATTTTCTCTAATGTCTGTAATGTCTTTTCTCTAATGTTATTTGCTGTTGTTCATAAGGTCTATTAGTTACCAGCTATTTTCTCTATATAATATTTTCTATATAATATAAAGGTAGAATATATAAAATTATTAAAATATATGTATTAGATATTAGGTTAGGTATATATTAATATAATCTATGGTATTTAATATATATTATGCATTTAATATATATTAGGTTAAAGATCTAACCTAGTTGATTTGGTTTGGCTGTGTCCCCACCCAAATTTCAACTTGAATTGTAGTTCCCATAATCCCCACATGTTGTGGGAGGGACCAGGTGGAGATAATTGAATCATGGGGGCAGTTTCCCCTAGTCCTGTTCTTGTGATAGTGAGTGAGTTCTCACGAGATCTGATGGTTTTATAAGGGGCTTCCCCCATCGCTGGGCACTCCCTCTCTCCCCTACCAGCCTATGAAGAGGCCATGAGGCCTGAGGCCTCCCCAACCATGCAGAACTGTGAATCAATTAAACCTCTTTCCTTTATAAATTATCCAGTCTTGGGTATGTCTTCATAGCAGTGTGAGAAGGGACAAATACACTGGTTTCCCCAGGAACCTCTAACCGCTAGCATTCCTGATATTTAGAATCCCTTTGACATCCTGTTTACTTTCTTTATTTTATTCCAAATTCCTCTCTCCATGTGGGTATGGAGCTTCTCATTTGACTTCTTATCCACTGTTGAGCTTAATCAAGCACTTCCTGTAGTCTCTTCTCTTTCAATGCCATTTTACTTTGAGACTAAAGAGACTCTGAGAGATATTCAGTTCCCAGGCTGCTTGGATCTTTCATTGACATGTTAGCAATAGCTTTTCACACTCTTACCCACAGACACTTCTCCCCTCCTGGCTCCTCTATTTCAATTTCACTATTCAACATCTTGGTAAGTTTTGGCTAATAAAACTTTGCAGCTTTCTTTCTTGAAGTGCTTACTGGGGGATGTGCTTGAGCACTGTGGTTATGTCCTTGGGTCTGCTGCCTACTATTTAGCTCTGGGAAACACACAACGTATCCCTCAGAGTAGAAAGCTATGTAGCCAGAAGCACCTTAGGCTAGGATCTGAAGGCCAAGGAAAGCTTAGATCCCTCTATGCTTACTGGCTTCTTGATTGCCCATCTACCTTGGTTGGAACTTTAATGCCAAGGCTTTTGGAATTGAAACTCCTCTAGAGAGTTACAGCCACAAGGACCACACAGTGGGACCCTCTCTAGGTGCCATTGTTTGGAAACAGGACGTCTTACCAACCAGCCCTTCAGGCTTCTGACTCTTTCTGAGGCAGGAACATTGTGTGTGATGGAATGAAACTCTTGCTGGACCAATCTTTGATTGCCAGGTTAGTAGTAGGATGCTTGTCATTATGGGTCCAGAGGAAACTTCCAAACTGTCAATCCCCATACCGGAAGCCCTTTAGAGGACTGGAGGACCAATTCCCACTGGAAAGCCCCACTTTCCTGGCTTGGCATGGGAGGTGCTTTCCTGTGGATGCCCTCCTCCCAGGGAGATGAGAATTCATACAGACAGGTCAGCCTCCTTCTCTGAGTATATTCAGAGATGGGATACTAACCCATATAAGATCAACTCATAAGGGTTCAGGCTTCTACCTTTGTAATACTTTCCATTTTCTTCAGATTTGTGTAAGAAATACTTCTATTGGATACTAACTTGATCTGACTTAAGATCCTTAGATATATTTTATATTTGACCTTTGAAAATAATGCCTAAGGTTCTGATAGGGCATTGCTGTACAATGGTTGGTGAATATTTCACCAACAGATGCTGGTTCGTGCTAAAAGCTAAGTTATTTCATAAGTCCAATGTATAAAAAGACACCAACCAAGGGAACGAATTATACAAAGAACAAACTATTTCAGGAGGTTGTTTTTAAAATTATTTTATTCTACAACACGGTTAAAGTGAGAGAGAATGTCTTCATAATATTACCTTCATTAAAACAAACCATGAGAGAAGGAAAATATTGCTGACGTCAATCATGACATGCTACTCTGACTTAATGAGCAAACTGCATTTCTAATAGTAATGATTATTTTGCCTGTCTTCATGGAAGAGAGGTTATTGAGTGTTCTCCAACTCCTCAGGGAAGCACTTACAAAGTGAGGTATTTTACACATTGGTTAAACCATAAATCTTGTCCTTCCTGCAGTCAAAGCATTTAAAGGTGCATCAATTTTTTTTTTTGTCTTGAGAAAAGTCACCTCTCAGTTATTAAGTTACTTCTAGACACCTGGCTCCACCATCAAACAGAGAGAAGTAATGTTGCTTGTTCCGGCAAATAGTGACAGATTGGTTTTTAAGAAGACACAGAATTTTAAAGTGGTTGTTCTCATGAGTCCTACTAGATAAATTTGATTTACCAGACTTTTACAAAAACAATTCAGGGGCCAATATGTTTGTATGTTTTTGATCTGTGAACATGAGAACCTTGCCTAATTCACATCTGCCATCAATTTTAATTTCTTCAAGTGGAGAACGGATATAAATATGAACTCAATATTGGGCTCATCGATGGCAGGGATTTGTAGCTTATCTTTGTATCCTTAGCACCTCACATTCGCTCATCCATTGAACAATTATTGCATCCAACAAACATTTACTGAACACCTACTGTGTGTCAGATGCTGTTCTAGATGCTGAGGATATAGCAGTGAATAAAACAGATAAAATGTCTGCTCTTATGGAGATTATATTTTAGGGAGAGGACAAGGCAAAAAAGTATAATACATAGGTATGACGAAAAAGGTGAATAAGAGGAGAGAGAATGAAAAGAGAGGTATATATGTGTGTGCTATTTTATGTTCGTGGCTTTTCTGATCCCATGACATTTAAATAGAGACTGAAAGAAGTGCAGAAAATAGCCATGTGGCTATCTGTGGGAAGAGTGTTCCAGGCAGATGGAACAGCTAATGCAAAGGCCCTGAGGTGGGAGTGTTCTTGGTGTGTTTGTAATGCAGTGGGATGGCAAGAGGGGCTGGAGTGGCATGGTGGAGGGGCAGAGTAGTAGGATAAGGGTTTAGAGGTAGAGGGGGAAGAGGACCATTCACCAAAGGCTGAGGAGGCCAAGGTTAGGGCTTTGGACTTTAGTGTGAGTATGATGGAAATCTTGGGGGTGGGGAGTTGAATAGGGGAGTCACATAAGCTGGTTTATATTTCAGAAGCATCTGGGGCTGGTGTATGCAGGACTAAAGGGTGTTATCATTCTTGAAGAAGCCATTGGGAGGCTCTTGCAATTGTTTGGTGAGAGACGATGGTGGTTTGGTGGTGGAGGTGGTGATCACCTCTTAGCAGAAATCCTCATGTATCAGAGGTGCTCAGTAAATGTTTGAGGTTTTCATTCACCTGGACTTCACTCCCCCTCCCTCCGTTGGGTATTGGTAAAACCCATGTAACTGAGACAAATGCACTACCTTCCACTCTTACTTTCTTTTCAAAAGAAGTTTTAAGTGTATTACTTTTTTCAGACCATAAAAAAGGGAGTGACTTCTCAGCAGCTCCAAATACTAAAACAAGTGATATATTAAAACAATTTTTTTTAAAATTTAAAATCAAACTCCTTTATATTCTGCTAATACGGTATATTTATTGCATCTATTTGAAAAAGAACTTCTGTGTCCTCTTCTCCACTTTTAGAAAAATTTTTAGTTGTAGTAAAAATATATAAAATTTACCATCTCTACCATTTTTAAGTGTACACTTCATTGGTAATAAATACATTTATATCTTTTTTTTTTTTTAAACCTTCATGCCACCTGCCCTCCTTACCCTTCCCAGCCTCTGGTAGTCACCATTCTACTCTCTATCTTCATGAGATCCATTTTTTAGCTCCCACATATGAGTGAGAACATGCAATATTTGTCTGTCTGTGCTTAGCTTATTTCATTTAACATAATGACCTGCAGATCCATCCATGTTTCTGTAAAGGACAGGATTTCATTCCTTTTTATGACTGAGTAATATTGCATCGTGTGTATTTATCATATTTTCTTAATTCATTCATCTGATGAACACTTAGGTTTATTTCATATTTTGGTTATTGTGAATAGTTCTGGAATAAACACGGGCTATCTCTTCAGTATATTGATTTCCTTTCCTTTGGCTATATACTTTGGAGTGGAATTGCTGGATCATATGGTAGTTCTATTTTTAGATTTTCGTGGAACTTTTATGCCGCTTTCCACAGTAGCTGTACTGATTTATTTATTTATTTATTTATTTATTTTTGAGACAGAGTCTCTGTCACTCAGGCTGGAGTGCAGTGGTGCCATATCCCGGCTCACTGCAACCTCCGCCTCCTAGGTTCAAGTGATTTTCCTGCCTCAGCCTCCTAAGTAGCTGGATTACAGGCATGTGCCACAGTGCCTGGCTAATTTTTTGTATTTTATTAGAGATGAAGTTCCTCCATGTTGGTCCTCCAGGCTGGTCTTGAACTCCTGGGCTCAAGTGATCTGCCTGCCTCGGTCTCCCAAAGTGTTGGGATTACAGGTGTGAGCCCCTGCGCCTGGCCAAATTTACATTCCCACCAGCAGTGTATGAGGATTCCTCTTTCTCCACATCATTGCCAGCATCTGTTATTGCTTGTCTTTTGGATACAAGCCACTTTAACTGGAGTGAAATGACATCTCATTGTGGTTTTGATTTGCAGTTCTCTGATGATTAATGATGTTGAGTGGCTTTTTATATACCCATAGCCATGTGTATATCTTCTCTTGAGAAATGTCTGTTCAGATCTTTTGCCCATTTAAAAAATTGATTATTGTTTTTTTTTTTTGCCATTGAGTTTTTTGACCTTATATATACTTGCTATTAATCCTTGTCAGACAAATAGTCTGCAAATACTTTTTCCCATTCTATGGGTTGTCACTTTACTCTGTTGGTAGTTTCCTTTGCTGTTCAAAAGCCTTTAACTTGATGTAATCCCATTTGTCTATTTTTGCTTTGGTTGTCTATGCTTTTAAGGTCTTACACAAAAAGTCTTTGCCCAGATCAATGTCCTGGAGCATTTCCCCAATGTTTTCTTCTAGTAGTTTCATAGTTTCAGGTCTTAGATTTAAGTCTTTAATCCATTTTGATTTGATTTTTGTGTAGGGTGAGAGACAGTGGTCTAGTTTCATTCTTCTGGATACAGTTATTCAGTTTCCCCAGTTATTCATTTATTGAAAAGACTGTCCTTCCCCATTGTATGTTCTTGCCACTTTTGTCTACGATAAGTTGACTGTAAATGTGTGGATTTATATTTGGGTTCTCTATTCTGTTCCATTGGTCTGCATGTCTGTTTTATGCCAGTACCATGCTGGCTTAGTTACTATAGCTCTGTAGTAAATTTTGAAGTCAGGTAGGGTGATGTCTCTAGCTTTGTTCTTTTTGTTCAGGATTGCTTTGGCTATTTGTGTCTTTTGTGGTTCCATATACATTTTAGGGCTTTTTTCCCCCTATTTCTTTGATGACTATCATTGGTACTTTAGGGATTGCCACTAGTTTTAGAATAAAAGAGTTTTAAGATCACTGTATTTTCACTTTCTAAGTCCTGCTCAAAGCTTTGCAGCAAATTATCTTTCCTTTACATAGGTGCTCCTCCTCTACCTGCCAAAAGCTGGCCCTTTCCCACTCCTGTTTCCAGTGGAACACAAGCCAAGATGGTTTTCACCAGAAGTACTTTTTCACTTCCATCAGCATCTTTGATGATGATCATGAATAATGTCAGCTCAGCTCTGGAAACAGTCTGCGAAGTTAACCAGGTGATTTGCTTTCTTCCTCATTTTGTGGTTGTCTGGCTACAATAAAGGCATGGAGGGTGACAGAGATCTCTTGAAGGGGCAGCTGACAATTTAGAAGCATGGGTAATACAGCGAGCAGTTTGAGGGTTATAGCTCCCCTGATGTCAATTAGAGTTAAGTTGCACCACAGAGGGCAGTGGTTCTCCAATTTAAGTGTGCATCAGAATCACACTGGAATCCACACTGGAGGGCTTGTTAAAATACAGATTGCTGGGCTCTACTCTCAGAATTTCAGGTTTAGTCACTCTGGGGTAGGGCCTGAGAATCTGCATTTTATCAGGTTTCTAGGTGATGCTGTTGCTGGGCTTTGAGAATCACTGAGCTAAGGGAATTCACCTCTGTGGAGAGAGAGAGGAAATTGTGTGGGCGATTCAGTATGGCATTTCCTCAGTGAGCACATGCACAGGAGAGAGTGAGCAGCAGGAGGTACATTCCTCAGATTAGCACGAAGTGGGCTTTCAAAGAAGTAGGAGCTAGGGTCTTTGTCTTTGAGAAGATTGTAACTAATGCTGAGAAGACAATGTCACTAATTCTGAAATAAATGCGTGCCTGAGGGTAAATTGTTCCTAGTGTTGAGTCAAAGGAGGGAGACAGGAATCTTAAGCCAGGCCACCCAGCACTTGGCCGGACTTGGAGGAATGAAGATATCTGTGGTAGGGACAATGGCAGCAGTAAAATCTCAATGGCGGGAGTTGAGCAAGAGGGGGCAGTTGTTATCAGGGGACTGGGTAATTAGGAACCTGGCTGACTGGAGGGAAAAGACCAGTTTGGGGAGACAAAAGGAATGAATTTTGGAAACTGGCCAAATGGAGAGGAAGCCTAACAAGGCCTTGGGCTCTGGAGAGTGTAGATTGGATGGTGAATCACATCTAATGTGGAACAAAATAGCTCCTTTCAGGAAGCAGTGTGAAGTTGGGCCTGAGCACTTGCTTACCAGAGAGGTGCATGTGTGCCTCAGGTTTCTCTTTCTGCTAAAACAGAAATTACCTTATGAATAGGACAAATAACTCTAAACTCTAAGTAGTTATGCTTTTAAGCATTAAGGAAGAAGCATCTTTTATACAAACCAAAGGCAAGGGTTTCAATATTAACATTCTATAAAAAGGCTCCAGCATTTGAGTGAAGCAGGTGTCTTGAATGCTTTCATTTTTATTATTTATTTTCCGTCTCAGGTATTGTGATTTGGAAAACTGACTTTCACAACAACCAAAGAGCAAATGAGGATTCTAATAATAGTCTAATAGATATTTGCCTTTGATTCTAAAGCACAATAAAATAATGAAGGCATTTGCTAACCTTCTGTATAGCTCCTGGAATTTCTCAAGATGCTGAGAATTTGATAATAGATAGTACAACTAAACAAATAATCCCCTAAACTTCAATAGTGCCCAAAATTATTTTAGGGCAATAGCCCATGTAAATGATGTAAAATACGGAGTTTAATAACTATAATAAACATTTCAATAATATAATAAATGTGATCAACATTTTAAAGTGCTTATTCTGTGCCAGGCACTGTGTGTGTGTGTGTGTGTGTGTGTTTGTGTGTGTCTTCATGCACACATGCTCCTTGCTGTGTATATGCACACACAAACACTTTAAAAAATAGCATTATTGGGGCATAATTACATATAATATCTACTTACTGCACACGTATAATTTAATGATTTTAGTAAATTTATAAAGTTCTGCAGGCATCGTCACAATCCAGTTTGAGAACATTTTCATCACCCCAGAATGTTTCCTTATGCTTTTTACTGTCAATCCCATTCCTATTCCCACTCCCAGCCCTAGACTGCTTAATTCTCTGTCTCCGTAGATTTGCCTTTTCTGGACATCGCAAATAAATGGAGACATACGATGTATGATCTTTTGAGTCTGACTTCTTTCACATACCAGAATGTTTTTGAGATTCATCCATATTGTACCATATAGCCACATTTCATTTATTTTTATTGCCAATAGTATTTCGTTATATGGATATACAACATTTTCTTTGCCCATTTACCAGTTGATGGTCATTTGAATTGTTTCTAGTTTTGGATTATTATGAACAACACTGCTGTAATACTTATACTGCTTTGTATACACACAGAATTTTAGTTGTCCCAATTATCCTGTGGCTAGTACCATTACAATTTATTTTTCTCCAGAGAATAAAAAAATTTATAACTTGCCCAAGGTGATTGTATTAGTCCATTTTCATACTGCTATAAGAAATACCCGAGACTGGGTAATTTATAAAGGAAAGATGTTTAATTGTCTCACAGTTCCACATGGCTAGGGAGGCCTTAGGAAACTTACAATCATGACAGATGGGGAATAGGTACGTCTTACATGGTGCAGGCAAGAGAGAGTACATTCAGGAAAAGCTACCATTTATAAAACCATCAGATCTCATGAGAATTCTCTCACTCATGAGAACAGCCTGGGGCAAACTGCCTCCATAATCCAACCACTTCCCTTCCTCCACATGTGGGGATTACAGGTCCCTCCCTTGACATGTGGGGATTACAATTTGAGATGAGATTTGGCTGGGGATACAGAGCCAAACTCTATCAGTGATAAATGCAACAGGAGTAATATTTTGAAAAAATACAGCATGTGCTTTCTTTTTTTACACTTGTGTATGCTTTACTGAATCCCCAAATTAGCCCCAAGTCATTCATCTACTTCAGTTTTAGGAAAATTATTGCAGACATGCAAAAATTAAAAAAAGGTAATCAGCTTCTGACATTTAAAATAAGATTTAGGCTTCACAGTAAAATTGAAGCCAGGCTTTAGAAGGAAGAAAGTAAGAAGAGAGAAAGAGAAAAGGATAGAAAATCTATTTATTTTGTAGTATTTTTAGTACGTCTAGAAGAAAACTTGCATGATTTAGATCATAGTTTCTTCCAGTGTAGAGAAGAAACCTCTTCCATGTGTTGGCTAGACCACAAGGCTTGCTGCCCCAAGTTGGAGGAGGATATGGTAAGTCTGATGAGAAAGTAGAAGCCTGATTCTTCAGGCCAGGGTGTTTGCGGGGAGAAGAGGAGAGTCAGCGGTGGGACTGTGGGTCCTGATCTCCCTACTGTGGACACTGGGCTGCAGCAAATGGGGATGATGGGATTAACTGAGGAAGTGACGATGTCAAGTTGCTTTGGATTCAAGGCACATTTAGGGCTCTGGGCAGAAACTACCTCTAGGCTACCCTACTCCAAACTGGAGTGGGGACAGTGTATCAAAAGACCCCTGGCCACCCCACATGATTAGGCAGAGAGGAGGCCAAGGTTTAGCTTTTCTAAATTGCCTTCAGTGTACTTGTGGCATGGAGGGAAGTGCCTGTGTGCTCCAGAGAGTGGATCCTGGAGAAGCTGGTCTGAGGAACACCAGCACTGCCTTACAGATAATGTGGGTGACTGTTTCTGAGACCAAGACTCAGCAGCTTTAGCAAGGGCTACGGCAAGACCAAATCAGCTAGAGAACCTATCCAGGCTATCATCACAACCAGACTTTGGGGTATGTTAGACGCTAATTTCAGCAACAGCAGCACACCAGGAAGAGAATCAGTTAACAGCCATGAAGTCCCCAGCCAATTGCCTCATAACCAATGAGAAGCAGGAGATTAGGGGTTTTCCTGCCCCAGGGCTGGCACTAGAGTGAGGCAAGTGAGCACTAAGGTCACCAGATTTAAGGAGGGGCTCATTCTCAGGATTGTGCAAGTTCTTTCCAAATTCTGCAGCTTACACACCTCACTTGCTGCATTCTAGTCTCAGCCCTGGTTACAACACTTACAGCTTACAAGGTTACATAAGTCCACCTCCCACATTTCTGGTCTTGGAGAGGAGCAGGGAAGTGGGTGGAAATCTATGACCAAACATTTATATTTAAAGTCAGTGAATCTTACCTAAGGAATTTTAAATCACTGTGTCAGTTCAGGTTTGCTGGAGTGGACTCCATGTAGGTTTTATTGTTTGTTTGCCCATTTCCCGTTGCCCAGGAAGTGAGTACTTGTGTGAAAGGCAGGTCTTTTAGGGAGATAAATACAGAAACACCATTTCCTTGGCACCTGAGAGAGCAATGTGAGTGAATTTGTGACCTATTTACATCCCAGTAGTGAGTCATGGGGCATGGATTTGAAACCAAATTTGCAGGACTCCGGAGCCCACTCTTTTCACTGCTGTCCTTTGGAGATAATAATAATAAGGATAATAGCTAACATGTTCTGAGAGCTCATTATGTGCCAGGCGCTGTTCTAAGTGCTTCCTGTGGATTAACCCATTGAATCTTCATAATACCACGTTGGTAGGTGTTAGTCTCATTTTACAGGAGAAGAAACTGAGACACAAAGAGGTACAGTAACTTCCCCAAGGTCACACAGCATGAAAATGGTTGTGAGCCAGGTGCTCTGGCTGCAGAGCCCATGCTCAGAGCCACTTCAGCATGAGGGCAGTTGACTGAGATGATGCCGTCTTACAGAGAGCACTTTTCATGTTTCCAAGAGCTTTCGCAGCATGGTCTTATTTTATCCTCATGACAGGCTTAGCAGTTAAATGAGGCAGTAGGTAAAATTGCCAGTTTACGTATGAGGGAACAGTGATGCCAACAGCAGCTGAGGAACAGTGTGGGGGCTTGTACATGCCAGGGACACTGGGGGACGAGTGTCAAGTGTGTGGAGGAATGTAGGGAGATAGCATAGAGCACTCTGAATGTCACGTCAAGGAGTTTGGCCTGGAAAGTTAAATACAGATAGATTAGGACTGAAAAGAAAAGATATCGAAGACATACTTGAATTTGACAATGTGTTTAAAAATTACTTCTCAATAGGGTTCTGTCTGCATCCTAAAAACGAAAATTAAGAAGCTGCTGAATGTGTCAGCTTTCTTTGAAGTCCCATAAGCATATTCTTCTTGCCATCAATTCTCATTAAAGGTTGGTTGAACCCAAAGAAGGTGTCAGTTTTGCTAATTACTAAAGATATTTAAAGAATAATCTCCATCTTATACTGTTAGATGAAGCAAATAAATAGCAGTGGAGATTGATTAATGACCAAAGCAAACCTGAGGCAATCAATCAAAAAAGTCATTTATTCCAAAGTATTTAATGGAGAAATGTTTTCCAAAAATGTGGCATGTAAGGTGGTTTTAGGTAATATCCAAAGTGAAATTTTGTAATAGCTATAATTTTTGTGTTATTATTAGAGGAATATTGGTTTTCTATTTATGGGAATTATAAACTTAAGTTTAAATGTCAATGTCAAGTTGATTTAAAGGAAATAATATATAGGTGGTATATGAATACAGAAAAAACACAAAGATGGCATGCAAATGCAAAAATTTGGGGAATGCTGTATTAATGGAACAAAGACCAACCCATTACAAAATAACTCAAAAGTGAAGATAAAATATTTTACTCCCTTCCTACCCCCACTCCCAACTCTTTTTTAGAGTTTATATCTCATGCACCATGCCAGATATTTTGCTGGCATCAACTCACTTTGTTTTACAACAGCCTGTCAGTTGTCACCTGAGAATTTTTCTCTCCTTATTCCTAAGTAGAAGAATGCTGATTGTATTGGGGTGGCAATAGCTCCCAGCTAAAACACTGTATTTCTAGGCTGCTTGGCAACCAGGCATACTGTGGGACTGTATTCTGCTGCAGGAGCTGTTAGGTGGGAGTGTTGTGTGTAACTTCTAAGACTGGCTGTTTAAGTGATGCTAACTCATCTGGGAGAAGTACCCATTTGTCTCTTCCTTTTCCTCCTTCCTGATGCCTGGAATGTCTTTGTGATGGCTGGAATTCTAGTAGCCATCTTGGACTATGAGGTAACTTTGAAGATGGAAACCAAATGCTTGTATGATGGAGCAGAAAGAGAGAAGCAGCAAGAGGCCCTGATATGCTTGTGGAGCTGGACCTTTCCTGGACTGTGTATCTCAGGTCTCTTTTTACCTGGGATAGAAACAAACTTCTATCTTTTAAAACTTCCATTATTTGAGGTTTTCAGTTAAAGTAGCCAAGCTTAATACTGTTGATCTAAGATTGAATATCAATTTATAAAGCTTTTTATAAAGTTTATAAAATTTGTAAAGTGAAGAAGTATGTGGCTGTTTAATGATGTCATCCAGAGCCCAAGTTCTCTGCAACCTTCTGTTCTTTGACCCTTAGAAGATTGGCCTTAATCCTAATGCTTGATAGCTTATGGTTGCAAGATGGCTGCTGCAGCTCTAGGCATTATGTCCACAGAGCAAGAAGGAGGATGAGGAAGCACCAAAGTTCTGCTCCTAACAGGCTTTGTCTTTTTATCTGGGAAGAGAATTCCTCCTGAGCCTAGTTCCCTTAATATATCATACAGAACTGCATCTCCTATGTCTGCGGTGGGATCCACCTTCTTGAAATCAAAGGATCTCTGTTAACCACTGAAATACACTGGGATTCTGTTACTAGGAAAGAAGGAAGTGGGGAGAGGCTGCGGATAGTCCATAGACAGCGAGGAAAGCAAGGCTTAGCGATGCTGTGACATGCCAATATTACATAGCCAGTGTGTGGAAAACTAGATTTTGAATGAAGCTCGAACTTCCAAACCTGGGGTCTTAATTGCTGTGACAAACTCTCAGGAAGATCTGAGACATCTTTGCTTTCCTTTCTTCAAATTTTGTTTTTAGAATCTCTGTCAGTGATTTTCTATGGGAAGTCCTAGGTTTCACAGCATGTGGAATTAGAGAGACATGAAAGATCCCTTCCAACTTAAGCTTCTAGAGCAGCTCTGTCTAACAGAACTTTTGAAATGGAAACGTTCTATGCTGTGCTAATATAGTGACCACTACCCACATGTGGCGATTTAGGACCTGAAATATGGCAATTGTGACTGAGGAACGGAATTTTTACTTTCGTCTAATTTCAATTTAAATAGCCACATGTAGCCAGTAGCCACTGTGTTGAACAGCACAGTTCCAGAGCTTCAAATTATTTGTACTCAGAATTCTAAGAATCAGTCTAAATGCTAAGAATCAACAAAATTCTGCCACCAAAACAGAACTTTTTGTTTTCAAGAAGTAATGGCCCACTGCTGCTTTGTAGGAGATGGTGTTAAAGGCCAGCACAAGTAATAGTTTTACAAAGGAAGTTCAGTGTAGATATAATCATGTTATAAATAAATATTGGTACATAGAATCTGCCTGCCAAAAATACTGATTTACGGAACTTCAAGTTTGTTTAGAGCAAATCAATCTTGTATTTCTGAAGTGTTGGGAGGATAGCTCTTTGACCCACAAAGGAAAAAGCTACAGCAAGCAGAGCTGGACAGTGGGGGCATGGGTTAGCAGGGGAAAGCAGTGAGTCTCCCATTAGTTCTGAGGCAGAGCTGGTAGTATTATTATTGCTACCATTAAAGCCTATAATGACTTTCCCCTGAGCCAATAGTAAGTTCAGATCTTGTTTTCTAGGACTCAGTTAGTTTAAATGCTGTATTGTGTGTGTGTGTGTGTGTGTGTGTGTGTGTGTGTATACATACATATACATATTTATTATTTATTATTTTTATATTCTGTATATTATGATGCTTTGAGATCTGTATGATTATGTTCCCCACAAATTCATATTTTGAAATCCTAACCCCCAAGGTGACAGTACTAGGAGGCGGGACCTTTGAAAGGTGATTAGTTATTGAGGGTGTAGCCCTCATGAATGGCATTAGTGTATGATATAGTTTGGGTATTTGTCCCTGCCCAAATCTCTTGTTGATTTGTAATCTCCATTGGTAGAGGTGGGGCAGGGCCTGGTGGGAGGTGTTTGAGTCACGGGGGGCGAATCCCACATGGCTTGGTGCTGTCTTCATGATAGTGAGTTCCTGCAAGATCTGGTCTTTTAAAAGTGTGTGGCACCTCCCCTCAATTCTCTCTCTTGCGCCTGCTTTTGCCATGTGATGTGCCTGCTGTCACTTCACCTTCTGTCATGAGTAAAAGCTTCCCAGAGCCTCCCCAGAATCAGATGCTGGTGCCATGCTTCCTGTACAGCCTGCAGAACTGTGAGCCAATTAAACCAACCCGCCAAATGCTAAACTATTTACCTTGCCTTGTCTTGTCTTTCCCATGGAAACCCTGACAAAAGCTCTGGTCTAGTGCCTTTCCCTTGATCCTGTCTCCTGCCTCCTAACCCTCCTGATGTCTTTCCATTGTGGTCCTGGGTGACATGCCATGCCTCCTATCTCCAGGACCTGTGAATATAACACATTTTGTTTTCCCGAGCCTCTCATCTGTCTCCTCTTGTGGCCACATCCAAGTGACCATCTCACAAAAGAAAATGAAACAAATGTTTTGCCCTAATATTGTGTCTAGGCAGGTACAGTGGCACTTTGGGAGGCCGAGGTGGGCAGATCACCTGAGGTCAGGAGTTTGAGACCAGCTTGGCCAACATGGTGAAACGCCGTCTCTACTAAAAATACAAAATTTAGATGAGTGTGGTGGTGAGCACCTGTAATCCCAGCTACTCAGGAGGCTGAGGCAGGAGAATCACTTGAACCCGGGAGGCGGAGGTTGCAGTGAGCCGTGATTGTGCCGCTGCACTCCAGCCTGGGCGACAAGAGCAAAACTCCATCTCAAAAAAAAAAAAAAAAAATTTTTTTTTCTAAAGAGGTGAGGCTATTTTAACATGAGTCCATCTTATAGCAACTGAGGTGAACTGTACCTTGGAAAGGCAAGCAATTTTGTCTTTTGCATGTGTTAATTTGGTTCAGGAGTAAAAAAACATGTCTGGGTAATTTAGTTTTTTTTTTTTTTTTAATGTTAGATTCCTGACCAGAGAACCTACATCAGATAAATAAAATAAACCTGTTTTAGCTTATTAGTATTTTCTGTATCTCAAATCCATTCCCTTCCATTGACAACACTAAAAGCAAAATGAATAATTGTAATGGTATTGGGATAGTATGTCCTCTGTTATTCTCTGCTAGGGGAAGGGAAGCTTGGGAGTCCATCCCGTGCAGCCTGACTGTTAGACTTGGCATTTGGAAAACCCCAAATGGTATCTAACTAACTTGTATTGTTTTGAGTTTTGACTGATTTCCCTGAAGTTTGTGACATGGGTACTTTTATAGGATTTTTGTATATTTTGTTTTGCTGTGCCAGGTTTCCCACTCCTGAAAAATGAAAGGGCATGATTGGCAGAAGGAGCTCTGAGCTTCATGGTGCACCAGAGTTGATAGGGTTTGGATATTTGTCCCCTCCATATCTCATGTTGAAATGTGATTCTCAGTGCTGGGGGTAGGGCCTGGTGGGAGGTGTTTAGGTCGGGGTAGATTCTTTGTGAATGGCTTGGTGCTGTCCTTGCTATTATATAATGAGTTCATGTGAGATCTGGTTGTTTAAAAGCTTGTAGCACTTCACCCCTCCTACCTCGCTCCCTCCCTTGTCATGTGATGTGCCTACTCCCATTTCACCTTCTACTATGACTGAAAGCTTCCTGAGGCTACACCAGAAGATGGGCAGATGCTGGTGTCATGCTTCTGGTACACCCTGTAGAACAATGAGCCAATTAAGCTACTTTTCTTTATACATTACCCAGTCTCAGGTATTTCTTTATAGTGACACAAAAACAGACTAACACAAGTAACATAAGGAAGAATTTGCCAAATACATCAGGAGCAGAACATACGGAATGAGCCTTTTCTCACCCCTGGTTAGGTTGGCTCTAGTTCTTCCATTCTGAGTGTTGGAGCTCAGAAAACAGTATCCCAGAATGAAGGCCTTAGAAGCAGCCTCAGAAGCAGAAGTTTTTCTTTGATCTCCGTCCTCCTGTCTCTCAGTCCCATTCTCCCTGTGAGGGTAGCCATAGAATTTAGAACTCCCCTTCCTGAAGGTGGGTCATAAAATCCAAAATCTCTTCTCTCCAAAGTCAGCTGTAAAATCTGAAAACATTACTCTAAGTTTCTTCTGCCTTACTCTGTAAAAATAGACCATAAAGAAATTATCCGACCTATCTTGTTTGATTATAGATCGGAGGACCCCCATTCCAGAGAGGGTCCTGCCCCATATCCAGGAGGAAGGAATTCTGCTCAGAGAGGCCAAGAGACAACTAGACAGACAGGCCTTGCTGGGTTCCCCCACTTCGTCTATTAACATTGGATTTTACCCTTTTGCCCAATCCTGTTTCTACATAGTCATCTGTACTTTGTTGAACCTAAGCGTATAAATGGACAGTTTCTACTTGTTAATGGGAAAACTAAACTTTATAAAATATTTTAAGAGGTTTATTTTGAATCAAGACGAGTGACCATGACCCAGAAAAACAGTCTCAAGGAACCTTGAGAAAGTGTGCCCAAGGCAGTCAGATTACAGTTTAGTTTTATTTTATTTTTTAATATTTATTTGGAAGGAGGATCATCATGGCGGACGAGAGGCAGGACTAGATTGCAGCTCTGGGAAGAGCGGTGTGCAGAGGCTTGCATTGTGAATTTTAACTGCAGATCGACTGCAAGAACAAGCCCGCAATCCTGAGAGGAACCACAAACCCTCGGAAGGAAGTAGACTGCTCTTGCAGGACCCCAAATACTGTGAGTGCCCGAACGGCTGAAGTGGGAAAAGGAGACCCTCCTTTCCTGAACACACACCCCCACTGGATAAACTAAAGGTCTATTTGTGGAAGAAGTTTCCGACCTTACCTGGAGCTGAGTCAAGTTAGAGAGCCAAGCAAAATACAGTGGCAGAAGAAACAGCAGAAAGGCCCTGGGAGCTCGCTGGGTCCCCAGGCAGCCCGTTCCTGCCCGGCACCACAGGGATCCATTGGGAGGGCAGGCAGAGGAGTCTGGGGTAAAACTCCACAGGGAAAAGGAAATCTCTAGCTGAACTTTGTAACAATTTGAGCAGGATGAGAAGCCTCCTGGCCAGAACTCGGGGGAGGGTACAAATCCCTGTGCAGACTCCACAGGCAGGGGAAGAACCAAGCCCTTTTCTTTTACTTCTGGGGGCGGGTAGCCTGAGGCAAGTTCTCAAGTCTGTCTCGCCCACTACCTGGAAACAAACTCCTGGCTATTGGGATGGGGAGCACAGTGGGAATGAGGCTGGCTCTTCAGTTTGTGGGAGCTGGGTGAGGCCTGTGACTGCTGGTTTTCCCCCACTTCCCTGACAATCTGCCTGCCTCAGCAGAGGCAGCCATAATCCTCTGAGGTACACAACTCCACTGACCTGGGAATCTCACCCCCATCCCCCATAGCAGCTGCAGCAAGACCTGCCCAAGGAGTCTGAGCTCAGACACGCCTACCCCTGCCCTGACCTGATGGTCCTTCCCTACCCACCTTGGTAGCAGCAGACAAAGGGCATATACTCTTGGGAGTTCTAGAGCCATGCCCACTGCTGGTCCCTGTCCACGCTACTACAGGTGACGCTTTCTGGAAAGCGCCACCTCCTGGCAGGAGGCCAGACAACACAAAAATAGAGCATTAAACCACCAAAGCTAAGAACCCTCATGGAGTCCATTGCATCCCCCTGCCACCTGCACTGGAACGGGGGCTGGTATCCATGGCTCAGAGACCCATAGACGTCACAGTACTCTGTGCAGACAATCCCCAGTAGTAGCCCAAAGCCGGGTAGACTTGCTGGGTGGCTAGACCAAGAAGAGACAACAATCACTGCAGTTAGACTCACAGGAAGCCACATCCATAGGAAAAGGGAGAGTAATACATCAAGGGAACACCCTGTGGGACAAAATAATCTGAACAACAGCCTTCAGCCCTAGACCTTCCCTCTGATAGAGCCTACCCAAATGAGAAGGAACCAGAAAACCAACCCTGGTAATATGACAAAGCAAGGCTCTTTAATCTCCCCCACCCCCCTCCAAATCACACTAGATCACCAGCAGTGGATCCAAACCAAGAAAAAATCCTTGATTTACCTGAAAAAGAATTCAGGAGGTTAGTTATTAAGCTAATCAGGGAGGCATCAGAGAAAAGTGAAGCCCAATTCAAGGAAATCCAAAAAATGATACAAGAAGTGAAGGGAGAAATATTCAAGGGAATAGATAGCTTAAAGAAAAAACATTGAAAAATTCAGGAAACATGGGACACACTTATAGGAATGCAAAATGCTCTGGAAAGTCTCAGCAATAGAATTGAACAGGTAGAAGAAAGAAATTCAGAACTCAAACACAAGGCCTTTGAATTAACCCAATCCAACAAAGGCAAAGAAAAAATAAGAAAATATGAACAACACCTCTAAGAAGTCTTGGATTATGTTAAATGATCAAACCTAAGAATCATCAGTGTTCCTGAGGAAGAAGAGAATTCTAAAAGCTTGGAAAACATATTTGGGGGAATAACTGAAGAAAATTTCCCTAGCCTTAATACAGCCCTAGACATCCAAACACTAGAAGCACAAATAACACCTGGGAAATTCATTGCAAAAAGATCATCACCTAGGCACGGTTTCATCAGGTTATTCAAAGTTAAAATGAAGGAAAGAATCTTAAAAGCCATGAGACAGGAGCACCAGGTAACCTATAAAGGAAAACCTGTCAGGTTAACAGCAGATTTCTCAGCAGAAACCCTATAAGCTAGACGGTATTGGGGCGCTATCTTCGGCCTCCTCAAACAAAACAATTATCAGTCAAGAATTTTGTATCCAGTGAAACTAAGTATCATGTATGAAGGAAAGATACAGTCTTTTTCAGGCAAAAAAATACTGAGAGAATTCACCACTACCAAGACCCCACTATAAGAACTGCTAAAAGGAGCTCTAAATCTTGAAACAAATCCTGGAAACACATCAAAACAGAATCCTTTTAAAGCATAAATCACACAGGACTTATAAAACAAAAATACAAGTTAAAAAGCAAAAACAAAAAACCAAAAAAACCAAAGTACACAGGCAACAAATAGCAGAGTAAATGCAATGGTACCTCACATTTCCGTACTAATTTTGAATGTAAATGCCCTAAATGCTCCATTTAAAAGATACAGAAGGGCAGAATAAATAAGAACTCACCAACCACCTATCTGCTGACTTCAGGAGACTCACCTAACTCGTAAGGACTCACATAAACTTAAAGGGTTGGAAAGAGGCATTTCATGCAAATGGACCCCAAAAGTGATCAGGGGTAGCTATTCTTATATCAGACAAAACACACTTTAAAGCAACAGCAGTTAAAAGAGACAGAGGGACATTATATAATGGTAAAAGACCTTGTCTGTGAGAAACACACATTTACCCATCCAAACCCAAAGAATGGACTCGAAGACACGAAGAACAGCAGAAGCAAGACTTTTAATGGCGGTCTTGCAAAATTAAGTGTCTGGTAGGCAGGCACACCTGGGGCAGTTACAACAGATAATTTATCTCCTAGCACACAAGTCTTTCCCCCAGTTCCTCACTGGTCGAGTACTCTGGGGTTACAATCTTCCCAGATGTCACCTAATTTTCATTATCTCCCTTATAAGGTTATACCCCATTCCCTTCCCTGCTTAAATTTCAATTTCCGAACAACGAAACTTTCTTCCCTTTTATGGGCTGACCCCTCCTCTACATTCTGTTTGCTTATTGTGACTTTTTAGGGGCGTGAGACATGTGGTTTGTCATATTCACAGCCTGGCTGCCAGTACTTAGATTTATCATGCCTTGAAAATGGACCATTTAAAATGTTTTCTCACATTGTCAAACAGGAAAATATCACAATCCTAAACATATATGAACCTTACACTGGAGCTCTCAAATTTATAAAACAATTACTAATAGACCTAAGAAATGAGATAGACAACAACACAATAATAGTGGGGGGGACTTCAGTACTCCACCGACAACACTAGACAGGTCATCAAGACAGTCAACAAAGAAACAATGGATTTAAACTATACCTTGGAACAAATGGAATGAACAGATATATACCAGAACATTTCATCTAACAACTGCAGAATATACATTCTATTCAACAGCACATGGAACTTTCTCCAAGATAGGCCACAAAACGAGCCTCAACAAATTTAAGAAAATTGAAATTATATCAAGCACTTTCGCAGACTACAGTAGAATAAAACTGGAAATCAACTCCAAAAGGAACCTTCAAAACTATGCAAATATATGGAAATTAACCTGTTCCTAAATGAGCATTGAGTCAAAAATGAAATCAAGATGGAAACTAAAAAATTTTTGAACTGAATGACAATAATGACACAGCTTACCAATACCTCTGGGATACAGCTAAGGTGGTGCTAACAGGAAAGTTCATAGCCCTAAACACCTACATCAAAAAGACTGAAGGAGCACAAACTGACATTCTAAGGTCACACCTCAGGGAACTAGAGAAACAAGAACAAACCAAACCCAAACCCAGCAGAGGAAAGGAAATAACCAAGATCAGAGCAGAACTAAATGAAATGGAAACAAAACAAAAAACACAAAAGATAAATGAAACAAAAAGCTGGTTCTTTGAAAAGATAAATAAAATTAATAGACCATTAGCAAGATTTACCAAGAAAAGAAGAATTTCAAATAACCTCACTAAGAAATGAAACAGGTGATATTACAGCTGTCACCATTGAAATATAAAAGATCATTCAAGGCTGCTATGAACATAAACTAGAAAACCTAGAAGAGATGGATAAATTTCTGGAAAAATACAACCCTCCTACCTTAAATCAGGAAGAATTAGACACCCTGAACAGACCAATAACAAGCAGCGAGACTGAAATGGTAATTTAAAAATTACTAGCAAAAAAAAAAAAAAAAGTCCAGGACCAGATGGATTCACAGCAGAATTCTACCAGACATTCAGAGAAGAATTGGTACCAATCCTTTTGACACTATTCCACAAGACAGAGAAAGAAGAAACTCTCCCTAATTCATTCTATGAAACCAGCATCACCCTAATACCCAAACCGGGAAAGGACATTACCAAAAAAGAAAACTACAGACCAATATCCTTGATGAACATAGATACTAAAATCCTTAACAAAACACTAGCTAACCGAATCCAACAACATATCAGAAAGATAATTTACCATGATCAAGTGGCTTTCATACCAGGGATGCAGGGATGGTCTCACATATGCAAGTCAATAAATGTGACACACCACATAAACAGAATTAAAGACAAAAATCACATGATCATCTCAATAGATGCAGAAAAAGTATTTGACAAAATCCAGCATCGCTTTATGATTGAAATTCTCAGCAAAATTGGCATACAAGGGACATACCTCAAGGTAATAAAAGCTATCTATGACAAACCCACAGCCAACATAATACTGAATGGGGAAAAGTTGGAAGCATTCCCTCTAAGAACTGGAATAAGCCAAGGATGCCCACTCTCGCCATGCCTCTTCAACATAGTACTGGAGGTCCTAGCCAGAGCAATCAGACAAGAGAAAGAAATAAAGGGCATCCAAGTAAAGAGGAAGTCAAACTGTCACTGTTTGCTGATGATATGATTGTTTACCTTGAAAACTCTAAAGACTCCTCCAGAGAGCTCCTAGAACTGATAAAAGAATTCAGCAAAGTTTCCAGATACAAGAGTATGTACATAAATCAGTAGCTCTTCTATACACCAATAGCGACCAAGCAGAGAATCAAATCAAGAACTCAACCCGTTTTACAATAGCTGTGAAAAAAATAAAATACTTAGGAATATACCTAACCAAGGAGCCGGAAGACCTCTACAAGGAAAACTACAAAATACTGCTGAAAGAAATCATAGATGACACAAATAAATGGAAACATATCCCATGCTCATGGATAAGTAGAATCAATATTGTGAAAATGACCATACTGCCAAAAGAAATCTACAAATTCAATGCAATTCCCATCAAAATACCACCATCATTCTTCACAGAATTAGAAAAAAATTTCTAAAATTCACATGGAACCATAAAAGAGCCCACATAGCCAAAGAAAGATCAAGCAAAAAGAATAAATCTGGAGGCATCATACTAACTGATTTCAAACTATACTATAAGGCCACCGTAGTCACCAAAACAGGATGGTACTGCTAGAAAAATAGGCACACAGGTCTGGGTGCAGTGGCTCATGCCTGTAATCCCAGCACTCTGGGAGGCCAAGGCGGGCAGATCACTCGAGGTCAGGAGTTCAAGACCAGCTTGGCCAACATGGTGAAACCCTGTCTCTACTAAAAATACAAAAACAGCTGGGTGTGGTGGTGTGCACCTGTAGTCCCAGCTACTCAGGAGGCTGAGGCAGAAGAATCTCTTGAACCCGGGAGGTGGAAGCTGCAGTGAGCCGAGATCTTGCAAAGGAAAAAGGCACATAGATCAATGGAACAGAATAGAGAATCTAGAAGTAAGCCCTAATACTTAGAGCCAACTGATCTTCAACAAAGCAAACAAAAACATAAAGTGGGGAAAGGACACCCTTTTCAACAAATGGTGCTGGGATAATTGGATAGCCACATGTAGGAGAATGAAACTGGATCCTCATCTCTCACCTTATACAAAAATCAGCTCAAGATTGATTGAGGACTTAATCCTAAGACCTGAAACTATAAAAATTCTAGAAGATAACATTGGAAAAATCTTTGTAGACATTGGCTTTGCAAGGATTTCATGACCAAGAACCAAATGCAAACGCAATAAAACCAGATAAATAGCTGGGACCTAATTAAACTAAAGAACTGTTGCATGGCAAAAGGGACAGTCAGCAGAGTGAACAGACAACCCACAGAGTGGGAGAAAAATCTTCACAATCTATACATCTGACAAAAGACTAATTTCCAAAATCTACAATGAACTCAAACAAGTTAGTAAGGAAAAAACAAACAATCCCATCAAAAAGTGGGCTAAACATATGAATGGACAATTCTTAAAAGAAGATATACAAGTGGCCAACAAACACATGAAAAAAATGCTCAGCATCACTAATGATCAGGAAATGCAAATCAAAACTACAATGCAATACCACCTTCCTCCTGCAAGAATGGCCATAATCAAGAAACCAAAAAACAGTAGATGTTGGCACGGGTGCGGTGATCAGGGAACACTTCTACACTGCTGGTGAGAATGTAAACTAGTACAGCCAGTGTGGAAAACAGTGTGCAGATTCCTTAAGGAACTAAAAGTAGAACTACCGTTTGATCCAGCAATCCCACTACTAGGTATCTACCCAGAAGAAAAGAAGCCATTATATGAAAAAGATACTTGCACATACATGTTATAGCAGCATAATTCACAATTGCAAAATCATGGAACCAACCCAAATGCCCCTCAATCAATGAGTTGATTAAAAATTTTGGTATATATTATATATGATGGAATACTACTCAGTCACAAAAAGGAATGAATTAACAGCATTTGCAGTGACCTGGATGAGATTGGAGACTATTATTCTAAGTGAAGTAACTCAGGAATGGAAAACCAAACATCGTACGTTCTCACCGATAGGTGGGAGCTAAGCCATGAGAACGCAAAGGCGTAATAATAATACAATGGACTTTGGGGACTTGAGGGGAAGAGTATGAGGGGAGTGAGGGATAAAATACTACAAATATGGTTCAGTGTATAGTTCTTTGGTAATGAGTGTACCAAAATCTCACAAATCCCCACTAAAGAACTTATGTAGCCAAATACCACCTGTACCCCAATAACTTATGGAAAAAAATATATAAAACCTGGATAATTAGCTTAAATACATACAACATTTTAAAACAAAATTTAAAAAGATTTAGATAAATATGATTTTTAGTTAAAATTGTTAATAAAATATAATGAATTCATTTAAAAAAATAAAAAAAATTTATGTATTTATTTATTGAGACAGAGTCTGTCTCCGTTGCCCAGCCTGGAGTGCTGTGGTGCTATCTTGGCTCATTGCAACCTCCATCTCCTGGGCTCAAGTGATCCTCTTACCTCAGTCACCTGAGTAGCTGGGACTACAAGTGCACGCCACCATGCCTGGCTACTTTTTGTGTTTTTTTTGTAGAGACGGGGTTTTGCCATTTATCCCACCCTGGTCTCACACTCCTGGGCTCAAGCAATCCACCTGCCTCAGTTTCCCAAAGTGCTGAAATTATAGGTGTGAGCTACCATGCTTGGCTTTACACTTTGGTTTTATATATTTTGGGGAGGCAGAAGTTACAGACACAAAGACATAAGTCAATATATGAAAGGTATACTTTGGTTTGGCACGAAAAGGCAGGGTATCTTGAAGCAGGAGCTTGTAAGTCATCAATGGATTCAGAGATTCTTTAATCTGCAGTTGGTTAAAAGAATACGACTTTGTCTAAAAACTTGGAGTTAGTAGAAAGGAAGGTTTATGAAAAGATAAGGACGTTACGTCAAAGTCAGCCAAAACATGATAGGTTTAGCAAGATTGATGGCCTGCAGGTGTGATTTAACCCTTGCCTGCATGGCCTTAGGTCTTACTTATAATTTGGTATCTTATTGCCATAGTCTGTTAGTCTTATGACCTCTTTTAAAACATGAATCCCAGTCAGTTGTTGTGTGCAAACTCCAAAAGGGGGGCAGTGTGTTGAGGCATGTCTGACTTTCCTTCCTGTCATGGCTGGAAACTCAGTTTTTAAGGTTTCTCTGAGATCCCTTGGCCAAGAAGGATGAGGCTTAAGATTTTATTTTTAGTTTATACCCAGTATGTTTGGGTCTTCTTTCTGAAGTCTCCCATGTATATTCATTAAATAAATTTGGATGCCTTTTCTCCAATTAATTTGCCTTTTTTTTTGAGTTGATTTATTTTTTTCAGCAAACCTTTAGAGGGCCAAGGAGAAGTTTCCCCTTGGCCCATGCATGAGTAGCATCTCACATAATGTTCTTTGCTTAATGCTTTAGCACTTTCACTTTTAACTCAAGCTCTGTGTATTTCCCTGTGCTGTTCTTACCCTGTGATGCCTGTGCAGGTTCCAGGCATCATCTCCACCCTAGCATGGCCTCTTTCTGAGGAGCCGTATATGGGAAAATCTGAGCATCTTAATTTCTGTAGGACTTGGAAAAGGTGCTTTGTAGCATGCCTCCACATAAAACTTCCTAATTCATCACAATGTGCACATCTCTTTCTGGCGTCAGGGCCTAACTTTCTGTTCTTAAGTGCCTTGGTCTCATTTGGTAGCCTCAGGATAAAGAAAATAAATCTCATGAGTTTTTTGTCTTCCGTAATTCCAGAAACAGCTCCATTTCTGTGAGAATATATCACTCAGAACAAAGAAGAATGTTAAGAACGCAAATTGAGCCCTTAATAGGAATGGGTGCTCAGGTGCTAATTTGCAAGCAGTTACTTTTTAAAAAAAGGGCTGATGAGATATATATATGTTGGCATCTGATATTATCATTTTGGCAAAAACCTTCATACAATATACATAAGCCTTAGACACAAACAATGCAGGATGAAAGTTATTAATGAGTCTGTGCTTACAAATAATAATGACGATTCAGTAAATCTAAAAACTAAAGTTGAGATACTTTCTTTGCCCTCTACCTTAAAATTAAGAAACAGATGGCCATCTGTAGCCATATATTTCTCGTTGTTGTGAGTAAAAGCAGCCACAGGAGCTTGTTTTATGCTAAAAGCCTCCATCTGCTAGATGTAATCTTTTTGTACCTGTAGAAAAATGAATAAAATACGGACCTGCTTGCTTCTGACCTTGACTCTCAGACAGATTATGCACCTACGCTAGTTTCCTTTTCTCCTTGACAGGTGTTAATCTTAAAATGATGGCAGCATAGTCTTTTGACAGTTTCATCCTTTTACCTAAATGGGGGTGAATTGGGCTTCATATTTCTGGTTGGCATATGTTTTGTTGCTATGCAAGGAGCGGATTTTCCCTTAATGAGCAATACATTGTGGCTCTTCACAGCATCTTTTCTTGAAAAAATACTCAAGCATCCTTTGACTCTGGTTTTTTTTTTTTTTGACAAGCATAAACAAAAAATTATAAATAAAAATAATCTTAAAAAAATCTTCACGTGTCATGGATCTATTTATTTATCAGAGGGAAAGAAAAATAGGGTAAACAGAAAGAGTCACTGAGAATGTGCTGATTCATTTGTTTCCACCTTTTCAGACCCAGCCTCAAATGGCTCCCTACCTCTCTTCCTGCCTTCTGTTCACCACCATCACCACGACATTGTTCTCTAGGGACTGTGTGTTTCTTTCTCTGTGGTTATTTGTAATGGGAGTGCTATTTAAACAGATTTCATTGTCATTCAGGCTTCCTTTGGTTCAGATATGTTGCTTCTGCTTTTACTCAGGTCTGTAGAAATTTGGAGTTGAAGAAAAGACCTTAGAGGTTACTCTCCTCATTTTACAAGTAAAAAAAAAAAAAAAAAAAAACCTGAGGCTAGGAGAAGAGACTGGCAGCCCAAGGCAAAACCACAACTGGACATCTTTTCTCTGATATATGGATTGCGAAAATCACAGAGAGAAATAACATGAGTCTTAATGTGTATGTTGCACTAGTATGCCTGACTCCAAATGGGACTATTTTCATTAACTTCCTTGAGCAAAGTAGAATGCCTGAGAGTGCTTGTTAAGTATAAGAGTGAAAAACTAAGAAGAATTTAAGAATAATTTCAAGATAGTGTATTGTGGAAGTATAGTCCTACCATAATTTTCAATGTAATTACTTCCTAGCTCAATACATTTGTTTTAGTGATAGACAAGCTTTCTGTAGTAACAAAGGAGAAACTGTGTGTGTGTGTGTGTGTATAAAATTTGGACCAAAGAGAGAGGAGAAACCACTCATGCTTAAAGAAAGAAGACTTTGGGCAAAACTTGCAGTGTGATCCTGAGCAAGTTACTTTACCTTGTTATGCCTCAGTTGCTCTATCTTTAAAAAAGAAGCTAAATCTATGTCTTGGTTTCTCCATCTTGCTTGCTTGCTTGCTTAAAAAAGCAACAACGACAAAACCTGGTATAGCTCTTCAAGAGTAGTCTTGGATCAGCATGATTATCGTCACCTGGGAACTTGTTAGAAATGCAAATTTTCTTTATTTCTACTTCTTTTTTTTTTTTTTTTAAGAGTCGGGGTCTCTGTTGCCCAGGTTGGAGTGCAGTGTCAAGATCATAGCTCACTGCAGCATTGAACTCCTGAACTCCTAAACTTAAATGATCCTCCTGCCTCAGCCTCCCAAAGTGCTGGGATTACAAGCATGAGCCACCTTACCCAACCACAAATGCATATTTTCAGACCCCACCCAGATTGACAATTCCGCAACTCTGGCAATCTGTCTTTTATCCTGCCCTTCAGGTGACTGTGATTCATGCTCAAATTTGATAACTGCTCGGAATAATCCCACTAGAAAACCTTGAATGTCAAATGCCTGAGCTAATTCTGCAGAAGAATTGAAACAGCCACCCTTCCTGGTCTCAGCTCACTTCCAGGTGGTAAGTCTGTGAGTCTAAGATTCTACTCGATTTCTCACACTGCTTCTTGCATTCCTGTATCACCTTTCTGCCAGTAGAAATCAAATAAAAGTTTACCTTTCAGAGTGCAAGACAGACTTATGTAGAAAGTCTTCCAGCAGTAGTACCTACTGGGAACTAGTTTTAGATTCAAAAGGAAGTGTTTGCAGTCATGTGTATTCAGTGAGTGAGTCTCATTACTGAAAAAGGAGACTTCATGTTGGCACTAAAGTCCTTCTTGAGTCTTGGGTTTTTCTGGTCTTACCTCTCTGGAAGCAGTGTTGCCTAATGGCAGGAACAGGAGCTCTGACTTCATACTGCCTGCTTTCAGTTTGAGTCCCAACACTTCCCTCTTTTTTTTGAGATAGGGTCTTGCTCCGTTGCCCAGGCTGGAGGCAGTGGCACGATCATGGCTCACTGCAGCCTCAACATCCCGGGCTCAAGTGATCCTCAAATCTCAGCCTCCCAAGTAGCTGGGACCACAGGCACATGCCACCACAACTGGCTAATTTTTTATCTTTTTAGTTTTTGCAAAGATGAGGTCTCACTCCGTTGCCTGGGCTGGTCTTGAACTCCTGAGCTCAAGTGATCCTTCTGCCTTGGCCTCCCAAAGTGCTGGGATTACAGGTGTGAGCCACAATGCCTGGCTGAGTCCCATCACTTCTGACTTCTGGTGAATTACTTCTTGTCTCAGAAGTTCAGTTTCCTTATATGTAAATTGGGGGAACACACAGCACCTGCTTTTTTGGAGTCATTGTGAGGATTCAAAAGACACAATTGATATAAATATGCCCAGCACAGTGGCTTGCATGGATTCAGCATTCAATGAATGTTATGCATCATTAGTCCACTTCTGCAGCTTTCAAATGAGGGTGCTGACTTTTTTTGGTAATAATGTGTGAGAGGTATGTAAATATGAAAGAAAATCAAGTATTTGAAAAATTATATCTGGGAAGTATGTTATACACGCAGCAATGGTCAATGATGTCAAAAAGAGGAAAGAATTAGATATCATGACAGTATCTCGAAAAGAGAACAGATTAGCACACCTAATCCCTTCTATAGTGTTCTCTAAACATACCTCTCACCTCCTCACAGTGCTGAATTCTGACCCAGTTCTTTTGGATCACTTCCAAAGTTCACTGAGCTCTAATTAACAAGTTTCCCAGATTAGGCAAGTCTTCTATTATATGCTTATACCACTCCCATAGTTCTCCTTTTGCAGCACTTATTACCCTCAAAATAATTTGTTCAGTTTGTCCTCACTTGGCTCTCAGCTCCATAAGGGCCAGAGCCATGTCTTTGAATTCTGTCTTCATGGTTTAGCTTAGTTCTTAGTGCAAATATCATAGTCATTCCCAAGCAGAAGGTCATGGCACAAATGGGCTTCCTGAGTGAGTAACGTGTGCTAAGATACTGATCACTTAGCCCTTGAAGATCTGGGCTCAGGTAGAGATTGCAAGGGTCTCAGGACCAGTGTCTTTCCACGTCTGGCAACTCCATCTGTTTATACCAGTATGAAGTAAAATTGTCTTATGTGCGCCATTATGTTAAAAAGGTTGGGAAATATTGCAGTCATTGGGTGGGTAACAGAAAAACAATATAGACGGATGAATAGCTGGATGTCCTAATTTATGAGAATTTATGCTTGTCTATTGTACAATGTAATAGAATCAAATAACTAGGTGGGACTATCACAGGACAGATTCAATGACAAATAGTCTGAAGCAAAGCTCAGTTGATTTATTGCTAGGCAAGGGAGACCCACATTCCTTAGGAAAGATACTTTAGTTTCTTTAGAAAATAAGAGAGTTAGATCTAGTCTGAGAAAGAAGTTTTATTTTAAGTAAGGTAAAAATCTGCGAATTAATTTCCGATTGGATTAAAAATAGACTGGAAGGTCTCTGTTGGGACAGGCTATTACTCAGTTTTGTGTCATTGATACTGAGAACATAGTCCTTAGTCAGGCTCTCCAGAATGGGTTAGTAGACTCTGGATCACTTAGCAGGCAACACTAAATATGCCTGTTCCAAGGCTAGGTAGAACTTTCCTTTCACACAGAATCACTGAGAAAAATCCTTTCTTTGATAGCTTCATTGCAATTTAACCAGTTTTGTTTTTTTTATTTTTTATTTTTTATTTTTTATTATTATTATTTTTTAATTTATTTATTATTATTATACTTTAAGTTGTAGGGTACATGTGCATAACGTGCAAGTTTGTTACATATGTATACTTGTGCCATGTTGGTGTGCTGCACCCATCAACTCATCATTTACATCAGGTGTAACTCCCAATGCAATCCCTCCCCCCTCTCCCCTCCCCAATTTAACCAGTTTTGAAACCAGAATTTCAAAAAGTAAAATGGTCCCATGGTGTTGGTTGAAGAAAGGTAGTTATATATTTGTCATCATTGCTAGTTACAACAACAATAACAAAATGTTGATTGTTCCAGTTGTTGTCCAAGTTAAGGATATGAGTTGAACAGTACTAAATGGATGAAAATGTCAGAGATTTTTAATACTTAAACAGAACTGGAGTGAAACAGAAGGGAAGAAAAAATTTTAACTCCTTCACCTCACCATTCTCGACCTTATACCTTACACTATTTCCTCAAGGCAGAATGCCCTTGAAGGACCATGTATTTGCCAAATAATTTTCCTGTTGTTTCCAACTACTGTCTTAAGGTGCCTCTGTTACAGTTGGGAGGCTTGGTGGGATTTGCATAACTTATATGTTAAATTTGGTTATGTAGGGTTTAAGCTATCTGTGTTTTATTAGGCACCTGTTAGGTGGGGATAGAAATCATGGAGTCTGGCCGAGGCCTACCTGGTGATAGCATAAGTCATGAAATAAGATATGAAGAGCAAGACCCCAAACAGGTTACATAAGACAACTTCATCTTCCTTGGGTGGGTTGCCATGGCAATTGGTGGTGGTGGTAGTAATGAGATTTGAAGGAAACAGGGAAAGAGATGGCAATACTGGGACTTAGAAAAAATTTGTGTAATTGTTCTTCTAACATGCTTGGACTACCCTGTGCCCAGTTAAAATTCTTATCCTTTTGTGAATTCAAAGGGTTTCTGCCCCCTCTGTTGGGGCCATAACTAACTATTACAGAAATGGATTCTGGACCTCTTAACTGAAAAAAAAAAAAAAAAAAAAAAAGAAAAGAAAAGAGAATATTTAGGATAGAATTGTAAACCTAGGCATGAGTTCTTATTGTTGTTCATACTAGCCAGGCACTAAAGTTAAGCATTCATAGTTATGATTCCCTTTCTGCAGAGATGCAGTTCTTGCTGGTGGAGAGTGACTGTAAAATAATGAGGACAGCTGCCCATCATCTCCTAGTGGTGGGTCAAGCGAGAGGTGAGGCTTAAACATACAGATAAAACCTTTCCAGGGAGAAACTTCATGGGGCGGGGGGCGGTGAAGTATAATAAATAAAACACAAGTCAACCAAGGAGAAGTATGAAATCATTGCTTCTGGAGAGAAAAGCCCAAACAAACTCAAATGTGAAAATAAAATGAAAATGTCCTTTTAGAATGAAAGAAAGAAAAGCAATTCAGAGGAAAAAGTAGAAAAGGTGGAATTGAGCCTACACTTGTAACTTGATTCTACTTGGAGCTCAAAGAGCTTTCAGAGGATCTGCCTTAAATTGGTTTTTGAAATAAAGAACTTATGTAAAGACTGCTTATTTCTTTGAAGTTCTAAGGCATACTATAAAAGAAGCAGAGGGATAATTATCTATAATATTCTGTAAGCCAAGTTGCTAAACTTGCCCTACTCTTGATTTGCTATTATAAAGTCAGTGGCTCCAATTAGGTACGGAGGGGAAGGATAAAAGCAGGGACAGGGTTTCTTGATTCTTCTTTGTCCTTCCTTCCTTTCTCTCTCATTCCACCATGAAGGATTGAGATTATATTGCCATTGATTTGACTGACCTATTCTGGTGAATACCAAACATAACGGTGCAGACATATTCCCCCCAAAATGGTGTATCTTTGTCTCTGGGGAGTTCAAAGATACCCCCACCAATTTAGTAAACTGTAGTTTAATCCCCATACAGAGCTTCTGATTCAGTAATTGAAGGTGGAGTCTTGTAATCTGCATTTTAAACAAGCATCCTGAGTAATCTTAATGCAGGTAATCCAGGGATCATAGTTGGAGACATGTGGACATTGGCATATGTATGTGGTCAGCCTTGATGTCAGAAAGATATGGTTTGAATATCAGCTTGGCCACCTTCTAGCTGTGTGACCTTGGGCAAGTTACCTTATATCTCTGTGACTATTTCTCCCTGTATAAAAAGGAAATAACATTAGTATCTACCTCATCAGTGCTGATGATAATCCTGAATGTCCAAAATCCCAAGAGATTAAAATCCTGAATGTTGAAATCCTGAAAGCTGAATTATGGGGAAGGGTTAAGTGTGTTTGTGATTATGTGTAGGATAATTGCATCATGCTACTTACATCATGTTAGGTGAACTGTTGCCTTGTTATTGTCTTTATTTGCATTTGGCGGAAAATTCAGATGAGTAGTCAGAAATACACTATGGCAATGATGAAAACTTCAGTTTAAAAATGCGTCATTTGTCTGCATTGGCCTTGCTTCCAATGAATGAAATTCCCAGACTTTTAATGAGTTAAAGCCGCATTTGCCTCAGGAACCCAGTGAAGTTACTGACTGGTTTAAAAATAATTTTGTGCATGGTGGATTAAGAAGACACTTATGCAGTGGTGTTGCTGTTTCATCACCACTACTGTTTCCGTCAAATTTGTGGTCTGTGTATCAATGTATGCAGAATAGATTTCCATGTCCCCAAAACAACATGGCACAGAAGATGGAAAAGTTTAACAGGGAAGGCTTACATTGGTGTATGTCAAGTCATAGAAGAATTTCAAAAAGAGCAGAGCCATGCCAAAAATGAATATGAACATGTTCTACGAGGAAAGCCATATCCTAAAAGAAAAAATGCAGCTATTTATTGAGATGCAAAGCTTCAAAATACAGTTAATGATCGTGAAAGTTGACCAGCTCTTATGGACTACCTCCATGTAATTGCCCATCATCTATCTCTGGGATATATTTTTTTTTCACTTTTTTTTTTTTTTTTCTGAGATGGAGTCTCGCTCTGTGGCCCAGGCTGGAGTGCAGTGGCCAGATCTCAGCTCACTGCAAGCTCTGCCTCCCGGGTTCACGCCATTCTCCTGCCTCAGCCTCCCGAGTAGCTGGGACTACAGGCGCCCACCACCTCGCCCGGCTAGTTTTTTTGTATTTTTTAGTAGAGACGGGGTTTCACCGTGTCAGCCAGGATGGTCTCGATCTCCTGACCTTGTGATCCACCCGTCTCGGCCTCCCAAAGTGCTGGGATTACAGGCTTGAGCCACCGCGCCCGGCCCACTTTTTTTTTAAGTTCTATTTCCCACTAATCTAAGTCATTAGCATTATTTCTTACTATTTATTATGCTACATATATGCTACATATTTCATCTTTGCATCATTTCTAATACTGGAGGTATAAATTGAGCAAAGACTTCTACTGTGTACTAATACATTTTGTGCATTTTTTTTCAAACTTGACTACATGAAATGCATTATCACAATGTTGACTTTGTGGGTAAACATTGAGCATGTATGTAAAAATCTTGAAAATTTCTCAATATATAGAGATACCATTTTTGTATATTTATACTTGTGAAGGATAAAATTTCTTGATCTTGGCTCTGAGTGACTGCATATTTGGTGGTAACCCATCAGTTTTTGATCCATCTTGTCAAAAGACTTAAGTTGTCCATAACAGTATTTCAAATGACTATAGGTATAAAACTGGGTGCATGCAATTACCAACCATAGGGATACATGTTTATACTTTTTGCTTTCTGACTTATTTCTTTATGAATACTATTTGTCTGCTCATAACTCTTATACCCATGCAATCGTCATTAGTATACCTGAATGTTCATACTCACAAAATGCTTATGTTCTTATAGACTATCTTACTATGTAAAGTGGCCTGCAAAGTGTTCTGTCATGTTTTCATATGTTTCTCAAATCAGTACTCTACAAATGTAAATAAAAGTCTTTTAAATAATTTTTTTCCAGAATTATATTTATGGGATTTTGGTCTTTTGGGATTGTGATTTTTAGTACTTTAAGCTGGAGAGATTCTGATCTTTCAAGATTTCAACATTTGGGATTTGGTGTTTCAGGATTTTGTGTCTTTTGGTATTATGGCCCAAACCCCTACGTCATGGAGTTGTATCAGAAAGACGTGCTTGATACAGTGTGCCACACAGAGTAAGCCCTCAAGAAGAAAGTTATGTTGTCGTTTTTATTGTTAATAATGGACTTGACGATTCCTTGTTGGAACTTTTAAGACTGTTGTGTACAAGAAAGGAAAGTGAACTTGAATTAGCTTACTTGTCTAAACTCACTCTTCCTCTAGTCTAAACTCACTCCTCCTCTTGTCTAAACTCACTCCTCCTTAGCATCTCTTCCTCTTGTCTGTGTGCTGTCATCTTGCTTCTGTTCCAGACAAGGCTTTGCCTTTGCAGGGGAAAATGTGCCATCAGATATCTTCAGGCTTTTATCCTTATAGGTTGACTAGAGAGGAAAAGAAACCTCCTACCAGCTCTAGTCAGAAAGATGGGAGTGAGGCTGATTGGCTGAGCTGAAATCATATGCCCATCCCTGTACCAGTTCCTGGATGCTCTGCCATGATTGGTTGGCCTGGGTTGTGTGTCCAGCCCCCTATCAGAAGGTAGAGGGACTCATACTGGACAGACAAGATGCTTATTCACTACCTGTTTCTTCTCTGCAACCCTGTAATTCTGCACATATTGTACATACACAGCCTAAACCCCGTAGACACTGGGGACAGCGCAAGACCCAAACAGACGTGCTCCCTGCCCTTGTGGAAGTTACAGTCTAGTGTAGAAGTAAGCTTTCAGAATGAAGGGAAAAAGACAATATTGACTGATATACTCTTGGCCTCTCTCCAAC
The DNA here is from genome assembly GCF_037993035.2 of Macaca fascicularis. Taxonomy (NCBI): domain Eukaryota; kingdom Metazoa; phylum Chordata; class Mammalia; order Primates; family Cercopithecidae; genus Macaca; species Macaca fascicularis. The sequence goes on from NC_088380.1 coordinate 161,999,184, forward strand.
AGTAGAAACTGAGGAAACAGTACAGTAATATGAAGAGTATAATCTGGAAAACAAAAGTAACTTGAATAAACTTGGGGGGAAGTGGTTAATGCATGATAGACATAGAAACCTTTGAAATGCTTAAAGTAGCACTGAATTCCCATGCCTCATCCCCCACGATTCTATGACAAGCGATGAATAAATTACTGCAGAAAAATCAATGGTCTGGGTGGGTCTGTCTCAGCTAATGTGAATCCTTCGCAGAATTTGCTCAGACATCCAGGACTCAAATTCATTATTTCTCCTTTTAAAACGGGATGGTTCACCTCCCATTTTACAGTCATCAGCAATTAAATCAGATTAATGATAAGCTAACATTTATTGACCTCTTATTGTGTGCCAGCTAATGTTGTAGGTGCTTTATGTGGATTAATTCATTTAATCTTCTCACTAACCCTGTGAGTTAGATATTGCTATCTTTATTACACCAATAAGAAGACAGGCATAAGGAGTCTAAGTGAGTCTATCATTTATTGAATATTTACAAGATTCAGGGCTCAGTACCATTTTTATTATGTTAATTCACTGAATCCTTATAATAATACTAATAAATATGTGCTGTTTTTATACCCAGTTTAAAGATGAGACATTGAGGTTTGGACAAGTTAAAAACTTGCTTGAGGTTACAAAACAAATGAGTGTCAGAATCTGGTCAGGGACCCAGATCCTTTCAATTGAGATCCTGTTCTTTTAATCACTGAGTTCTGATTTACAGACTTGCTGGCTAAAACAGCTATTGGTAAAGTACATGCCTTATCATTGCAAATGCACTCGAAGGAGAATTTGTTGTTCTGTCTATCATAATCTCTTTGGAGGACAATAGTGCCTCTTAGGCCTTTCCTCTCTTCCTTTTAGTCCTATTCTACAAACCAAAGTTGCCTTGAGCTGCCCACATAGAAGTGACAACAAATACAGTATTTTTAATATTTGGTTTTACATTCGACCATTACTTTTTTTAAAAAAGGTGCACATTCTGTGTACTAGGTGCTGTGCTAGTCAATGAGAATTCTAAGTAGACTCCCTTTTATACCTTGATTTCATTCTGGTGATTTCCTGCATAGCAATGATCGCGATTTGCAATTTTAATTCATTTACTTATTTATTACCTGTCCTCGCATTAGAACATATGGTCTAAGTGAACTTCTCTGTTTTGTTACCTTCTGTGTCCCCAGAGTGTAGGTCAATGCTTGACATGTTTTAGGTGCTTATTAAATATCTATTAAGTGAAGAAACATGAAGAAATGAATCAAAGAAAGAAGAAATAAACTGAGTTTATTAGGTAATGAGTAGGTTCTGTTGTTGATATATTCTGATGATTTTTAACACCACTTCTCCCATTACTTTTTGTGTATTGCATCCACACGTGACTTTTCTTCATAGGGAGTAACTGAACAGGCACCAGAATTAGCGTGGGATTACAGAAACTAAAGCAGTGACAGCATAGAGACTTAGCACTAACTGGAAGTTATGTTCCAAAAAGTGATGACTGAATGCCTTCAATACAGTTTCTTTTTACTCGGGGTCATAGAGTTTCTCCCATGTCCAAAAAAAATGTGATTTCTTTATTTTAGTATAACTGACCATTGGACATGGGAGTAGGGGTCTCTTTGACTTTGGCAGAGCAGCAGGCCTGACACTGGATATGTTAAGTGAAAGCTAAAGAATTGAGAAAATTCCCTCTCTTTCACAGCCTGACTTTCAAACCTGTTATCTTAGCTGAAGACTGACAACTATTTCTCTTGCAATGGAGTAAAAGGCTGAGAGGTTACAAAAGAACATGAGTGAGAGAAAAATAAAAATATTGGAAAATAAAAATAGCTATAAAATTATTGGATTTCTGATGCTACTGTCTTTATTGTATGCAGAGAAGGTTCTGTTCAAGCTTCTGCAGTAGTGTGCCAAGGACATTTTCTTTATTGTTTGCCTGGAAAGAATGCAAAATGTGTTGAAAGATCGGGGTCAACAACGTTTTTCTGTAAAGGTCCAGATAGTGCATATTTTAGGCTTTGTGGATCATACTGTCTCTGCCATACTACTCAGTTCTGCTGCTGTAGTGCAAAAGCAGCCATAGACAACATGCATATGAATGAGCATGGCTGCTGCAATGAAACTTCGTTACAAAAACAGGTGTAGTTTGCCAGCTTATGGACTAGACGATGTTTTGGTATTTAATTTGCATAAAAGTATGGAACCTGAAACAAAGACCCTTTCCCTCTACCATACACACACAGTAGGTAGATAGACCGATTTGAAAACCCCAGTTTGATGTGAAAATAACAAAAATCATTTGGGCTTTAAACATTTCCACACACTTTTGTTATTTCAGTCAGTTTTGTGTGAGTGTATCCTAAAAATTAGATTTATCTAGTTTAACCTCAAAAATTAAAAAAAAAATAAATAAAAGAGACTCAGAATCCTATCCTATCTCCTCTTAAGGGCCAGCCAGCTTGGAGTCCTCTATGTGTAAAAATGCAGACCTCAGCAATGAAAACACCCAAGATCAAAGCTTTGGAAGTATATTACCTTTAGAAAAAAACCTCAGAGCTGCATTACAAATTGTCATGCTTCATCCACTACACCCTCCCAGAAGAGCTCACTGGCCCAGTGCCACCTTGCCCCAGAGGCCAGCCTGCCCTTGGTCATCCATCTCTGCTAGAGGAAGCCAGACCCCACAAATCACATGGCTTCCCATTGACTTTCTGTCAGGGTGAGGTAACCAAAGCTCTTCTTTAAGCCGAGAGGCATAACACGCAGTTCCTTTCTGCCCAGTTGCTAAATGGGAACTTCCAGGTCAAAGGAGTCCACCTCTGTGCACAGAGGCCATAGACCAAGACAGGATCAACATTTATGGAGTCACTTCCACGCTCTAAGCACTGTATTTGTATATCGGGATACCCAAGTGGGTAAGATACATTTGGAATTTTCTGGCTTTGAGGTATGCACAGAATTATATGATGTAAATTCTGGGAGAGAGCAGAGAATGAGTCTGGGCTTAGTGTCAGCTGATTGTAGGCAGCATCGGCCCATTAGGTTAACTCCTGAGCATCAGGAGCTCCACGCATTTTGGCCCATGCTACATTAGCTGAAGTCCATAAAGCCTTGTATAAACAGAGAACAGCTTTAATTGAATAAAATATGTCATTGGTTTCTTCCCTGCCAGGTTCACTGTCTCTTAGTGTCTTCCATGGGCCCCATTCTCTTCTTTATAGCTGGCAAGAGGCTCCCTTCTCCGGAGGAGATATGAGTCAGAACTGTTAAAAGTATGGCTCTCCCATTCTTCTTCCTGGAAAAACACCACCTTGCTGAAAGATACTTTCTTTACAGTTTTAGGTGAGTCAGCAGCAGCAGTAGGGTACTTCACAGGAGCAGTTGACACTTCCAGTGCCAACTGATGCTTGTCTCCACTTCAAGGTGACAGCCTAGAGACTTAGCACTAACTAGAAGCACTAACTTCAAGGTAGTCTTTTACACTTGACATATTATTTCACTTGGTTGCACCTAATGTAATCTTTGTAAAAACAGTCATTAACTCACACATTCAAATGAATGAATTTATCAAATATTACTTGAGCATCTCCCATGGCACAGTACTGTTAGGTGTTTTGATAAGAAGGTGTAGGTCTAGCAGGCTGATGAGTCCTCTGCCATCCTCCTCCCCAACTATCCCAATTCCTGAAATATATCTGTGAGTGTATTTATAAGGTGTGCACTAGTCTAATCTTTGACTTTGGCCTAAAATGGAAAGAGATGTCATTGTCCTCTTTGGTTTTCCAGGAAGGAAGACTTGTAGATGGTCCAGAGGTCCAGATGATTTCTAAGGACTAGACAGTCACAGATGGACAAGTATCATTCTTCAGGGATTCTGATTCTTGGACCACATTAAGCCTACATATTATGGTCCTCCATGCCACCCCATACTTTCCCATTCACAGTATGCCTCATGTTGTTCTTTTGATCCTTGTTTACTTCTGTTCTCCCCTTTGGGCTATGAGCTCCGTGAGAGCAGGGCCATGTCTCCTACGCTCACTTACTAGTTGTAAACTTCTGAGTAGTTCAACTGAATTCTCAAATTGTTAATTCATGAGCAAGCTCAGTGTCTGGCACATAGTGGCACTTAATAATTTATGGTCTCAGGGATTGCTTATTTTAGTCCTAGCTCTAGATTCAAACCTGCAAACACGTATGATTGCCCATCTGTCTGACACTGAGCTAGGTGCTGGTGATTTGACAGTAATGAAATACAATCCCTGCTGCCTCGGTAGACTGTCACATTACTTTATCCTAGTAAGGCATAATAGTATGTTAAGAATGGGGGCTTTGTTGTAAGCCTGGGTTCTAATCCCTGCGACACCACTTACTATCCGTTTGACTTTAGGCAAGTTGATTAACCCATCTGTGCCCTCACTTTTTCTAATATGTAAAAAATCAGAGCAGAACAGAACAGAACTGAAGGAGATAGAGACACAAAAATCCATTCAAAAAATCAACGAATCCAGGAGCTGGTTTTTTGAAAAGATCAACAAAATCGATAGACCACTAGCAAACTAATAAAGAAGAAAAGAGAGAAGAATCAAATAGATGCAATAAAAAATGATAAAGGGGATATCACCACCAATCCCACAGAAATAAAAACTACCATCAGAGAATACTATAAACACCTCTTCACAAATAAACTAGAAAATCTAGAAGAAATGGATAAATTCCTGGACACCTTCATCCTCCCGACACTAAGCCAGGAAGAAGTTGAATCCCTGAATAGACCAATAACAGGCTCTGAAATTGAGGCAATAATTAATAGCCTACTAACCAAAAAAAGTCCAGGACTAGATGGATTCACAGCCAAATTCTACCAGAGGAACAAAGAGGAGCCGGTACCATTCCTTCTGAAACTATTGCAATCAATAGAAAAAGAGGGAATCCTCCCTAACTCATTTTATGAGGCCAACATCATCCTGATACCAAAGCCTGGCAGAGACACAACAAAAAAAAGATAATTTTATACCAATATCTCTGATGAACATCAATGTGAAAATCCTCAGTAAGTTACTGGCAAACCGAATCCAGCAGCACATCAAAAAGCTTATCCACCAAGATCAAGTTGGCTTCATCCCTGGGATGCAAGGCTGGTTCAATATATGCAAATCAATAAATGTAATCCATCACATAAACAGAACCAAAGACAAAAACCACATGATTATCTCAATAGATGCAGAAAAGGCCTTTGACAAAATTCAACAGCCTTCATGCTAAAAACTCTCAATAAACTAGGCATTGATGGAATGTATCTCAAAATAATAAGAGCTATTTATGGGAAGCCCACAGCCAATATCATACTGAATGGGAAAAAACTAGAAGCATTCCCTTTGACAACTGGCACAAGACAGGGATGCCCTCTCTCACCACTCCTATTCAACACAGTGTTGGAAGTTCTGGCCAGGGCAATCATGGAGGAGAAAGAAATAAAGGGTATTCAATTAGGAAAAGAGGAAGTCAGATTGTCCCTGTTTGCAGGTGACATGATTGTATATTGAGAAAACCCCATTGTCTCAGCCCAAAATCTCCTTAAGCTGATAAGCAACTTCAGCAAAGTCTCAGGATACAAAATCAATGTGCAAAAATCACAAGCTTTCTTATACACCAATAACAGGCAAACAGAGAGCCAAATCATGAGTGAATTCCCATTCACAATTGCTACAAAGAGAATAAGATACCTAGGCATCCAACTTACAAGGGACGTGAAGGACCTCTTCAAGGAGGTCCTTCAAACCACTGCTTCCAACAAACCACTGCTCAATGGAATAAAAGAGGACACAAACAGAAAAACATTCCATGCTCACCGATAGGAAGAATCAATATTGTGAAAATGGTCATACTGCCCAAGGTAATTTATAGATTCAATGCCATCCCCATCAAATTACCAGTGACTTTCTTCACAGAATTGGAAAAAACTACTTTAAAGTTCATATGGAACCAAAAAAGAGCCCGCATTGCCAAGACAATCCTAAGCAAAAGGAACAAAGCTGGAGGCATCACTCTACCTGACTTCAAACTATACTTCAAGGCTACAGTAACCTAAACAGCATGGTACTGGTACCAAAACAGAGATATAGACCAATGGAACAGAACAGAGGCCTCAGAAATAACACCACACATCTACAACCATCTGATCTTTGACAAACCTGACAAAAGCAAGAAATAGGGAAAGGATTCCCTATTTAATAAATGGTGCTGGGAAAACTGGGTAGCCACATGTAGAAAGCTCAAACTGGATCCTTTCCTTACACCTTATACAGAAATTAATTCAAGATGGATTAAAGACTTAAATGTTAGACCTAAAACCATAAAAACCCTAGAAGAAAACCTAGGCAATACCATTCAGGACATAGGCATGGGCAAGGACTTCATGACTAAAACACCAAAAACAATGGCAACAAAAGCCAAAATTGACAAATGGGATCTAATTAAACTAAAGAGCTTCTGCACAACAAAAGAAACTACCATCAGAGCGAACAGGCAACCTATAGAATGGGAGAAAATTTGTACAATCTACTCATCTGACAAAGGGCTAATATCCAGAATCTACAAAGAACTTAAACAAATATACAAGAAATAAACCCTATCAAAAAGTGGGCAAAGGATATTAACAGACACTTTTCAAAAGACAACATTTATGCAGCCAACAGACACATGAGAAAATGCTCATCATCACTGGTCATCAGAGAAATGCAAATCAAAACCACAACGAGATACCATCTCACACCAGTTAGAATTGTGATCATTAAAAAGTCAGGAACCAACAGATGCTGGAGAGGATGTGGAGAAATAGGAATATTTTTACACTGTTGGTGGGAGTGTAAACTAGTTCAACCATTGTGGAAGACAGTGTGGCGATTCCTTAAGGATCTAGAACTAGAAATATCATTTGACCCGGCCATCCTATTACTGGTTATATACCCAAAGGATTTTAAATCATGCTGCTTTAAAGACACATGCACATATATGTTTATTGCAGCACTATTCACAATAGCAGACTTGGAACCAACCCAAATGTCCATCAGTGATAGACTGGATGAAGAAAATGTGGCACATATACACTATGGAATACTATGCAGCCATAAAAAAGGATGAGTTCATGTCCTTTGTAGGGACATGGATGAAGCTGGAAACCATCATTCTGAGCAAACTATCGCAAGCACTGAAAACCAAACACTGCATGTTCTCACTCATAGGTGGGAATTGAACAATGAGATCACTTGGACTCGGGAAGGGGAACATCACACACTGGGGCCTGTCATGGGGTGGGGGTATGGGGGAGGGATAGCATTAGGAGAAATACCTAATGTAAATGACGAGTTAATGGGTGCAGCAAACCAACATGGCACATGTATACATATGCAACAAACCTGCACATTGTGCACATGCACCCTAGAACTTAAAGTATAATAAAATAAATGGGAAAATCATAGCAGATACCTTATGGGGTTGTGGCTAGGATCCCATGAATAAGTGTATATAAAGTACCAAAAATGCCTTCTATATAGCACGTTAACTTAATAAATACGTTTAAAAAATTATTCAAACCTGGAAGAGGATGACTATCATGCCCTTCCAATGATATGTTGAAGCACGGTCTAACTGGCTCACCAAGGATTATTTCATTCTAGGACATGTAACTTTGTCTTGTTTTTTTATTGTTGATTATACTCAGACTCCATGAAGTAACGTGTTAACTTGTAGATTTGTGTCTAGTAGAGATGCAAATGGCCTCCGTCCACTGCAGAAGAGTCTCTTAAAAGTCTAACCTAACAAGCTTAGCAAACTTCTTTTTGGCATATCTTTCCTGTCTCTATACATCTCTTTACCTCAAATACTCTTTGAATCGCTTGTGCTGCTCTGCTAGTTTCCTCATGTCCAATTCTATATTTGTATGAAAGTCATGTTTTTAACTTTTTGAAATTATATTTTGAGAAATGTCATTCATTATTATTATATGGGTATATTATTATTATTCTTTCAATTTTTTTTGAAGGCAGATGATGTAGTAGGAAGAGCATTGGGCTAATTGTGCAGAAGACCCATATGTAAGTCAAGCTCCACAACTTTTTAGTTTCCCTAGTCAAATTATTCTACCTCAGTTTCTGCATCTATAAAATGGAGAAAATAATACCTGGTTTACTGGGAAGTTGTGTAACCTTCTAATATAGCCTTCCAGGGTCTGTCCTCCTGGACTGCTTAGAGCAAACAATGATGTAGTTACTTGGACAAACCATTCTTCTCACATCTGCAACTGCTCTTGGCTTCTCAAAGCTGGGGTGCCTTCAAGTTACCATACAATTTTTAAATTTTCAGTGGAATTCATCTCATCATTCTGCATGTCTCCTCTCCTCTCTCCACCACCAAGGGAAATAGTAATAACAACATAAACTGTATTTATGCCTTAAAGCTCCAGTGTGCAAAGGGTTTTTTTGTTTTATTATAGGTAATAATAAGCACTACCATTTAGTGACAATTTGTGTTAAACTTTGCATACCTTAAATGTATTATCTCATTTAGTCTCTACAATGGCTCTATGAGATAAACGTGAACATACCCATTTTACAGATAAGAAACTGAGACTCAGACATGAGGTAATCTGCCCAGGAGTACCTAGCTAAGTAGTCAGATAAAGCCTGGATTCCCACCCATGTCTGATAGTATCCAAAGTGTACATTTCCTCTCATTTGTTGAGCACTTTGTGTGTACGAGTTACCAGAGTAAGCATGTGGAGGATGGCATGGAAAAAGAAAATATCTACTCTAAAGAAGCTCATCGTTTAGATGTGTAAGGTAAAGAAAAAGATAGTAACCATTACCATATATTTAGTGGCTACCATGTGCAAGACATGCTGCATCTGGATTAGGGTCATAATCCCGAATGTTGACATCCGAAAGATCAAAATCCCTAAAGTTTCAAATCCTGACTTTCATGAGCTAACTATTCTTTGAAGTCTTGCATAGAAATAAATAGCTGCTTATTTTTTTTCTTTTGGAGCATGGCTTTCCTTGGAGAACATGTTCACATTCACTTTGTACGTGGACCCCCTCATTTTGAAATTCTTCTATGATTTGATATATACAGCTATTAGCATTTCCTATTAAATTTTTCCATTTTTTTTTATGCCATGCTTCTATGTTGTCTTGAGGATGTGGAAATTCATTCTGCATATACTCATATATGGACCACAGATTTGGTGGAAACAATACTGGTGACCGAACAGCAACACCATTGCATAAGTACCCTGCACATAATTATTTTGCAACCAAAGTCAGTAAGTTTGCTGGTTTCTTTAAGCAAATGTAACTTTAATTCATTAACCTCTCCTGGATTTTCATTTATTGGAAAAAATGCCCATACACTCAAATGCATTTTTTAACTGAAGTTTTTGCCATTGCTGTATCACACGGCCAACCCACTCATCTGAATTTTCCACTAAATTCAAATGAAGACAATAACAAGTTCCACCTAACATAATGCAAGCAGCGTGATGCAACTATCCTGTATACCACTGAAAGCACATCCATCCCTTCCCAAGAATTCAGCTTTTAGGATTTCAACATTTGGGATTTTAGACATTAGGGACTTAAGATGTTAGGGGCTGTGTCTTTTGGGATTTATGATCAGCATTGGCTGTATCCATACATTCATCTACTTCTCACCTCAGTCTGGTAAGGTAGGTGATATTACCTGTTTCATGCATAACAATACAGTTCCAGGAGATGAAGTAACTTAACTCAGGTCATACAACTATAATGATTCAAACTGTTGCCCGTGTTTTCTATCATTTTCACCCCCATGCTAGACATACAAAGACACATAGCATTCAGTACTGTACAAAGGTTGCAAGCACCCATAATGAACTTGATGAGCATTGAAGGGGTTGCTGGGAAACTGCTGCAGTCCATGTACTAAATGTTGATAAAGCAGCTTCTATTGGCCACATGCTGTGTGAATGACTGGGGGGAAAATGATGACATGGGTTCATGGTCTAATGTGAGGGGCAGATGTGTAAATGGGCAACTGTGACACCGCATGGTAGGTGACGTGCTGGAGAGCATGATGGGAGCCCTCCAGATGGATGGGAGCAAGGGAAGATTTCCTACCCAAAGCTGTACCCCAACCAAAGAGTCTTCTTTCCTTGCCAACTAGAAAGTATACTCTTGTGATTTGCTCTCCCCACCCCACCCCGCCACTGGTTTCCAAGGCACACCATCAGCTCCAACATACCATTTGTTTGGGACTTGAAAATGTCTTAGGTTAGTAGATTTACCTTTCCAAATCATATTTTCTTCGGCTAATTGGAAAATCAGTTTTCACAGCACACCAATGGTAGGCCAGAGTGGTTCAAAAGGGTGTTGAGGTGTCAGGATTAATATGCCTTAGAATGGGGAAAAAATAGTAGATAATGGACAACATTGTACCCTGTGTGCACAGATGATAGAAAGTTAAGAATATTTATTTTAATTGTTCTTCCTTGATCCCTGTTATACCTTACAGATGGGTTGGAGATTGCTTAGATATATGGATTTGACGGGTCTCTGCAGGCCACCCTGCTAATGAAACCTGCAAAATAATCTACATTAAAATATTCTCTCTCTCTTTCAGTCTATAATGATATCTGCAAAGAGCAAAATATTCAAATAGTCTAAAAGAAATTTTTCCTTCCATTCTTGGAAAGCAGCTATTGTTACCCTGTGTACCCTTGCATACCTTTATGTATCCTTTTAGAGATGGATACATTCATATATGGGGATTTGCATGTGTGTGTATGTATATGTATGTGTGTCTATGTGTGTGCATATATGCATCCACTGCATATATAGTATAAACACATATCTTATTTTTTTTAACATAAATAATAGCATACTATAATACTGTCTTTGCTTTTTTTTTCATTTAACAATGTAGTTTGGAGATTATCTGTTCTGCCATAGAACCTGTAGATTTGCCTTATTCTTTTCAATGACTGCTTCATGTTTCATTGCCACATTTTAATCAGATTCCTTTGGATGTACATTTAGAATATTCTTTTTTTTTTTTTTGCAATGAATATACTTGTACATACAAGCTTGCCCATGTGTGATTGTATCATTTGGATAGATTCCTAAGTGGAATTTCCAAAAGAAATGGTATGTTCATTTTAAATTTTGGTAGATGTTGTTCTCTTGCCCTCTAAAAATGTGGTACCAATTTATATTCCTAAAAGCATGAGAAGATGTCTGTTTTCTCATATGTTCTTTGAATGGTTTTGATTAGCTTCCAGGACACATTGCAATGATGAAAACATGGTTGCTTTGTCTTAAAAGTTGGGTACAAGTTAGGTTCAGGAGGCTGTGAATTGCAAAAATCACCTGATCATGTCTGAGCAGTTGAACATCAATATTTTAGGGCTGAAAACACACCTCTTTGGGTGTTCTGGACATAAGAATGCCACTCCCATGCCCCCTTTTTATTGAGACATAGTCTTACTCTGTCATCCAGGCTGGAGTACAAAGGCTTGACCATGGGTCACTACAGCCTCAAACTCCTGGGCTCAAGTGATCCTCCCACCTCAGGCTCCTGAGTAACTGGGAACACAGGCACCCACCACCACATCCAGCTAATTTTAAAATTTCTTGTAGAGATGAGAGTCTTGTTGTGTTGCCAGGCTAGCGTTGAACTCCCGGACTCAAGCAATCTTCCCGCCTCTGCGGGATTAGAGGTGTTGCCCGTGTTTTCTATCATTTTTTACCCCCAAAGTGCTGGGATTAGAGGTATGAGCCACTGCACCTGGCCAAGAATGCTCCTTTTTATATCCCTGTAATGCCAGAATGCATTTTGACCTGTTTTTAACTTTTTGCATTTCTTAATGACAGAAAGCTGGAGACCTCATGCTTGGGCTTCCTAGAAGACACTGGCTTGATTCCCCCCAATTATTCTTTGTTTCTTTAAAGTTTATCTCCATTCTCTGTATTAGGCCTTGCCACCTCACGGTGTGGCTCTCGGCATTTCTATCCACCTTTCCTAGTGGGTCTTGAATGGGTGACCTTATCACTCCAGGAGGCAAACATACACTGTACTGATCTGCCAAGCTCAATATCCTTTTGCTTAAATGTTAGATGGATTTATGTTATTGCTCCGGGAAGCAGTGATCCAGGGAGGAATTAGTGTTCTGAGAGGACTCCGGTCTTGTCAAAATGGCAACAGGAGGATGCACGTGCTTGTCCAAAGCCACGGGCTATAGTCTAATCCAGTCTTTCTCCTTTTTTCCCCCTCCTCAATTCATTTGGTTATTTGAATCCTGTGTGCATCTGAGCTTCTGAGATGCTGGGGTCCGGTGAGGAAAGTCTGGATATATGAGACCATCAGCTCTGCCTCAGTAACTTTCAGTGTGGAGAGAATAGGCCACTCACAGGATGCCCTGTGATCTGTGCTTACATGCAACAATGCTGAAAGTGGGTAGGCTGGGGCCTGCTAGACAGTGGCTTTTCCTTCTGGAGTTTTCTGGGGAGGCACACCAAAGTATACCAATCAAGGCTGCACGTGAGTTTGAACAATTTTCCAAAACAACCTTTGTGATCCAAACGTTTGCCTTTACATTTGTGCCTTCCTGTGCAGAGCAGGCATGTTCTTCAATGGTTGCAAGCAATTTAAAATTGGGGAGGTGGTGCAGTCAGGGAGAAGGTGTATAGAATTGGGATTTAGAGGATTCAAGATTGGTTGGTTTGTCTTACCTCTGCCACCTTCTAATTGTGTGAGTATGGACACACTGCTTAACCTATTAGCATCTAGATTTACAAAATAACAATAATGCCTGCTTATCTTCATCAGATTACCAGGCGGAAAAAATGAGCTACTTGTTGTTAATTTTGAGCTGGAAAGGCTAATAAGTCTTTACATTCTCCATTGGTAATGTGAACCAGGTGACTTGCCTACTACATCATGTTATTTAATTCTGGCAACCCATAGCTGAGATAAACACTGCTATTTTACAAATAGGGGAAGAGATGTTCAGAGAAGTTGAGAAATTGGACCAAGGTCACACAGCCAGTAAATGGTAGAGCCAGCTTGCAAACCTGGGTGAGTAAAAGAGACTGGATGTGAGAGTCTACCCTTGTCTTCGAGGACATGAGTAATGTGTCTCTAGCCCAGTGGTCCTCAACTGGAGGGGATTGTGCCCTCCCGGAGACATTTGTCAATGTCTGGAGACAGTTTTAGTTGTCACAACTTAGGGAAGGGGTGTGCTAATGGTATCTAGTGGGCAGAGGCCAGGGATGCTGCTAAACATACTACAATGCACAGAACAGCCCTCCATAGCACAGATCCAGCCCCAGTCAATAGTGCTGAGGTTTAGAAATCCTGGGCTAACCCATGTACTTCTGATGTTTTCCTACAGAGAAGATAGAATAAGGGCAGCTTTCGTCCTTGACCTATTTTCTTTTTATTCTATAGCACCTGTCACCCCTTAATATTCTATATAGTTTATGTTTATTTTCTGTTATCTTTCTCTATTCACTAGAATGTGAACTTCCCAAGGGCAGAGACCTTTTTGTTTTCACTGTTTCCAAAGTGCTTAGAATGGATCCTGTGTGGTGTAGGCACACCTTAAATATTTGCTTTATAAACAAACAAATGTGCAAGATTAAGTTCATAGCAACAACTTTTGGGGACTGCTGAATACAGGGGAAAGAGGCAGTAAACATGAATTCTAAGATGAGATAGTGTTGGTCAGGCCAGATTCTTGCCAGGGCTTCTGCCCAGAGGGCTGGACTGGGGACCTAGTTGTGTATCTCAGAGCATCTTTATGTGGCTGTCTGAGTTGAGGGTGCTGGGTCCCAATGCAGTCTGCCGTCATCAGTGACCACAGTGCCCCTGTATCACCTTTCTTGGGCTTTCTAGGCAGGTACACTTCTGATTAATGTCGGCTCTTCTGTGAAGATGGCAAGGGACTAACTTTGACTCTAAAGACGTATACTTTACTCAGGTTAGAAAGTTTTGTTCAGATCAGTTCAGAGTGACAGTTTATTCTTGAAGAAGGGGAAAACAGCTTCCTCAAGGGGAGTTGTAGAAGAAGAAAGGCTTTTCCAGAACTCTTCAGTATTCATATATGTCTGCCATATTGGCTCCCTGCTGCTTTGCCTGCTATTGTGCTATGATAAAGAGGAACAAATCTCTCCTCCTGTAAGATGCTCCATAGGTCATGTCTGACCTGGGTCGGGTGAGGTGCATGGTTAACATCAAGAAAGAAGTCCTACTTGAAGTAGACTTTATTGTTCTCATTTTATAAATGAATAAATAAAGTAGCATAACAGACTTTATAACAATGAAACCTACTTCAAAAGGTTATTGTAAGTATATTTTTCTTGTAACAACTGGTCCCAGACTTCCTCTTGGGGAGGGAACTTACGTGTATAGAAAAAGGTCAGAAGATGGCTCTGGGAGTATGGAAGGTAGATACTGTTTTCCTAGTTTAGAATGAGACAGCAAAGCAAAGGAATAAACTATTCTGTATAAGACATGCATAAATTTAGGGATGGGGAGAGAAGTGAGGGGAGTGGGAGACAGGGTGAATGGGACTGTGTAATGGCTAGGGTAGAGGTAGGGGAACAGTGACAGTGTGGGCAAGACGGCATTTAGGGAGGAGAGAGTCTCATGTTTTATTTGTGTTGCTGTGATATAATCCTCCTCTTTCGTCAGGCCAAACCTTCAGTCACATGTTATGTGAGTGATTTTGGGGAAAGCCAAAGATAGGAGGCTGAATTCCCTGCCTGTGACCAACTGTGACAGAGAGAAGAACCCCTGGAAGTGAGATGCTAATGAGGTTGGCTGAGCGTTCTTGGAGGCAGAAGCACAAATGAGAACTAGACCTGAAGGCCTCGCAGAAATCTTGAGGAGGTCATAGTTTTCGCTGTATGATATGGGATAGAGGTCTTGGGTCAGTTTTATCTAAACCTCAAAGGGCAGGTAACCCTGGATTATATGGAGAGTCAAGTTAGTATTTGTATAGTGATATGTAGCCCAGTACCTAAAATATAACAAGCATGTAATAAGTAAGCTATTTTTTCTTCATCAAATTATATATACTCTTCTCCCAGAAAAAATCATTCCAGGCTGGACACGGTAGCTCATGCCTATCATCCCAGCACTTTGGGAGGCTGAGGTGGGCAGATCACTTAAGGTCAGGAGTTTGAGATCAGCATGGCCAACATGGTGAAACCCTGTCTGTACAAAAATATAAAAATTAGCTGGGCATGGTGGTGCACGCTTGTAATCCCACCCACTCAGGGGACTGAGGCAGGAGATTGCTTGAACCTTGGAGGCAGAGGTTTTTGTGAGCTGAGGTCATGCCACTGCACTCCAGCCTGGGCCTGAATGAGACTCCGGCCCCCTCAAAAAGAAAATAATTCCAGATTTAAGTTAAGGGTCATAAACTATTCTGCAAACATGGTTTGTTTGGGCTTTTTTTTCTTAAATTGTGTTTGAATGTGCTGGTCAGGGTATGTTCTTTTCCGTTTGCCTTAGGCCTCACTACTCCCTATTGTCTTTCCTTCTGGCTGACTCACAGATTGATGTGATCTGCCTGACTCCTAAAGGCATTTAAGTTTGTGGCTACCAATTTAAGTGAATATACTTAAACTGCAGAGATAAGAGGACAATCTGGCATGTATGATGTTTGCCCTTGCAGGTAGATTGTATTATTAATTACATTGTTAGGTGTCTCTCCTATGGAAGGATTATACATCTGTTTTAGAAATTTTTAAGAGCCATTGTGTGATTCACATTGTTTTCCCCTCTGCCATAAAACCAAGCATGTCTCAGATAAAGGTTGCTCTGTCAGCCTCAGTCTCCAAATAAAATTATGTAGAACAAAGCAGATGCCAACAACTGATGGATATGTAGTATAAGTGAGAAATAAAAGTTTGTTGTTGTGAACCACTGAGCTTTTTGGGGTCATTTGTTACCTTAGCATAAGCTTGTCTATTAGGACTGACACAGCTCCTCTATATATTTTTAAGATGAGAAACCTAAGGAACTCTTCCCAGCTTGCATATGTATTCATGAAAGCTCTTTAGCTCTTTACTTATTTCCACTGAGATGATGATGGCAATTTGAGGGGGAGGAAAGGTTCAAAGCTCTGTTCTGGGGAACAGATACCAAGCAAAATGCAGTTTATTGTTCCAAGGATATCTGTGTGTGATATCCTAAACAGTGCCCCAGAGGAGGAGTTCATCTTAGAATATGAGTTTTGACATAATCTGTGAAATGTTTCATCACCATAGCAGCCCATCCATCACGCCTTCTTCATCAATCAATTAGTTATTCAGGTTCTTCTGAGGTCCAAATTAGCCTGATGAAATTTTGAAAAGAAAATTATATGAAACAAGAGCCTTACAAAAAAGAATCTCAGAGTTGGAGGAGATAGAAATAATCTCAAAAGCACCCATTCCCTTAGCAAACAAAATAATTCATGGTTTAGCTGTTTATTATCTTCTAGACAATGCATCCCAAATCTATCCCACTGGCGTTGACTCTCCTTCCTGGATCTGTTAAGTATTTTTCCATTCCCTGAACATTTGGGGGAAGCCCCAATACCACCTCAAACCTAACATGATGTGAACCTGAACTTGGCACTTTCCTTTCCAAACATTCTATTTATGCCCATGATATCATTACCTTTTCTGTTTCTTAGGGCCTGACATTTAGAGTCCTCTAGGTAGGAAAAGGCAATCCTGGGAGAGCCAATAGCAAGAACAAAGGCATAGAGGAAGAGAACCCGAAAGAGGGCTTAGGGAACCATGAGCTGCAGAGCACAGATTAATGGTGAAAGATTTAAGATGGATAGGTGGCCAGGCATGGTGGTTCACACCTGTAATCTCAGCAATTTGGGAGGCCAAGGTGGGAGGATTGCTTGAGTCAAAGAGTTTGAGACTAGCCTGGGAAACATAGAAAGATCCCATCTTTATAAAAATTAAAAAAAAAAAAATTAGCTCAGCACAGTGGCATATGACAGAGATCCCAGCTACTTGGGAGGCTGAGGTGGGAGGATCACTTGAGCCTGAGAGGTTGAGGCTATAGTGAGCCATGATCATGCCACTGCACTTCAGCCTAGGTAACAGAGTGAGACTGTGTCTCAAAAAAGTAAAAATAAATACAGATGGATTGGTAGCTTGGAGTCAGATGTGGAGAGCCTGGGTTGCAGTGTTGAAAGGTTAGTACTTTATTCTATGGCGAAAAAGAAACCATAGAAGTTTTTGAGCCTTAGCCAGATAGGATCAGATTCATTTTAAATGGTCATGGTGCCAGTTTGGAGACTGATGGAAGAAGGGAGAAACTGGAGTTGGAGAGACCAGTTAGGAGTAATTCCACTGGAATAATTCTGTGGAAAAATGTTCATAACCTGAACTAGGACTGACGGGGTAGACAGAAGGGGTATATCAGCTCTTGACCTCCCCAGACAGCAGTGGAACTGGAAATGCCTTTTCCTTACCCTCTGCACTCAATCAAATGCTTTTGCCATACTGAGCTATAGAGAGGATTTGAGGCTGAGAGGGCACTCTGAAATCCCCTAAGACTCTGAAATGAGGGCAGCCGAGTGGGAATTCATGGCCTGAGCCAGCAATTCCCTTCAGAACTGCAAAACAACGGTCAACTCAGCAAAGCTCTCCGCCCAAAGTTAGCTGAAGACCCCCTGCCTTCATTCCCAGCGTCTTGCCTATCTCTTAATTCTCTCCAGTTCTGTTCCATGAAGCTAGCCCATGGAAACATGGCTGCCCCTTCCACCCCCTCCTCTTCTGTTAAAGGCAAGAAAATTGTTTTAATGCTGTTTGCAACCCAGGCAGAAAAAATATTTCCCAGCAGGTGTTTCTGAGCATTAAGCAGGTTTTGCCGCTGTCCCTCCACACATCACTTTAACAACCACTCCAGCAAATTGCTTAGTCCACGAATTCTCATCTCCCTTGCTGCCTGCCTTAAACTAAGAGAAGAAAATAGAGATCATTAAAGGCCCCTTCCCTTGATTATTTTTTTTAAAGGGCATGATACATTTTGAAGAAAAGGGAATAAGCTGAAGCTCTGGTATAACCGTTATGCAAATCAGTACCTCTTCTCTTAGAGGTGTTTATGCCCAAGCTCCTCAGACAAGTCCAACCTACTGTGTGGGAGGAAGTTGAAGGGTGAGGATCTTTAAGATTTTATCTTGCTTGAGGTTGTGAAGACTCCGTGACAAATGGCTAGGTTTTGAAGGGGTCTTGGAAGTCATTATTGGGGATAGACCCCTCTTAACACCTGTCACATTAATATCTGCCCAGAATCTCACGCATTCAGATGTTTGACGTCACATGCATTAAGTTCTTTTGGTTGCAAGAGACAGTGATGCACAGAAACCTCACTTAGGAAAGGAGATAGGTAGCAATAAAGAAAACAGAGATTTCACAGGAATGCAGTAACAAACAAACAAGCAAACAAAAAAATCATGGTCTAATCTTGTTTCTTGGAGACAGGATCCAGCAGTAGGAGTTTGTGGGTCTGCAGTCTGCTGCTTTACCATCAACTCAAATGAGACCTCTCTACTTCTGCTTTGAATGTATTTCCTCCCATTACTGTGTTCCAAACCTTCCACACCTTTGTCTTCACCTCAGTCCTGCTTATGGTTTCTGCCACGTTATTTTTCTTCTTCTCATGGCTTGATCATTCTCCCTTCCTTCCCTGTTTCAAATTCTCTGGCCAGAGATTTTATTCTCATGAGAATTTGAGGGACCAACCAGCTCATGAATTGGCTGCCTTGAGACACGTGTGTCACCCTGGTTCAAACAGAGTCACTGGAAGAAGGTAATGGAGGTCATGGGTATGGAATGCAGCTGCCCCCCAGCAAAGGCTATGGCAGGGAGTTTGTCTTTAGCTGGGGATATGACTGCAGATAACACCACCATCAAAAAAAGTTTCCCCTTAGGGTCAATTAAAAAACACATGATGTCAACATGTAAGTGGCATTCACTGTTCATGCTCAAATAATTTATGTTACATTTTTCTATGGTTGTAGTGAGCTTTAAGATTTAAGGGACAGGGTAATCATCCCCTCTACAGAGATTTGGAAAGTGGATTAGGGGAATCAATGATTTGCCCAAAGTCCTATAAGCGGGTCTTGAATATGAAGTTACCGTTGCATTATGCTGTCATGAATTGCTTCTTCAACATTATCTGGGGAGTGACTACCCTTAGCTAAGCTAAGTTTAGATTCCACTGATTTACTTTCCAGACGAAAGTCTTAAACTGTCCATGGCCTTACCTCTGTTCCTAGCTAGGCTGCTCAGTATTTATTCTAAATATGCTTTCAGTTCACAGAGAAATCTTTGCATTTGATGGACTGTTTCCCCTCCAATGTGATATGTACTAACTGTTGCTAATTGGAAGAACAATTGTATGCTTACACACATTCTGAGTGCTTCATGCGTACATGTCTCTGGCCCATATCTCCTAGGGCTTCCCAGAAACAGGAATTCTTGAACTGTCTGGGAGCTCCGCTTATAGCCAGCAAAACTTTAACTTCTCCAAGGCAGTGATTGCTGGAATTCCAGCTAGCTTTATTTGAGTCTGGGCTCTCACCACCCTGGGTTGTTAACCAGTACTTAAAGGAACCCTAACTGCTGTAGATGGAAGCTAAGGGATGTTCTGGTCAGCATGGCCTTGACTTCTTGGCATGAGAGCTGATGGGAAACTCTTCTGCCAAATGTCCTATATGCCACACTAATTTAGGCAAGGCAAGCTGCTGGGGGAGAATTCAGGCCCTGAACTTCTGTTGCTGAATCTTGTTATCTAGGCTGCTCTTCCTGGTATCAAATAAGTGTACCAATTGCAGATGAGACCCTTGCTGAACATTCAAGGATTAGCAAGTGGGAAACAAGTCCCTAGGCCGGGCTGACGGGGACAGGTCTTCAGTTTGGGAAGGATGAGAGTGTTGGAGAAGATCCAAACGAAACCTTGGAGGATCTCCAATCCCTGGCTTTTTACTTGTGTCTGCTCTGGGGCCACAAATGTCCAAAGGACCCAGGCTCTCCACCCTGGCCCATGGCATAGACACACACAAAACCTAGGCTACCACATACCTGGCTGACTCCATAGATGACACACACATCAGATTTGCCCTGTCATTGTTGCTCTCACTCAACTGTGCTCCAAAGACCTGGGGAACAGGAACTACAGGCTTCAGAATGAACACGTGCAGAAAACTACTACATAGTTCTCTGCTTGGTATCATGGGCAACGGCCTTGAAGTCAGACTTCCTGAGTCCTTCTTATCCTGCCATTGTTCCCATTACTTGCCTGTGCAAGTAAATGCTGTCTCCTTCTGGGCCTCAGTTTCCTCAACTGTAAATGGACAGGATTGAATACATTGAATGCTTTGTGTATGAAATGTCCTTGGCCTGGGTCTCTGTGGTTCTTAATTCAACCTTTTCAGTGTAATGTTCTTTGCTTTTGTTTTCTCTCCTACCTGCCCTGGCCCCTTGCTCCTGTCCCCCACCCTCTTTCCCCCTCCTGTTCCCTCACCCCTTCTCCTTTTTACTCCAACCTCATCCAGCTCCTGTCCCTACTTCCCTGTTCCTGTCTCTCTCCCCCAGTCCCTGTCCCTGCTCCTGTCTACACCCTTCCTTCTTCTGCTACAGGAAGAGAACACTTACATATATTTTTGCTTCATCTATGGTATGTAGCATAGAACCTGGCACACATTCCACTCATGCATTCATTCATTCGTATACTCGATAAGTATTTGAGGAGCATCTAATCTATCCAGTACGTGCAGGCCTCAGTGGCTCTTGGTGTGGAAGACAGGTAGACAGCCTGCTTAGGACCTGGGAGAAATCCATAGCGCTTAAAACAAGTGTGTTAAGCAAATGAGTATCATGATAATTTTTAGTTCTATGGAGCTCTCTTGGTCCCCAGTATCACTTGGAATTGTACTGAGTACTTGACTCTGTAGGAAAGTTGGAATCATGCCTATGAGCCAAAACTCTTCAAGTTTTCCACATGGGGGTTTCTTCTTTGTCTCACGTTATTGTGTTAAAAGCACCTGTTAAGTCTAAGCTCTGGGCTGGCACTGTTACCTACAGCAGTGAATTCAGTTCCAAGACTGGTGGAGAGGGGATGAAAGGGTGAGAAGAGACACAAAAGGAAGAGAGGACGTGGAAGGGCTGGAAAAGAAAGTAGGGTACAGGGGACAAAGGAATGGGCTTTGATAGGGATAGGGACTAGCTTGCCAGGCACTGGCTGTGTGACCCTGAGCAAGGTGACATTTTCTCTCATCTGTAAAATGAGGTTAAAATCATTAGCAACTGTGGGGACTAAATGAGATGGAGTCTGTAACATTCTTAGTGTGGTGCCCAGCTATTGAAATAGATGTTCCATAAACAGTAGCTATTGTCATTATTAGAGGATAAAGAGAAGAGGGACAGGAAATGAAGAGGAGAATAAAAAGGGAGAAAATTTCAGGGAAAAAGGTCGGGGGAAATGAATGAGAGATTTCCATCAGTGAGTAGGGTCACTGGGCCTGTTGCCTGTTAGCCAGCCGGTGCAGGGGGAGGGGACTCGACCTTCCCTAGCAGAGGGAGGCTATTTCTTTGTGTACAAACCTCAGTAGTCATCCCAGGCCACCTGGAAACAGCAGGGGCCCTTGCTGGCATAATTGTATCTGGAGATTTTAACAGAATTTTTAGTGTTTGGAAGAAGAGGCTTTTAGGATACTGTATCTTTATTTAGATATTATTGAAAAGATTCATTCAGAAAATAATGCTTCACGAGATACTGAACTTGAGAGCAAGATCTTAGGGTAGTAAGTCCCAATGCATGGCCCAGAGCAGCAGAAGCACTCCTGGTGTTTATTAAAATTTGGATACCTTGGGCCCACATCAGACCTACTGAATAAGAAGCTCTGAGGTTGGGGGCTGATATGTCTGCATTTTTTTTTTTTTTTTTTTACTATTTCATAGATTTATTTTATTTAATTTATTTCAGTAGTTTTTGGAGAATGGGTGGTTTTTGGTTATTTGGATAAGATTTTTTAGTAGTAATTACTGAGATTTTGGTGAACCTGTCTTCTGAGCAGTGTACCCGGTACCCAGTGTGTAGTATTTCATTCCTTGCACTCCTTTCCCCCCATGTCCCCAAAGTCTATTATATCATTCTTATGCCTTTGTGTCCTCATAGTTTAGCTCCCACTTATAAGTGAGAACATACAATATTTGGTTTTCCATTCCTGAGTTACTTCACTTAGAATAATGGTCTCCAACTCCATCCAAGTTGCTGAGAGTGCCATTATGTCATTCCTTTTTATGGCTGAGTAGTATTCCATGAGGTATATTTACCACATTTTCTTTACCCACTCATTGGTTGATGGGCACTTAGGCTGGTTTCATATTTTTGCAAATGTGAATTGTGCTACTATAAATGTGTGTGCAAGTGTTTTTTTCATATAATGACTTCTTTTCCTCTGGGTAGATACCCACTAGTGGGATTGCTGAGTCAAATGGTAGTTCTACTTTTAGTTCTTTAAGAACTTTCTATACTGTTTTCCATAGTGGTTGTAGTAGTTTACATTCCCACCAGCAGTGTAAAAGTGTTCTTTTCTCACCACATCCACATCAATATCTATTATTTTTTGATTTTTAAATTATTGCCATTCTTGCAGAAGTAAGGTGGTATCTCATTGTGATCTTAATTTGCATTTACCTGATAATTAATGATGTTAAGCATTTTTTCATGTTTGCTGGCCACTTGTATATCTTCTTTTGGGAATTGTCTATTCATGTTCTTAGCCCACCTTTTAATGGAATTCTTTATTTTTTTTTTTCTTGCTGATTTGTTTGAGTTCCTGATATTAGGTCTTTGTTGGATGCATAGTTTGTGAATATTTTCTCCCGCTCTGTGGGTTGTCCGTTTGCTCTGCTGACTATTTCTTTTTGCTGCGCAGAAGCTTTTTGCTTTAATTAGGTCTCATCAGTTTTTTTTTGTTGTTGTTGTTGTTGTTGCATTTGCTTTTGGGTTCTTGGTCAGGAACTCTTTGGCTAAGCCAATGTCTAGAAGAGTTTTACCAAGGTCATCTTTTGGAATTTTTATGGTTTCAGGTTTTAGATTTGGCTTTTTGATCTATCTTGAGTTGATTTTTTATATAAGGTGAGTGATGAGGATCTGCTTTTACTCTTCTATCTGTGGCTTGCCAGTTATCCCAGCATCATTTGTTGAATAGGGTGTCCTTTCCCCAGTTTATGCTTTTGTTTCTTTTGTCAAAGATCAGTTGGCTATAAGTATTTGGCTTTATTTCTGGGTTCTCTATTCTGTTCCATTGGTTTGCATGACTATTTTTATACCAGTACCATGCTGTTTTGATAACGATAGGCTTGTAGTATAGTTTGAAGTCGGGTAATGTGATGCCTCCAAATTTTCTCTTTTTGCTTAGTCTTGCTTTGGCTATGTGGGGTCTTTTTTGTTCCATATGAATTTCAGGAACACTTTTTCTAGTTCTGTGAGGAATGATGATGGTACTTTGATGGGAATTACATTGAATCTGCATATTGCTTATGGAAATATGTTCATTTTCACAATATTGATTCTACCCATCCGTGAGCATGGGATGTTTTTCCATTTGTTTGTGTCATCAATGATTTATTTTAGTAGTGTTTTGTAGTTTTCCTTGTAGAGATCTTTCACCTCCTTGATTAGGTATATTCCTAAGTATTTTATTTTATTTTTGCAGCTGTTGTAAAGGGGATTGAGTTCTTGATTTGTTTCTCAGCTTGATCATTGTTGGTGTAAAGGAGTTCTACAGAGATGTGTACATTTATATTGTAGCCTGAGACTTTACTGAATTCATTTATCAGATCTAGGAGCTTTTTGAATGAGTCTTTAGGGTTTTCTAGGTATACAATCATATCATTGGCTAAGAGCAACAGTTTGACTTCCTCTTTACCAGTCTGGATGCCCTTTATTTCTTTCTCTTGTCTGATTGCGCTGGCAAGGATTTCCAGTAATATGTTTAATAGAAGTGGTTAATGTGGGCATCCTTGTTTTGCTCCAGTTCTCAGGGGAAATGCTTTCAAGTTTTCCTTGTTCAGTATAATATTTGCTGTGGGTTTGTCATATAGATGGCTTTTATTACCTTGAGGCATCTTCTTTCTATGCTGATTTTGCTGAGGGCTTTAATCATAAAGAGATGCTGGATTTTGTCAAACGCTTTTTCTGCATCTATTGATATGACCATATGATTAAAATAAATTCTGTTTATGTGATGTATCATATTTATTGACTTGGGCATGTTAAACCATCCCTGCATTCCTTGTATGAAACCCACTTGATCATTGTATTAGTCTGTTCTCATGCTGCTAACAAACACATACTTGAGATTGGGTAATTTATAAAGGAAAGAGGTTTAATTGACTCACAGAGGCATGACTGGGGAGGCCTCAGGAAACTTACAATCATGGTGGAAGGGGGAGCAAACATGTGCTTCTTCACGTAGCAGCAGGGTGAAGAAGAATGAGTGCCCAGTGAAGGGAGAAGTCCCTTATAAGACCATCAGATCTCATGAGAACTAACTCAGTATCATGAGAACAGGATGGGGGAAACTGCCCCCATGATTCAATTATCTCTACCTGGTCCCTCCCATGACATATGGAGATTATGGGAACTACATTTCAAGATGAGATTTGGGTGGAGATACAGCCAAACCATATCAGTCATGGTGTATTATAGTTTGATACACTGTTGGATTTGGTTAGCTGGTATTTTGTTGAGGATTTTTGCATCTGTGTTCATCAGGGTTGTTCATCTGTAGTTTTCTTTTTTTGTTATGTCCTTTCCTGGTTTTGGAATTAGGGTGATACTGGCTTCATAGAATGATTTAGGGAGGATTTTCTCTTTCTTTATCTTTTGGAATAGTTTCAGTAAATGTGGTACCAATTCTTTGAATGTTTGATAGAATTTAGCTGTGAATTCATCTGGTCCTGGACTTTTTTCTTGTTGGCAATTTAAAAATTACTGTTCTATATAAATCATATAAATTACCATTTTTGGTTTGTTCAGAGTTTCTACTTCTTCCTGATTTAATCTGAGAAGTTGTATATTTCCAGGAATTTATCCATCTCCTCTAGATTTTTGAGTTTGTGTGTGTAAAGGTATTTATAGTAGCCTTGAATGATCTTTTGTATTTCTATGGTATCAGTTGTAATATCTCCCATTTCATTTCTAATTGAGTCTGTTTGTGTCTTCTCTCTTCTTTTCTGGGTTAATCTTGCTAATGGTCTATCAATTTTGTTTATCCTTCTAAAGAACCAGCTTTTTGTTTCACTTATCTTTTGGATTTTTTTTTGTTTGTTTCAACTTAATTTTGTTCTACTCTGATATTTGTTATTTCTTTTCTTCTGCTGGGTTTGGGTTTGGTTTGTTCTCGTTTCTCTAGTTCCTTGAGGTGTGACCTTAGATTGTCTGTTTGCACTGTTTCAGACTTTTTGATGTAGGCATTTAATGCTATGAACTTTTCTCTTAGCACTGCTTTTGCCATGACCCAGAGGTTTTGATAAGTTGTGTCACTATTATCGTTCAGTACAAAGAATTTTTACATTTCCATCTTGATTTCATTTTTGACCCAAAGTTCATTCAAGAGCAGATTATTTAATTTCCATGTATTTGTGTAGTTTTGGGCGTTCCGTTTGGAGTTAATTTCTAGTTTTATTCTGCTGTGGTCTGAGAGGATACTTGATATAATTTTAGTTTTCTTAAATTTATTGAGACTTGTTTTTTGACCTATCATGTGGTCTATATTGGAGAATGTTCCATGTGCTGAAGAAAAGAATGTATTCTGCAGTTGTTGGGTAGAATGTTCAGTAAATATCTGTTAAGTCTATTTATTCTAGGGTGTAGTTTAAGTCCATTGTTTCTTTGTTGACTTTCTGTCTTGATGACCTGCCTAGTGCTGTCAGTGGTGGAGTGTTGAAACCGCCCACTATTATTGCGTGGCCATCTATCTCATTTTTTAGGTCTGATAGTATTTGTTTTGTAAATTTGGGAGCTCCAGTATTAGGGCATATATATTTAGGATTATAATAGTTTCCTGTTGTACTATTCCTTTATCATTATGTAATGTCCCTTTTTGTCTTTTTTTTCTTTTTTACTATTGTGTTAAAGTATATTTTGTCTGATATAAGACTAGCTTCTCCTACTCATCTTTGGTTTCCATTTGCATGGAATATCTTTTTCTACCCCTTTACCTTAAGTTTATGTGAGTCCTTATGTGTTAGGTGAGTCTCTTGAAGAGAGCAGATACTTGGTGTGTGGATTTTTATCAATTCTGCCACTTCGTATCTTTTGATTGGAGCATTTAGGCCATTTATATGCAATGTTAGTATTGAGATGTGAAGTACTGTTCTATTCATCACATTAGTTATTGCCTTAACACCTGTTTTTTTTTTTTTCCTCATTGTATTATTGTTTTATACACTCTGTGAGATTTATGCTTTAAGGAGTTTTTATTTTGGTGTATTTTGAGGTTTTGCTTCAAGATTTAGAACTCCTTTTAGCATTTCTCGTAGTGCTGGCTTAGTAGTGGTGACTCCTCTCAGCATTTGTTTGAAAAAGGCTATCTCTTCATCATTTTTGAAGCTTAGTTTCACTGGATACAGAATCCTTGGCTGACAATTATTTTGTTTCAAAAATAAGCTGAAGATGGCTTCCCTTCTGGCTTGCTTGGAAGGTTTCTGCTGAGAAGTCTGCAGTTAATCTGATAGGTTTTCCTGTATAGGTTATCTGATGCTTTTGTCTCATAGAGTGTCCGGAGTTTGTTCCTTCCAGTGGGTTCGTGGTCTCGCTGACTTCAAGAATGAAGCTGTGGACCTTTGCGGTGAGCGTTACAACTCTTAAAGGTGGCACGGACCCAAAGAGTGAGGAGCAGCAAGATTTATTGTGAAGAGTGAAAGAACAAAGCTTCCACAGCGCAGAAGGGTACCCCAGCGGGTTGTCGCTGCTAGCTGGGGTGGCCAGCTTTTATTCCCTTATTTGTCCCCACCCACGTTCTGCTGATTGGTCCATTTTACAGAGTGCTGATTGGTCCATTTTACAGAGCGCTGATTGGTCCATTTTACAAACCTCTAGCTAGCTACAGAGCGCTGATTGGTGCATTTTACAATCCTCTTGTAAGACAGAAAAGTTCTCAAAATCACTACCCGACCCAGAAGTCCAACTAGCTTCACCTCTCAATAGCTCTTAAGATTCTTTCCTTCATCTTAACTTTAAATAACCTGATGACTATGTGCCTAGATGATGATCTTTTTGCAATGAATTTCCGAGGTGTTCTTTGAGCTTCTTGTGTTTGGATGTCTAGATTTCCAAGGACCAGGGAAGTCTTCCTCAATTATTCCCTCAAATAACTTTTCCAAACTTCTGGATTTCTCTTCTTCTTTAGGAATACCAATTTTTCTTAGGCTGTTTAACGTATTCCCAGATTTCTTGGAGGCTTTGTTCACTTTTTAAAATTCTTTTTTCTTTGTCTTTGTCCTATTGGGTTAATTTGAAAGCCTTGTCTTTGAGCTCTGAAATTTTTTCTTCTTGTTGTTCTATTGTTGACACTTTCCACTGCATTTTTATTTCT
Source organism: Macaca fascicularis (assembly GCF_037993035.2). Classification (NCBI taxonomy): domain Eukaryota; kingdom Metazoa; phylum Chordata; class Mammalia; order Primates; family Cercopithecidae; genus Macaca; species Macaca fascicularis. The sequence continues at coordinate 162,026,866 of NC_088380.1, forward strand.
CTAAGTGTGTCTCTCATTTCCAGAAGTTGTGATTGTGTTTCCTTTATATCTATTTCTCTGGAGGATTTCTCATCCATATCCTGTATTTTTAAAAAGTTTCTCTAAGTTGTTTTTCAACTATCTCTGGTATCTTCTTGAGTAACTTAATTATCAGTCTCCTGAATTCTTTATCTGGCAATTCAGAGTTTTCCTTTTGGTTTGGATCCATTGCTGGGGAGCTGATGTGATCTTTGGGGGATTTTGTAGAACCCTGTTTTGTCCTGTTACTGGAATTACTTTTCTGGTTCCTTCTCATTTGGATAGACTAATTCAGTGGAGAGGTCTGAAACTCAAGGCCTGTTGTTCAGAATCTCTTGTCCCATGGGGTGCTCCCTTGATGTGGTGCTCTTCCCCTTCCCTAGGGAAGCTGGACTGCAGTGATTGTTATTTTTTCTTCCCGGTTTAACCACCCAGCAGGGCTACCAGATTCTAGGCTGGTGCTGGGGGATATCTGCAAAGAGTCCTGTGATGTGATCCATCTTCAAGTCTCCCAGCCATGGATACTAGCCCCTGCTCTGGTAGAGGTGGTAGGGAAGTAAAGTACAGTCTGTGAGAGTCCTTGGTTGTAGATATGTTTAATGTGCTGGCTTTCTTGAATGTTGGTTATGCTAGTGGTGAAGGTGTCATGTGGATACCCTTAGGACCTCTGGTTAGCCAGGATGTTGCAGGCAGTGGAGTTAAGTGTTGTATTCTCCTTCCTTGGATCATGGTTATTCTGCCCTGAGTTGCTGTAATGGCCTGAGCTAGTTGGCCTCCAGCCAGGAGGTGGTGCTTTCAAGAGAGCAGAGGGTTCTAAGCTTGCCCTAAGACGGCCAGGGTAAATATTTTGGTTTCTCAGGTAATGGTGGGGCTACAAAGCTCCCGAGAATTTATGTCTCTTGTGTTCAGCTACCAGGGCAGCTAGGGAAATACCATCAGGTGGGGGCAGGATTAGGCAGGTCTGGGCTCAGACTCTCCTTGGGCATGGCTTGCCATGGCCACTGTGGGGAATGGCGGGGGGGTGGTTCTCAGGCCAATACAGTTATGTTCCAGAGGGGATCTTGGCTGCCTCTGTTGTGTTATATAGTTCACCAGGGAAGTGGGGGATAGCTGGTAGTGACAGGCCTTACCCAGCTCCCATGCATTGGCAAGGCCAGTCTCATTTCCACAGTGTCCCTGTTCAGATCTTGTTCCAGGTTGTGAGGTTGTGAGCTACCCTGCTGAGAAAGCAAGCATGGCTTTTGTACCTTGCCCCTCCCCGTCTGCCCACTCTGTCAGAGGCAGCTCCTGCACTCCTGTGCTCCCTGTCGTGTATCCACAGCAGCTCTCACTCATTCCCTGGAGTCTACTCAAGAAAATTTGGGCCAAGTTGAAACCACTACCAATTTCAGTTGGGAAGAGCTTTCTTTGCCCTGTGACCCATTTCCAAATCTGCTGGCTGCCTTCCCCAAAGGCTCCTGTGAGATATAGTCAGGGATGGCTTCTCGGGGCTCAAGCTGGAGACTGGGAGTGCATTCAAGGCACTTCCCATTGCTACTTGTACTTTTATGTGTCGCATGACTCTCTAAACCCATTTTGTTACAGATAGATAGGCATGAACAGGGCAGAACAAGGCTCTCCCCAACCCACAAGGAATGCTGGGTGATGGTTTAGCAATGATCACATTGCTTCTCTAAAAGTGATAAATTGGCCGCTGGTGCCAGGGAGAGGTCTTTCCTGGCACCAGTTGCCTTTAAGTGTTATTTAAATGCAGATGCCAAGGAGAAACAACTTCCTGGCCATATGCATTAAGAGAAAAAATGGTGGAGTATGATCTTCCAAGGACACTCCACCAGAAAAAGGAAGAAAGACTCAGATGGGCATGCATACAGATTCCTGAACACACTGCACCTTCTCACTTCCCAAAAGTAAGGAGGGCACCTGTGCAAGTGGACAGCCCCTTCTAAGGGAAGAATCATGGGAAAGGGGTGTAAGATGCTGGAGGTGGGCCAGCCTATAAAGCCCTAGATCAAGGTTAAACACTGCATTTGTTCTTCAAGTTGCCCTCTTGGATCTCTTCCAAGTGTACTTTCCTTTCTTTCCTGTTCTAAAGCCTTTTAAAAATAAACTTCCACTCCTGCACTGAAACTTGCCTTGGTCTCTTTCTCTGCTTTATGCCCCTCAATTGAATTCTTTCTTCTGAGGAGCCAAGAACTGAGGTTGCTGCAGACCCTTAAGGATTCACCACCGGTGATTCAGGTACCTTCTACCAGTAACAGTTTCATCTGCAGGCAGGGTTAAGTTCTTCTCCTGTGAACTGGATTTTCAGATTTTCCAGTGGGGATGTGTGTTCAGAGGTAGGTTTTCCCTGATCACACTTTGGGAACTCAGTTTTTCACCTGGTTTGTGGAATTTGCAGTGGCGTGCCGCTTCTTTCAAAGGGTCTGTGAATTATTTTGGTTTTTCTGGTATGTTCCAGTGGTGGTTCTTGGAGCAAAAGATTGCAGTGTGAATCTCCACACACTGTTCTGTCTGTCCACATGGGAGCTTACATGATAGCCCTATCTCCTGTCTGCCATCTTCCCTGGAATCTGTAATTGTCTGCATTTTTATCAGCTTCCTATGCAATTGTTATGGACATTGAAGTTTGAGCACTACAGTCCTAATAGGTTCAGAATATTAAGAAACTGACAAAACAAATAACATCATATTACTAAAAATAATTAACTTCAGCTTGAGATAACAGTTTTGCTTTAATTTCTTCAAAAGGGAGAAAAATGGAAGAGTCAGAACAGGGAAAAGGAATTAATAAAGATTAACAGCTGAAAGGTTATAGGAAGCTAAGATTTGACTCAATCTGTGTAAGACATTTTTAATGATTACAGTTGTCCCCAAATAGCGTACTTTGGAATATAGTGATTCCACCTTCTTTAGAGGGGTTTAAGGCAACCTGTCAGGCTCTGCCCAATTTCCTAGCGGTGGCATTCCATTCCCCATATACCCCACGATGGTTAGAGCTCTATGATGCCTAAGGGCTGGGTTCAGTCTCCTCAGACTCTGGACCAGTTGTTTTTCAAAGTGGAGTTTCCAGACCAGTGGCTATAAGCCTCACCTGGAAAGTTGTTAGAAATGAAAATTTTCAGGCCACACCCAGACCTACTAAGCCACAGAGTGATATAATTGGTGTCTATGCGGGGCCTACATTGTAGGTGGGAGAATTTTTCGGATCTCCCAGATGGTTCAATATTCTGCCCGAGGAATCACTGTATTAGGGCAGTGATTCTCAGCCTTGAATGTGCATCAGACTACTACCTGGAGGCCTTGTGAAAACACAGATCTCTAAGCCCTGCCTCCAGAGTTTCTGATTCAGTAGCTGGTGTGGGCCTGAGTTCCAAGGTGATGAGCACAAGGAGCCGGCATCTAATCCTTTTGGATGTTTATGTTCCCTGGCCACAGGTAGTTTTTCATACATACCTGCCAGTCAGTACTCTGCTGAATACACGAGGGGGACTCTGTGCATCAATCCAGGCTAGTCCATGCAGCTCTCTCGTCTGCAGTGCTATGGACTTCGGTGGCCTTGGTCTCTCCAGACTGCCAACTCTGTCTCAACTCAGGAGTCCATTGGGCTCTGCCTAAGTTCCCTTTCTCTGAGCTGCTGCCTGGAAACAATCGCAAGATAGAAAAGTGGGGAAAATTACAGGGCTTACCTCATTTGTTTGACAAGTCTCAGGGATCACTCTTCCCATTGCCTGATGTTGAGTGTCTTCAAAATTATTGGTTCATACATTTTGTCTTTTTTTGTTTGTTTCACACAACAGGGTAAATTCATTCTCTCTTTCTCTATTTTGGGCAGAAGCAGTGTTCCAATTTATATGTATAAAAGATTGCCGTCAGTTGTTGATGGAGTATGACCTGGAAGCAGGAAGGGAGGGGTGAAGCTTGGAGACTAGTTAGGAGACAGGCTGTGGCAGGCCAGGGGAAGCCGTAGATGGAGACACGGGCAACAGCAACAGCAGTGGGGGTGAACAGAAGTGGAGGCATTTGAGTTTCATTTTTGAGGCATTGGTGAAAGGACTTTCTGATGTGGGAGTTCTACGTAGAGTGCTTGTCTTTGTGAACCTGCTGGTCTCACCTGTTATTGAAATCAGAGTCTATTAGATTATGGACTATATGTGGATGAAAGTCTTGTTCATTGGTTTATGTTTAGAGAATATAGCGTATAGCATATCTGCTATAAAAAAGTGGGAATCTACAAGAATCTGTTGCATAAATACATTAAATCCTTCCATGTGATTCTCTTCCCTAGACCAGGCTGTCTTTGAGACTATCTGCCTCTTTTCCTGCTGCTCTTTCATGCATTTCCATTTTCTAAACCACTCACTTCTGTAGCTTGCTTAGGGCCCAGCAGCACCTGCACTGCCTGAGAGTTGGTTAAAAATTCAGAATCTCAGGTCCCACTTTACACTGACTGAATTAGACTTTGTATCTTAAAAAAGATAGTGGTCTAGTTATTTTTCCTCTATAACTCATAATGTATTTGTTTTCTGTTGCTCTACACAGCAGAGAGTAAACGGTGTAAGGAGAAAGGCTCAGGTAATTTTTATACATATTTAAGTTTGACTTATACCACTTCTAATGCCTCCTGATACCAACTTCTACCTGTAGGATAGGACTCCTTCCAAGTCCCTGCTCCTTATCTGAATATTCTGTTTGTGTCCACCCCACTCAGTGAGTATTTCCAGTTTCAGGTCAGTATCTTTCTAGATGAGTCTGTCAGTTTTTCTGTGTGTCTTTTTTCCACCCCTCTCACCAGCTGACATTTTAAGATGGCCTAAAGTGTCCATGAAGTCTTCAAGGATTTCAGAAAACCCTGGAATTAATACCAATGGCAATAAGTACTGAAATCTGGGAAGAGGAAAGCAAGGGAAGATATTCCGTGGCATACAGAGAAGGTGGATGTCACAACCAATTAGAAGCAACAAGTTTCAAAAAACTAGAGGGCGCCAACCTGAAAGGCTCTGTGCTCAGGGATTTGAGGATAAATGGCTTTCTCACAAAGGGTAATTAACTCATGGAGTGGGTTTCCAGAGGCAGCTGGGAGAGCTGATCGGCAGTGACAGAGCCTGGGAATTGCTTTCACAGCTCTTCCCCTGTTTGGCTCAGGGATGCAGAGGGAAGTTGCTGTGGAAGTCATTCAGAAGAATACTGTATGGCAAGTAGCTGAAGACACGAGAATAGGTGATTCTGGACCAGGAGGGCACGAACGCTCCTTCCTAGCTGAAGTACTTACTTGGGGCATCTTCCTTGAACACCCACATATGTATTCATGTTCTGTGGCTAATAAAATACTTTCACAGACACAGTTTTATTTGAGCAGTGACTGTGATGTAGGCAGCAGAGGTAATATTATTATTGTGATTGAAGCATTAATCCCTCCCTTCACTATTTTAGTTTAAAAGATGAGGAAGTTGTGACTCAAAGAATGGAATGAATTGCCCCAGGGGACTCTGTCATAAGTCAGGACTAGGACCTAGGAATTCTGAGACCTTTAGTGTAGACATTCTTTCTCTGCATTGTGTAATTGTTTTCTTTTGCTCTATGTAGCAAGAAATAAAAGTCACAGGAGAACGAATCCGTTTTGCTTTGAGTGGAACACTCTGATCTCTGAGTTTTTTCTAACTATAACATTCTACTGTATAAAGAAAGAAAATATGAAGGACCCAAATCATGAAGCTGAGTAACATTCTCCTATTGTTTATCACATGCCAGGTTCTGTTAAATGTTTTAGACACTTTCTCCTTTAATCCTCATAATGACCCACTGTAGTGGGTGTTATTATTATCATTTTACAACGAAATGGACTGAAGCAGGGGGAGTTATTTGCCCAAAGTTATATAAACAGAAGTAATGAAGTTGTGATACAAACCCCAGCCTCCCTGACTCCAGATTTCAAGCTCTTATTCCTTCAATCAGTTCCATTCAAAATGCGGTCTTAGGACAGGCTGAAATGTCTAAACTGGTAACCATCCTGACGACATAATGACCTTGAGCTAGCATACAAATCAACTACATCTTTAGGCCAGATGACGTTTTTATGGGGGAGGGGAGAGACAAAATTCTGTTGATGATGATGGAGGTTCTACGTCCTCCTCCAAACGCCTCATCTCCTTCCACGTGGGTAACAACCATTTTGGAGACTTGCACTTTGAATAGCACCTCCTGAAATTTTACTGCCCATAGAGTGCCAGAGCAATTATGCTATAGATTCCATCTTAACATAAGATGTTTTGCACTGGCTGTTTTCCACTTTGAGCTGAAAAGAGAGTGTTAAGCTACTGGGCTCAAACTAAGGTTAGATTGGACTGATTTATGTTTCTCATTCAGTAAGTCTTTTTTCTGAAAGTCTTTATGTGCTGTCATGCAATCCTACCTAAATCTACTTAAATTATTTGTACTATTTTAATTTCTATAGCTTAAGAGTCGTTGAATTGTATCTAAGAAGCCAGAGGCCATGGATGAAGGGAGGAGCCAAGTTTCTATTCATTTTGAATATTCTTAGGGTGTGTTTCTTTGTGGGTGCCCAGTAAATTTCATGGATTCACTCACCGACTAGAGAATAAAGGAATAAAGTTGAGCTATACCACATTAAATACCTTGTGGGCAGGAATTAGCGTCTCTATTTTGGGCTGTCCATTTTATAGGTCCTTTTGTGAATGATGGTGATTAGAACATGCCTGTGGTCCTATCTGCAAAGTGGCTTTAGATATTCCACAAGGGTTAGATGGAATCTCTCTTTAGAAGGAAAAAAGAAGTATTTGTATAGAAGATTGTTTTCATTGTGGAGTCAATAATAATAATTTTCAACCCAGATGCGAATAAAGGTAATAAACCTAAGTTACTGCTGGGAAAACCGAGGCAGAGGGAAAACCCAAGTCACACAGTGACATTATAATCTCTATTATATATAAGGCCTATTCTCCCAGTTTTTAAAAATGTAATCATGTTTTTCTTTAGTTTAAGCATGTTACAGTTGGATGCTCGGACACCGTCTGCTTCTTGCAGTCTTCTCCCTTTACCGTTTTTGTTTTAAGTTCTGTGCTTTAGGCATTTCCTAAAACGGTATCTAAGTCATGGAGAAGCCTCAGGGCCCTATTTAAAGGAAAGGCTCCTCACCTTACCTTGCAAGTTGTTAGAGATCATAACAGTCTGTAAAATTGCTCAACTGGAAAACAAAGGAACTGAGCCAGTAGACATCACCAGTCAATTAAATTCATGGGGACATAAATAACGCCCCATGTCGATATAGGGTTTATGTCAGCATTGTGACTTGGGTGCTGTAGGAGTTTTCAGCAGTTTTCTTTCTGGCTAAGTGGGGAGTCAGGCTGTGTTGAACATACCCTAACGTTTTTCTTCCTGCCTTCTTCTTTAGCCTATGGCATCAGTGTCATTAAATTATTATTTAAAGATATTTATTCATCTTCCCATCCAGTCTTCATGAAGGCAGAAGCCACATACGTCCTTGTCACTGCTGAGTCCCCTGCATGCACTTGGCTCTGTGGCTGTTATAGGGTAGATGCTCACTCACCGCCTGCTTCTATTTAGTGAGCGTCAAGGAAGGGGCGAGAGAGCTCAGTTCTGGGTGAGTACAGGAAAGGGACTAGGACAAGTGTTGAAGTCTGTGGAAAGACGCTTTCCCTTTTTGTTGCTGGCTTTAACAGAAACACTGAAGAGACCAGACCCCTGGGTCTACTGCCTTCAAATCTGCCTTGTGATTTTCCTGACATGAACTTCTTGAGTATCATCTTGCTAGTTTAGTGGCCAGAATTTGACTCTGAAAATGACTATGCACTTTCATTCAGAGGATTACCCACATCCTCACTTCATGTTACCTGTTGCCTTTGAGATTTTTGTCTGTACTTGCTTTTTTCATTATCATCGACCTTCACTATTCGCTACTGTGAATGTGTGACAGCATATCTTGCAACATGAATTTTCTTACACCTTCAGTGGCACGTGATGAGAAAGTGACAGAAAGGTCTCCATTTACTCCAGTGAACTATTTGCCAGCCAGTAGGACACGATGTCTTTGGGGAATGGCAGCAGAATAAAATACATGATTTTGTGATTGAGAAAGAATATTTCATATTTAATTGACTCTGGAAGCTTGGACATTTGGTCCCTGGGTGAGGTTAGTTTTCTGTAGTCAAATGTCACAGTTATGGGTTAGGGTCTTATCTTTTTCCCATCTCTTATTCTCCTTTTGCCTTTTCTGTGTTTTTCCTTCATTTGTTGCCAGCACACTCATTGTTCTTTTTCTCTCCACCCTTAGAAGACAAAGCACTGCTCTCAGAATAGCTGTCAGTAGCTGTGGTGCCACCTGAGGACACCCACCATCATTGCTGGGCTTTGGGACCCCCCCTTTTTTTTTTTTTTTTTTTTAGAGAGACAGAGTCTCACTCTGTCATCCAGGCTGGAGTGCAGTGGCATGATCTCAGCTCCCTACAACCTCCGTCTCCCGGGTTCAAGTGATTCTCCTGCCTCAGCGTCCTGAGTAGCTGGGATCACAGGCATGCGTCACCACACCCCTCAGCCTCCTTTTGACTCTATTTTTTGTCTCTTCTTTTCCAGTTAGACTAAGACCTGAACATTTCCATAAAAGGGCTTGGAGAGCATAGGTGCTAAATGGAATAAACTGGATGAAGACTGACTCTGGGACCATGTGGGCAATGCAACCAGGAGAGGTCTGCCACAGGTAGTTGGCACCTGGGGAGGTCTCTAGGTGGGTAAGAGGCTGGAATCTGGGGAGTTAGTTGGGCATTTGGCTTCTGGGAGGTAGTGATGACTCAGCTCCAGGGAATGGGATACAATAGTCCAGTAATTTCATTATTTGAACTCTGTTTCCTGCCTCTGGCTTAGTCTGTGACTTTGGATGTTTACTTAAACCTCATTCCACTCTGAGATTCACTGGGGTAGGAACCTTGGTGGTATTCTTCTCTTCTGTATTCATCAAATTTAGCAGATGGCCTGGCATATAGTAGATGTTCAACAAATTTCTGCTGACTTGAGCTGAAATTCTCTGTGTCAACTATTTCTTGGGGACCTCTAAGCTCTGAATCAGGTATTCCACTCCTAAATTCTGTTCATTACCTTCAAAGTAGCTGGCCTTCTGGGAGAAGTTCAGCATTTGTTGCTTCAGTATCAAGCTTATCCTGACTTGTTTTGATTTTAACATCCTGTTTTTCTCTAAAACTCAGGGTCCTTTGTAATATTATAAATGCAGTGAATAAAGTGTGATATAGCTGTTAGCTGAAGCATGAATCTGCATAAACACCTTGCCAAGGCCATGCCAATCCAGAGTTACAGTGGAGGAGCAGAGCGGGTTTGTGTGCAGCAAAAGCCTAGACTACCAGCATTCTTCCCAACTATGTGGTATGCACAAAGTCCATAACCACTTGAGTTTAGACTCTTACAAGTTCCGGATTTCAGTTTTGGCATATCTGTTGTTTCAGACAGTTCCTCCTAGATGTAGCTGACTTTGTGTGCATTAATAAAAAAAACATCCCAAAAGAATAGTACTTAACATATATTGCATGCATTCTATAATTCAGATAATATAATAGGCATTTTACTGAAGTTATCTCATTCGATCTTCACAAAGATTCCTATTAAATACCACTAACCTCATTTTACAAATGAGGGAATGAAATTTAAGAGCATAAAGTTGATGCTGTCAACCGTAATGCTTGGGTTATTCAATTTAGTAACGTGCCAGCCACCGTGTTGCCTTGTGGCTAAATAAAAGTAGGTTAAAATGTGGATTCTGTGCACACATGGGATCACTGCGAAGGTAGACCTTGCATTTATGAGCTGATTATAAACATGATGTAAAATATGACGTAATGAAGATTTAAATTAAGTGCTCAAATGGATGGTACAAACCAGTGTTTCTCGAAATGTGGTCCTCAGATCAGCAACATCAGCATGCCCTGACAAGCAAATTCTTAGCTCCCCCTCATACCTACTGCATCAGAGACTCTGAGGTTGGGGCCCACTACTGTGTTTTGACAATCCTTCCAGGATTGTGTGTTTTAACACACTAAAATGTGAGAACCACTGGTAGACCACAGCTGTTAAGGGCAGTGGATTTGCTTCTTAGGGCTGCCACACGAATTGCCACAAACTGGGTGGCTTAAAACGACAGCAATTTGTTCTCTCACAGTTCAGGAGGCCAGAAATCCCAAATAAAGCTGTTGTCAGGGTTGGTTCCTCTGCAGGTTCTGAGGAAGAGACTGGTCCCATGCTTCTCTTCTAGCTTCTGCATCTCCAGGCCACCCTTGGCACTCGTTGCCTTACAGCTGTATCACCCAGATCTCTGTCTCCATCTTCACATGGCTTCTTCTCTCTATGACTCTCTGTGTGTCCTTTCCTCTTGTTCTTTGGATTCTGGGCCCACCCTAATCCAGTATGACTTTGTCTTAATGAACTATATCTGCAAAGACCCTGTTTTCCAATAAGGTCACATTCTGTGGTTCCAGGTAGACATGAATTTTGGAGAACACTATTCAACCCACTACAGGCAGTTAAGATGAAGAGAGGTTAGGTAGAACTCAAGGGAAGAGCTTTAGGGATGTCTTTGAGGAACTGATGTGAGTGGATGAAAAAAGTGGGTGGGGCCGGGTGTGGTGGCTCACCTGTAATCCCAGCACTTTGGGAGGCTGAGGCGGGTGGATTACGAGGTCAAAACTTCGAGATCAGCCTGGCCAACATGGTGAAACCCCATCTCTACTAAAAATACAAAAATTAGCTGGGCATGGTGGCACATATCTGTAATCCCAGCTACTCAGCAGGCTGAGGCAGGAGAATTGCTTGAACCCAGGAGGCAGAGGTTGCAGTGAGCCGAGATCACGCCACTGCACTCCAGCCTGGGCAACAGAGTGAGGCTCCATCTTAAAAAAGAAGTGGATGTTTTGGGGCTGGTGGGGTTGTCGCAGGAATGAAGGCTAGTGAACACGCATAGACCAGTTTGACTTGGTGGGGAATATGATGTTAGGGCATGGACAGGCTTGGAATGAAAACACATTTGTTGATGTGGTGGTAATACATTAATGTAAACAAAAATAAGTAACATATCACCTTGATTTTCACATATTGCTAAATCACATTTATATTATAAAACTGTTTGCCAAGCGATGTAGTTTTTAGTAAAAATCAATCATGATATTATTCTAATCACTTCCATATAATTTTTTAATTTGACAAATTATTGGGATCCTTCATTTGATCTATCCCTAGCTAAATGATGCCCGTATTTGAGTCATAATTTGACATGGGGGACTGCATCAAACCCTTGCAATGACTCTCCCAGTAATGTTCATGGGGTTAAATAATCTCAGCATCTGCTGAACTCACACCAGTTATACTCAAGATTTCCCAGCTCTTATATTAATAGTTCTTTCTGCAGCTTTAAAATATTCAATATCTCTATTATGAAATGTGTCACGAAAACAGTTTTTTGGAATGTCATCTTTGATTAGGCCTTAATCCTTCAGGCTAGAAGAGAGGAAACACAGCCCTATTTCTGGAATGCCTGGTTCAAATTTGGTTCTGTATCTTAAATTTAAATAATTTTTCTGTGCCTCAGTTTTATCTGTAAAATGGGGATAATTATATTGATGTTTATAGTACTCAAATAAGTTAATATGCCTTTAGCATGGTTCATGCTGTATATGTGATAATTCTCATTTTTATGAATACAATTAATGTTGTTATTGCCTATGATGGGTAAGAATCCAGAAGGTTTTAACAACGCATTCCATTAAATGAAAGGTGAAATTCCTAGGGGCCCATGCCTAGGATGCCACCTGACCTAAACCACTGCCTTGGGTTCTGTTATTTATAGTCTCACTCCTGTTGCTGGAGGGCCTACTAGAATCCACTGGATGGACAAAACCCATAGTTCTTGGCTGGTATGTAGGATGGGCCTTCTTACCGCCAACCTTCCTGCTTTTCCATTTTCTTTGTTGAACCCATAATGTCTCATAGCTGAAGTCCCCAGAGGCTGCAGTTACCACCAGTAGCTGCATGAGATCGACCCCAGAAGAGCAGGCTGGTAGTGAAAGATCACAGCCTCAGGGGTCTACGTGGGTATCATGTATTTGTCTACCAGAATGTCAGTAACAGATGCCAGTGTCAGGAATGCCCTTTCCTCTGTTGGGGTTCCCAACTACTCTGGCAAAGACCACACAACCAGCAGGAGTTTTGGGGGCTGATTGGCAGAAACACTGATGACCAAGGACTTATGTTGGCATAGGCCTGGAACAGGCCCTAGAGTTCTCCTGGTTGTGCCAGCATTTACCCCATTAGTTGCTGGATGGTGGAAGGATGGGTGAGGTAGTGAGGTCATGGGGGAGGGGCTAGTACAAAAGTACTGCTATATTTTAGTAAGTGGAGGAGCTAGTCCTGTGAGTCCTGGCTGAATCTTAGCCTTGGGCGTGGAGAAGATGCATCTACGCCAATGAGGCAAAGCTAGTCTCTAAAGGCCTTGAGTTCTGGCCTGTGGGGTTGGACTTCCTCCAGTAGGCACCGGGAAGTCAGTGTTGGCAGCCCACCTTGCTCTTTGATTCAAGCAAAACAGAGTTCTAAGCCAGGACTTAACTGAAATAAAAAGATGTAGCTATTTTTCCAAGGAAGGATTTTGCTTTAAAACATTCTTGTTTGTTTGGCTTTTCCTCTGTTTATCTGTTGGCACCACTCTTTTAGGGGTTAATGTGAGTTCTAGAGAGAGGAGAATGGATTACAATATTTAAGCCTTTGCAGATGCGAGTCTTTTTGATAATGATTTGGGATTTAATAAGTCATTAAAAATTCTCCAACAAATGTTTTGCAGGTGGATTTTAATTTTTTTTTTTTTTTAAGAGAGAGGCTAGGGAAAAAGAAATTGAGAATGACCCTTAATCTTAGGTAAATATCTTACCCAGGTTTGAAGAGACACATCTGTCAGTCTTATGGCTACTAATTGTCCCCTGTATTGAAAATGCTGGCTGCTAATTTGATATTAGATATCAACATAAACACAGAAAAGATGCTTGATTGACATCATCTCTCCTTCCTCAGTTGCTGGTCTCTGGCTATGCCTCTTTCACTGCAGCAGCCACGAAGTTTGACGTGGGTAGAATTTTATGAACGGTTTATTTCCCAGAAGTCCAGGGCAAGCTTGAAGTCTCTATTGGAATTATTTTTTACCCCCACACTCTCCATCACATAGCAATAAAATGTTGGAGCATCAAGGTTGTGTGTGTATTACAGCAGTTGAGAGTGTGTGTTTCTGAATCAACCTGGGTTTGAATCCTGACTTTTAAGAGAGAAGTTAAGCATACCTGTAATCCTAGCATTTTGGGAGGCCAAGGCGGCAGGGGGCGGATCACTTGAGGTCAGGAGTTCAAGACCAGCCTGGCTAACATGGAGAAACCCTGTCTCTACTAAAAATACAAAAATTAGCTGGGCATGGTGACATGTGCATGTCATCCCAGCTACTGGAAAGGCTAAGGCAGGGGAATCACTTGAACCCGGGAGGCGGGGGTTGCAGTGAGCCGAGATTGTGCTACTGCACTCCAGCCTGAGCAACAAGAGTGAGACTCTGTCTCAAAAAAAGAAAAAAGAAAAAAAAAGAAAAAACAAAAAGAAAAAACAAGTCAGAACAATCCTTAATCTTAGGTAAATAACTTCTCCAGTTTTAGAAAGATATAGTTCGCAGTGTAGTGCATAAACGCACCTGATAACAATAATCCAAGCATACTCTTAGAATCACCCCGTATTCAGATGCACCTGAATGTGTGCTCTGAGCTAGGGATTCTGGGAATGGCCAGCCTGGAGATTCTTTCCTTATGTATGAACATCTGAGCCCCCAGCCCATCTTGTGGAACATGGGCTGTACAGGAGATTGAGGCCCTGGGCTTTGGGTTAAATGAAGGTTGCCAGGTGGAGGTCGTTAAGGGGATGGTGTTAAGTGAAAATGCTGTATATAAACTTCATGCTGTTTGCAGGCAGTTATGGTTTTCCTGCCTAACCCACTGCCATTGGGTCCTGTGGTTATGTTGCCTAGCCTTCCACCATTGGACTATATGTAAAGCTGATATCTTGTGCAGGCCACCACCCCGGACCGTTTCTGTACATAAGGCAGTTCTCATATCCAGCCCACCACTACTGGACTCTTTCCCCTGCATCGAAGCCCCCAGTAAAACCCCATGTCTCATTTGCTGGCTCCGGGTCTCTTCTTTGGCCACTTGAGCATGGTGCCTTCCCTACTGAGGTTAATAGGAGTTCTGCATAGCACAGTCTTGGTGCTACTAATGTATAAAACATTCTATATGGTGTTGGGAACTTGGGTAAGTTATCTAACCACTCAATATGTCAGCTCCCCATCTGTAAACTTGGGATTAAAAATACCAGCTTTTAGGGGTATTATGAGGATAAAATAAGCTAATATATTCATCTCTGGCCTAGCGAAAGTTTGATTTTGGGAGCTGGGGGCTGGAGGGTTTAAAAGCAGTTTGTACCCATTTTACAGTTTATAAGTCATTGTGTGTGTGTGTGTGTGTGTGTGTGAGTCTGTGCATATACAACAGTATGTCAATCACGGACCAATCAGGAGACAGCAGTCATATGGTAACTTGAGTAAGGAGAGTTTAATATAAATAATTTACTGTTACAGGGGTTAAAGTCATGAGGGATTGACTAGTAAGAAGAAAAGAGAGCTCTAAAGAAGATAGGAATATCAGACATAAGGTGCAGCCAGCCACTACCCATACAACTGAGACAGAGCATCACAGGAAGAGACCCTCTAGGTTGAGACCCAGTCCTTGTTGGAGAGGACAGTGCTGTGACTTACTGAATGGCAGAGATGTTGTTGGGGTGCTGCACTGGTGGGCCTTGCTAGAATCTGCCCCTTGGAGCTTGTAGGCAATGTGTCCTAAGGTGCTAAGGAAAACTGTCACGGAGAAGTGTCTCCCTACTCTGCTAGAGTATTCTACTATAAACTTCCCAAGTACTACTAACTACTATGCGCTTCATAAGCTTAGTGCTCAGGAAGCTGCCTGCATTGTGGGAGCTGGATGCTGAGAGAAGCCGTGCATGCTGCAGAAGCCAGACACTGAAGAAGCTGCTCGCACAGCAGGAACTGGGCATGGGAAGCCACCTGTGCTGCAGAAGCCTGCCCTCAATGGAGAAAAACCCTTCCAGCTCAAATGTCTCTTCAGCATCCTCCATGGACAAAGTGTAGCATTATGCCAGCTGGCGAATGAGTTATTTAAAGGACTAAACCTCATTTTCACAGAGCAGGCAATGCTGGGTGATTTCGGAGTGGAAAGGCAATAAAGTGATAGCTGGTACAAATGGTGAAGAAACAAATTCTTAATTCTGAGTATTTCTCACCGTGTACAGTTTTCTGTTCCCCTGGTGTGAGACCGCTAAATAATCTACAATAATAGCTAATGCTTGGCATCACCTGTGAAATACTTCCATTTCCCCCTGATGTTTAGGCTTACAGTTTTAAGTGATGTCTTCCCTCTGTAAGGTGATTTGCACTGAAGACTATTTGTGTAATCTCTCATGAGAATGAGCTCCAATAGTAATAGAATGTGGTTGTTGCCATAATTAACAAATTGATTACTCCAGGGAAAGAGAATATATATATATATTCTCTTTTTATATATATATATATATTTGCTGTTTTATTTAATCAGAGAGAACACTCTTTTAGAATGACCTTGTTGGAGGAACAAATAAGAGGTAACTTTTAGCCCAAATGTGTTCCTGCAATCTCATGGTAGCTTTTTTCTTTGTATTACATAGAGGTAGGGTCTTGCCATGTGGGTCTACAATCTCCTGGCCTCAACTATCCTCCTGCCTTGGTCTCCCAAATGCAAGAATTACAGGTGTGAGCCACCACACCTGGCCTAATAGTAGCCTTTTAACCTAATATATCCTTTCTTTGTTTTGCTTAGTTTTGAATGAATTAAAGGCATTAAATAAGAATTAGATACAAATTACATTTATCCTTTGGACAATGTGGAGCCAGTGAGGATTTTGAACAGAACTGTGATGTGATTGAAGAAGTTCTGTAGGAACATCTGCATGCTATCTCTGGCCCGTAGGAAATGCTTAATAAATGCTGGCTACTTGGACTGTTGCTGGTGTGGATCTCCTCTGTGTCATTTGAGTGATGAGTGGTCACCCTCTGAGATAGATCACAAAGGGCCCAGGCAGAAATAACCAGATGCAAAACCAGCCTAATTTTTTTGTGGCATCAACTAAACAGGACTAGATAGAAGAAAGGAGGGTGGTTTGGATTCCTTGGCCTACGCTCTTCCTAAAGCATCTAGAGCTCATTTAAGAGTCTAATTAGACCAGAAAGGCCTTGTCTATTGACCCAGGAGTAGAGGTGGGAAGAAAAGCCATAATTAATTTAACGCCTGGAAATCGGTGGGAGAGATAGACAAATGCCACACAGGTCAGTGAGCAGATGTAAGCATCTTTTCCTCTCCTCTCTCCAGTAACTTTTACTAGGCTTCCAAATGAAGTTGTTAAAAGTGGGGATATCAATTTGCGTTTATTTTCCACAAGTGCTTATTGAGTGCTTTCTGTGTGTGAGGATGCTGTGTAAGGTGCACAGGTGGAGGTTCTGTGGCCCCTCAGTCATAGCTGGGGTTCTTGAAGGAGCACTAGGAGACTTGTAGACTAACTTGTGTCAAGCTGCATATATGCATCATAACAGCACAACTGGGATCTGATTCCACCATTCCATGGAAAACACTTTCTCCACGGTCATCTGTGACCTCTTTGTGCCTAAATCCAAAGGATGAATGCCTGCCCTTGTTCTGCTTGACTTTTAGAAGTCTCTCCTTGAAATTCTCTTTCCTTGGCCTGCATGGCATCACCTTCTCTGGGTATTCCTTCTGGATCTCAGGCTTCCTCTTACCTGTCTTGTTTCTGAAACTTTCCCCCTGTGTATCCTTTAAATATCTGCATTCATCATGGCCCTCATTTATCCTCATGCTCTACACTTCTTCCAGGTTGATTCACTCTATTTGTAGTGCCTTAATTACCATTTACCTGTAGCTGATTATTCCAAAATTGAAAACTTAAGCCCAGGTTATTCGTTTCAGCTCTATCCCCATCTATCTAAGTATGGGCTAATTGGACATCATGCCTTGAAAATTCCAAAGACGTTTTATTAACTCCTTCCAAAGTGTTCCTACCCATTTCCCTCATCTCAGTAAATGGTACTCCCATCCAAACAGTTGCCCAAGCCAGAAACCTGAGCATCATTCTTTACTCTTACCCCTACCTTCACCTAATCAATGGCTTATCATGGTGGTTCTACCTCCTTAATAGCTCTCAAACCAGTTCACTCCTATCATTACAAAACTGTTAGTGGAGGCCACCTTCACCTTTTGTCTACATTACTCCAGTAGTTTGATCCCTTAATCCACACTGTTTGCAGAAAGGTTTTACCACACCCAAGAAGGGCTAGGTACTCCTGGATAATTCCTCAGCTGCTCCCTGGTGTCCTCAGGATCAAGTCCTAACTCTTTCATGTGGTCCACAAGCCTCTTTATGAGCTGATTTCTGTTTCCCCTTTCAGCCTTGTCTCATATCACTTCAGCATCTTTTTGAATTAACTGCTCCAGCTACACTGAACCATCAAATGTATGATTTCTTGAATAGACCATTCTTTATCTGCCTAAACTTGTCTTTCATTTCTCCACTTCTTCATTTGGGTAACTACCACTTCTCCTGAAGGACTCAACTTAGATGTATGTATGTCATTTCCTCCAGGAAATCTTGACCCTCAACCATACCCGAACCCAACAAGACTCAATGAGATCACATATGTGGATACATCCTGTATTTGCCCTTGTCTTACTCCTTACTATATTATGAAAGTGCCTATTTACTGTCCACCCCACCCCAACACTCTATCTTTGTTACTTCTATGATCCTAGTACATAACACGGTGTCTGTTATGTGGACATCTCTTGATAATTATCTGCTCATGTATAAATCCACAATGTTGCAAAGAGCTCCAGGAGCACAGAGGAGACAGGGAGTGCTTCATATAGTCAGTGGCATATAATCTGG